>NC_056729.1:197413089-197763089 GCF_019279795.1 Protopterus annectens | reverse complement strand
AATCATTGTTTTGATCTGTTCATAGTAGGATTCATGGTTGTCTGTCAAGCAATTTATATTAAAGTCAATAAAGAACTGGTGTCAGAATGTATTTTAACACAAATCCTGTGCAACTATCCATGTGTGCAACAGCAATATCTGAAATATGTTCCTAGTTATGAGCCATTGTACACCCATTAATTTATGATATGTCAAAATATCCTGCTCTGAAAGGTGGTGAGGTATGATCTGTAAGACAAAGCAACACTTGCACATTCTCACATAACAGTGAACATGAGTCTATGAAGTGTAAAAGGAAAAAAGTGCTTGCATTATGTTGTTTTCCAAAGGAAAAGTACAGTATTACAGTGGGTTCTAATACCACACTCCCCAAATGTGAAGCTCAATCGATTACAATACTGTTTTAGTCTGTCATCATTAAAAACTATAGTAATGTTAAGTAATCATCATTATAGCATTTGAAGGGGACACCTCTAGACCTGTGTCTTGAATGGCCTGCTGTCAGGTGTAACCCCTGCATATGCATTCCCACTAATAAAAAAAAGTTCTTAGAAGTTGGTATTGTTAACAGTAGTATGTAAAAGAATAGACTACACCTTAATTGTAGAAAGCATTGTGTATTATCTGTGAGGTTACTAATTTTCCTTATTTGTTCTCTCACCAACCCCTTCTCTTTTTTATTTATTAATGGATTTCTTTTTTTTTTTATTTTAGGATTGTATATTATATATAAAAGCAAATTATTTATTATTATATTAATTTCTTTTACTTTTTTGTTTATTATGTATAATTTCATAATTCTTGCTTTTGAAATACATTTTTTATTTTTATGATTTATCATTTTGTTCATATTTATATAATCTGAAACTTTTTATGCTACTTTATAATTGTTTCTTTATGTTTTATAATTTTAGTTAATTTGTTTTATGTTTTATTTAATGCTTGATCTGAATGTTATTTGTTTTTACTGCTGCGCTACAGGGTAGGCCAGTTCCCCGTGATCCACCTACACTCACTCCACCGGCTGAAGCACGGATGCTCAGCACGTTTGGGCTGCAGACTGGCAGCATCCCCCCCTGCTGCCTCTACTCTACCTAGACCTTCAGGTAGTTCTGTCCAAGTGGCCAGGCCTGTGGTACCCTCTAGGAGGAGAGACAGACAGGGTGTGTACATCACCCAAGCGGATTTGCACATGCCTACACTGGACGGAGAGCCTGATTTCCAACGTGGTATAGCAGACTAGCCATAGGTGCAGATGTCAGCCACTGTAGCCAATGGTGCAGTGATGGGACAGTGCTGACAGTCCAATAGGTGAGGACTTGAAAGTCACATTGTTACCATGCTGATGTTCCTTGGACCTCGAACGCCCAACCCACACCCCATCCAAGGTGCACACCCCCTCTTGTGTCCTTCACTGACCCTGTCTCTTGTCTTGTATGTCCTGTTTGTCTGCAAATGCTTTCTAACTTTCCCAAATTGTCTGACCCAGACATGCCCATGAACTTTCACCAACATTCCACTCTCTCCTTAAAAAAAAAAAAAAAAGGGCACCTGTCCAAAAAAATTCTGTCCCGTACATAGCTCCTGATTTCGCACGTGTGTCTACTTGACACACTTAGTTTGGTCTAATTGGCTCCACAATACAATTATGTTGTTGTCACCCCTCTCTGTGGTGGTGACCATCCAAATTCAATTAATAAATTGTAGACTTGCCCAGTTGTTATTGTTGAAGAAATGGATAGCTATGGTACTTTCCTGTATCCTTCCTCCACATGCCTGCTTTCCTTTCACTTTGTTTTCCCCCAACTTGCTCCCCATTTTACCACTTTCATATCTTCCCCCATTTTCTTTCTTTAAATAATCATTGCATGATGGTGCATGATGCAAACCATTGCTAAGCAACACTAAGCAGAAATAGGAACAGTGGAAGAATGTGAAAGTGTCATACACACTTGTAAAAGTTATGCTGACACCTTATTCGAACTCAGTACCATCAGATTTCATTAACAACACATTATCCCATCCAGCCACACAGTCAGTTAACTAGCAGATGTATATTAAACAATAAATACTAATTATCACATAGTCTCAATAAAGCCTGTTTGTCAGATGCTGCATAAATGCTGATAACATATTAAATAAATATTAGCAACATACCTGTCTGCTTGGTAGAGTGAGAAATCTGGACAAAACCATACACAAAGGGGGACAAATGGCCATCACTAAAGTGACATTGTAAATGTTGCTCTTACAAACTTATAAATGTGATGGAATAACAGGTATTTCATTACTATTCATTGGTTGACTTAAGTAGCAGATGTATACAAAAGCACTTTATTGTGCACATATCTATAAATTGTGTAAAACTGTAGCATAAGCTGTTAAATGCATTGTTGGTGTATTAGTTTGGTTCAGATGGTACTGGGTTCAAATGCAGGAGTATCTATCATTCCAAATACTTGTATGTGTACATCAGGATTATAAATCATGATATTTATGAATCTGTGTTATCAGATGTGAATGCACTCAGTGCAATAATGAAGAAATGCCTGTTGCTAGATGGCACTGTTATCCAATCAAAGTTAATACGCATTTTTAAGCATTGCAGTGAGATGCTGCACATTGCACACCATCACGCAGTGCTCCTTTAAAGAAAAGAAATGTAGGAAGATAGAAAAGTGGTGAAATGGGGAGCAAGCAGGCATTAAAACAAAGTGAAAGAAAGGCAGGAATGTTCAGGAAATGTATAGGGAAGAACCATACCTATCCAATTCCTCAAAAGAAACAACAGTGCACATGTACAGTTTATTAACTGAATTTGGACTGTGACCACCACAGAGATAAGTGACAACAACATAATTGCATTGTGGAGTCAATTGGACCAAATTAATTGTTTCAAGTAGACACGTGTTAACTGGAGAGCTATGTATGGGACAAATTTTTTGGGGGGCAGGTGCCCTTTTTTAAGGAGATTGTGGAATGTTGGGGTAGGTACATGGGCAAGTCTGGGGCAGGCAAGTTGGGAAAGTGAGGAAGCCATACAAGACAAGATACAGGGTTGGTGGAGGACACAGGAGGGGGGGTGAATACCTTGGCTGGGGTGGGGGAGGGGGATCATGAACCTATGGACATCATGTTTGGTGACAGTGAGAATCGAGTCCTCACTCACCGGACTGTCATCACTGTCACCTCACTGTGACGATGGCCACAGTGTCTGATATCTGCATACCCTAGTATTATTCAGGGCACTGATGGAGAGCAGTGTCACCAGTCAGCATAGGCATGCACCGATTGTGTGCTGCACAATCCTATGCACCAGACCTAGCAGTTCAGCTTGGGTATCAAAATCACCCCCACTGCCTCTGCTCCAAGAGGGAACCACAGGCCTATCCTCCGGGCAGACCTACCTGAGGGTCCAAGTAGGGCAGGGGCAGCAGGAGGGGTGCTGCCAGGCTGCAGCCCAGAAGTGCTGAGCCCCGGTGCTGTAGCCAGTGGAGGGAATATAGGCGGACCACAATGAACCAGCCTACCCTGCATTGCTGTAGTAATAACATAAATACAATGAAAAAATCTATAACAAAATAAAACATAACACAAAATAATGAACATAATAACATTACATAACATGTAAGTATATAATAATAAAGCAATACAGAAATAATAATTAATAGAATTACAAACACCATGAAAAATTATATGAAATGAAAAGGTATTTAACACTAAAACAAGAGAAAATTATACATAATAAATAAACCATAGGTAATAAAAATGAATTATAATAATGTAAATTATGATTATACACATCATATAATAATAACAATACAAATAATAATAAATATGAATAACATAAAAAGCAAACTGAGAGAAGGTGTGGGGAAAGAGAAAAAATGACTTTAGTAACCACACAGATAATATACAAAAATACCCAGAAATAATGTACAATATTCTGATACATTTTACTTACAATAATGCACAATGCTAATAACTATCTTTACTACTTCAAGTATTACCCTGTTGCTAAAACAGACACACTATAGTGCAGATCATATCGCATCCAACAATCATTCTTGGGGCATATATTGCAGATATGCATGTTCCATGTACACTGATTACACTTGGCAGTAGGCCATATGAGGCACAACTATAGAGGTCTGTGCCTCTAATGCTATCAATATGAATACATAACAGTACTCTACTTTTATTGAGGATATCCTAAAACAGTAGTCTAAACAGCTTTTTTTATATATGGGAAGTGTGGTATTTGAACCCACAAGTAGAATACAAGCACTCTTTTCTTTTACACTTTATAGATACAGGCTCAATGTTATAATGATAACAATCTGCAGCATGGTTTTGTTGTCCCTGGTTTATAGGTCATACTTTACATTCAATATTTTTGTCAACTTAAATAAGTACTGTCTACGTTGGACGTGTGGTTTTCTAAATTACCATCACCGTCTACTCTGTAATACTGGACTGTGGTTCTAAGTAGCATACTAATGGATGTATGCTTTTGCTTTACAATGGAAAAATGCACACACAATGTGATACAAGAGTTTACCGCAATAAGGTGCATTTACTCCTTAAATCCTATAATAAGAGTTCTGTTTGGAAGCATACATACCACTTGTATCTCTCATACGTCTCTTTCTTTCTTTGTAAGTCTGCACGTTCAGTGCCCAGTCCGCATTAGCTGTGGGAAAAGCAGAACACAACAAAATACCATTAGGAACACAAATAATGAATATATGCAGCTGCTACCTCCTACAAACAGTGCATGTAACTGATACTTACACATCTGTGGAGTGCCACCATTCCTGTAATCCCTGATCCACTGGTTGGAGGTATCCCTTTTATTCATCCTGAGGTCTCAGTAGTGATTCCTACACTATTCACAAGTGTGGGGGATACCAGTAATACTGGACATATCCTGAGCCAAACTATTCCATGCATCTGATTTGTAATCTGATCCATGACAGTGCTCCTGCAACAGCAGGTGAATATAATCATTCACTAGGAGACCAACAAACACTTTGGACTCCTGCACACCCCACCTTTGAGAACAGAATTTCAGAACCTTTCCCTGAACACCAGACATGTCCAATGTAGATGAACTCCAATGTGTAATGACTTTTCCTGCCAATTCCAGTTGAGACAGATACTGAGAATGCACACTTTTGGATATTGCAACATTTGAAAATGGTGCACACTGCTTAGCATCGTGCAAACACGTTTTTCATGTTTATACGATGGAAACTGTATATTTGAGTTCATTACCACTGATATTATCATATTATTACACAACTGACAATATTACTAAGCCATGCATCAGGGAAATACTTCAGGATTTGAGAAATACTAGGCAACTGCTATAACTCAGGGCGACTATAATGCGAGGTGGGACACCATTGAAGAAATAGAGATGTCTGTTGTAGTAGAACCACGGACCTTATACATGGTAGTCCTACACTCACAGTTGTTGTCTGTAGAAGGATTAAAGAATACATAAGTATGTTTAATTATATTGCAGTGTAATGCAAGTACACATTAGTAAATTACAAGTTGCAATCCTTGTATCAGAATTCAGGTTCAGGCCAACACTTAACATCCACAGCCACAGGAGAAGTGACATGAAGACCTGCTACATTAATATTTATCCTGACGTTCTCACTGTTACATGCTGTGCAACAGCAATTAGTGGGTTTGCACTATGCAGTCTGACAATAAGCGAATGCATCTCAGGTCTATTTTTAGATGTCTGGTTCCTGTTTGTTACCCAGGTGGTCCATGTCTACAGTTTATGCACTGCTGCTGTGCATGCAAACTAGCTGGGCATAGCTGATGTCATTCATGCTACTTGCAGCAATGCACAAACTCCAAGTATTGAGATAAAAACAAGTGATAATAGGAAGACTTTAAAATCAATGTTTCACATACACTACTAGACTATGTAACTACACACGATATATCCCCACATTGCTCTACAATCCAATTCACCATCTTATGTGCATGTCAAACACAGAATGCATGCCATAACCCTGTGTTTCACACATACACCTTTGTAGAAAGGCACCCAGCACCATACCTCACAACCTCTTAGAGCAGGGAATCTGGGCAAAGGTACAATTAATTGGGAGACAAAGGCCTATAAATAGGGATACTTTTCAAATATTGCTTTTACATACTTAGGAAGTGGAAAGAATAACAGGACTGTTCTGATGGATATGAAGTCTGAAACTCAAATGTGCCCCATCAGTCCCTGATCTCAGTCCTTAATGATTTGGCAGTGATTTGACAGATTACCACAAAAGTATGAGACAGAGACCAGATATCTGAGTCCAAAATCTGGACATTCTGTGCATATCTGTACAGTTGAGAGTGATTGTTAGCACACAATCAAATTGAAAATAATTTAGAGTCATAATCAAATATTGCAAGTTACCTGTACATTTCATGACATGTTTCACTTTCAAAATACTGGCGTAACTGATACACACAGTTATGATGTCTGCTTGCAAATATACAGCACTATTTTAAATGTCTTTGTTTCTTGGTCAGTCATTAGTTATCGCTCTAGTAGTCTGAGACTTACAGTGTGTACACTACTCAATATCATTGCATTTACAATGTCAAATGATATTAAGTGGGACTAATATGATATGTGGCTGCCAACTAAGGAAAGACAAGTTGGATGTCACAAACAAGCGCATTCTGTTCTTTTGGGGATGGGGAACAAAGATGTGTGTCTGCTATAGGACTAATAAGACTGTGTTGGACTGGTTACCCTACATGTCTGGCATTCTGCCTGTCGTATGATTTAGTTATGGTTGAGAACTGTCATCTTATACTGCAATTATTTGCCTTACTGGGCCTGTTAAATCACTTTTGTTACTGTCTCACTATTTGTAAATCTTTTTTAGCTAAGTTTCACTGTGTGAAAGGTGTTAACTGTTTTTTTTCATTTGTTAAGCATCTGTTTGTTGTTCTGGTTCTCATGCCAAAGACTGTATCATATAACTTATTTGTTTGCAGTTAAAAGCATTCTCTAGATTCCATGGTCATTTTCTGTTGAAAACTTTCATTAAATGTCTCACTGCTGTTCTTCTGCTGTGATAAACATTTCTGAGTGTTTTCTGCCTAAAATAGTATAGTTAGTAGCTGTAGGGTAGTTTACCACTCTCCCTATTATTGTCTTGTTCTTAAACTTGGTGGTCTTGCAGTTGCCCACCCCCAATTGTAAATTTGATCTGAGGCATTCCTCCCAGTTCAGTCTCATTAGCTCTTTCTACCTAATACAGAGACACCATTTGGGAAGGTCAGCCTCCTTAGTCTTATCTTCTATTCTTCAAAAAAAAAACAAACAAACAAAAAAAAGCACTTTATTCAGCTGTTTTTACAGTATTTTTTTTGTTTCCTCCTTCTCCTACTCTGTTACTTCATATTGCTCTTTCTACTATGTGTTCTCTAAAGACCTAGACAGTGCAATGGTGTAGTGGTAGCACTGTAGCCTCACAGCAAAAGGTTCTCTGGTTTGATTCTCACTTCAGGTGCCTTATGTGTGGAGTCTACATGTTCTCGCTGCATTTGTGGGGGCATGCTCTGGCTTTCTCCCATGTTACAAAGACATATTTAGAGCATTTTTCCCCAGACCTCTGCTGAAAATTGGCTTCATTCCAACTTGGACTTTCCTGGTTAACACATGCTAAATAAAGTGTTCAAGTGCATCTTTTCTGCTGCACTTATTACTGCTTGTTTTCAGCCTGTTTAAATTGTAAATGTTATTCTAAGCCTCTTAATTTTGGTTTAGCCACTTGGGATTTAGGCCTACCCCTTAGCTCTCCCTGGTCTCTCTCCCTCAGATTCTGACAAATATGGATGGACAATTTTCTATTGTTTCTCCAGACAGCCTGGTTGATAAGGGCATCTTGAGACAGTGCAGCAATTGCCTCATGGATACGGACAACCATCTACTACTACCACCTAGGGACATAATTTGTGAGAGATGCAATTACATTAAGAACCTAGAGTATATGCTCTCTCCCTCACATGCCAGCATATCTGGCATTGAGAAGGTTGTCAACACAATCACTACATCTCAAACCTCACCCACAGCTACACAACCCACACTGATATATGTTGAGGTTCTCAATAAAAACAAACTCAAACAAAGGAGACCTCGGAGGCAAAAACACACATAAACTCCACAACACTCCACATCACATTCCACGCATAGTCCACACACCTTTGTCTCGCAACCAATAAGGCCTAACCATAAACCCAACATATTAGTCATAGGAGACTCCATTGTGAGACACACAGATGTGCTTCTTACCAGGCTGGATAAGGAGAAAGTCACTGTTAGTTGTTTGTCAGGTGCCAAAATCTAGAGAAATTAAAGATGCGAAAAGTACCAAGTATCGATGCTCCAGAGAGGGCGTCAGCAGAAAATATCCAAGAAGCTCGGACACCAACAGTATAAAATATTCCACCGTTTAATTGTACAAATCACCAACAACAAGGTTATAGCAACAATAGGTTAAGCGCTTTCGTCTGATTTATTCACTACCCCCCTTGTATGAGGATCTTCTATAGTATATAGATATATAATTAGTTAGTTATTCAGTTTTAGATTACCAGTTATCTAGGCAGTACCCATTATAGGTCTTCTTCTTCTTTTTTAAGTTGATCATTTGGCTCTAGTAAGTTATTCGTAAGACTTGTTAGTATCATTCTATCTTATTATATACAATCAATCCTTGTATCATGTACACTATTAATTATTAATTATTATCGTGTTTTTTGCACATGTCATTCTTCATTCACATATATTTATATTTTTATTCTTCACTATTATTATTATACATAATTAGTGTAAGATGAGTATTTTATTGGTATTGTAGGAAATAGGTTGGTTTATGTTACAAGCACTGGGTTTAAGTGCATTGTTATGGACGGGGGAACAGTGGCATTACACTTCTGACGATAGTGTAGTTAAGTATAATGTATTGTATTTTTATTCAGTCATGCAATTGTTATTCAGTTATGCAAATTGAAACATTAGGATTTTGTGTATTATTATATATGTCTTTATATGTATATTTAATTATATATAGGAAGTTTAACAGGATGTAATATAAAAGAAGCGTTGCCCCTTTAAGATGTAACTGTCTTGTAGGTTGTTGGCGCCAAAATGTATTTAAATATACATGTAAGATTTCAAATTATGGTTCTGAGGAAGTCTGACGCTGATCAGACGAAAGCGCTTAACTTATTGTTGCTATAACCTTGTTGTTGGTGATTTGTACAATTAAATGGTGGAATATTTTATACTGTTGGTGTCCGAGCTTCTTGGATATTTTCTGCTGACGCCCTCTCTGGAGCATCGATACTAGGTGCCAAAATCTGCCATATCACATACGCACTCAAGTCTCTCAACAACAGATACTGTTATGACTCTGTCATAGTCCTTGGTGGTGTGAATGACTTGAAATGTATCTCCCTGGACTATATGAAGAGAGACATGGTTGAGCTCAAAGAATGTGTGTCCTAGGAAGGTATGTCACTAGCCTTAAGCAGCATTCTACCATTCCCCCAGAATTATGCCGCAATAAAACAGAAAATGATTGACTTTAACAATTGGCTTAGTTTCTGGTGTCATTCCAGGAGGATCCTGTACCTAACAGCCTGAGAAAATATGATCGACAGGCCACGATAGTTTGCTAGAGATAGCCTGGATCTGTCTCACTTGGGCTTCAGGCTTCTGGCAAAGACCCTTGCCTCCCCATAGTGCCTTTTTTTGGAAAAAGTCATGAGGTCCATACCACCAACATAAAAATTTCAACAAAATGCAAATTAAAGGTCATGCTGATAAATGCTAGGAGTCTAAACGTGAAACAGCACTCATTGCAAGCATTCTTAACCCTGGAAGATGCTGACATTTGTGCAGTCACAGAAACCTGGTTCAAAGCTGTGGAGAGCACCCCAGCCTTACCTGGTTTCTCATCCTATCACACATTCAGACCCCAAACTGTGGGCAGCAAAGCCAAAGGAGTTGGAGTTTAAATATATATTAAAGACACAAACACCACCAGGCTAGTCAAACAGTATGATGAACAGGAGACACTCCAGCTGCAGTTAACCATTGATAAGACCCCTATACAAATCATAGCTAGCTACAGGCCCCCAAATTTGACTGAAGATGCCCACTCCACCTATCTGGACCTTTTCAAATCTATCAAGATTCAACACATTACCCCGATCCTGGGTGACTTTAACTACCCAACCATAGACTGGAAAAACTACTCATGCCAGAACACAAATGCCTAGAGATTGCTCAATTTTATCAGTGCAAATACCTTGGAAAAGCTAGTCGATATCCCAACAAGAGGTGATAAAATCTTGGGCTTGGTATTTACCAACATGAGTAACCATTGCAGCACCCTGACAGTATCATCCTCCCTGGTAAGATCTGACTATAAAGTGGTCACTTTCGAAGTTACCATCTCCCCTGATGCCCCTCTAGCTAGGGTCAAACAGAAATCTTCTCCAAAGTTGATTACAACCTCCTGAGGAATGGTATAAGCAGCTTCACAGCCACTCCCCCTCTGTAGGAACTGGTATCAATGTCCAAATCTAAACCAAAGTACTATATGAGCATTTATACAGATGCATGGAATCAGGAATACCTGACAGGACAAAATCATCCTCTGAAAGGATGAGTAAACCTGTGTGGTGGACATCTGCAATAAATAAACTATATAACAAAAGGAAAAAATTGTTGTCCAGGACCAAGTAGAAGCAGGTGCCCAACTGGAAGCAATCTTTCCTTAGCCTGAACAAGCAAATAAGAACACTAGTGAAATACTCTAAAGCCAACTTTAAGTCCAAATTGGCCACATCTACTAGAGACAATCATAAGGCCTTCTTCACATATGTCCATAACCTCAAAATAAGTACCCAGATCTGTTCTGAACTGGTATTCAAAGACATCACATACACAAATACTGTGGATATAGCCAACCTACTGGCTGACAGATTCAGTGAAAATTTCACCCCTCTGTCCCCCCATTGGTAAATCAGGACATCCCTAGTACCTGCCCCACCCCCCCTTATCTCTAGGGAACAGGCCATCACTGCCCTCTCAAAGGCAAAAAATACAGTCTCCATGGGACCTGATAACATCCCAGACTGCATCCTATATGAACTCAGGCATGAACTTGCAGCACCAGTAATCACCTTATTCAACCAAAGCCTGAGTGCTGGCTTTGTCCCAGCCAAGTGGAGGACAGCAACTGTTATTCCATTACACAAAGGTGGAGTGCCCATTGATCTAGGAAATTATAGACTCATCAGCCTAACTAGCCTGATCTGCAAGGTCATGGAACAGATTATCATGGACCTCATTAACAGGGACAGTGTCAACTTCCAAACACTTGACCCCACATAGTTTGGCTTTGTCAAGGGGAGGTCATGTCAGTTAAATCTGGTTGACTTCTTTGAGACAGTCACTAAAGCCGTGGATGATGGGAAGACTGTGCGCACTGCCTACATTGACCTGGGCAAAGGCTTTGACAGTATTCCCCACTCGGGTATAATAGATAAACTGTCTCAACTAGGCATCAATACATATGTCACCAGATGGGTAGCAAACTGGCTCACTGATAGAACCCACCTAATAAAAATTGGGGAAGTCACCTCCAGCAGTAGACCGTAGCGAGTGGTGTACCACAGGGATCGGCCTTGGCGCCTCTGTTATTCTGGATATACATCACTGAGGAGCAGGCCAAAACCAGTGGGCTATGGCTGACCAAGTTTGCAGATGACTGCAAGCTGGGTGCAGTCATAAATTCCCCAAGTGATGTGGACGTCCTCCAAGAGGGTCTCACCCAAACAAATGACTGGTGCCAGAAACATGGCCTCAAGGTGCATGCCAAAAAATGCATCATCATCTCCTTTGGGGAGAGTGACATCCCCACATATTATCACATTAATAATACCCTAAGCATGCAGTCAATCATGAGGGATTTGGGCACCCTGGTTGATAGAAACCTGAATTTTGACCACCATGTTGCTTCAGTTGTACGGAAAGCTTTCAACGTGGCCCACCTCATAAGTAAGGGTAACTCATCCAGGGACAAGGAGGTCATAAAGTCCCTGAATATTCCCTTATAAGGCCAATTATTGAGTTCAATGCCCCCTTCATCAGGTACCTTGCAAAGCACAAGCAGCAGCTGGAGAGACCACAGAGATTCTTCACCATGAGAATCCAAGGTCTCAAACATCTACCCTACACAGATTGGCTAAAAGCCCTGTTCCTGTACTCAGTTTCTTACAGACTCCTCAATGGTTACCTATTTCTGGCATACAAGGCAATCTCAGACCCTGCCTTGATGGCCAGCTGCATATCCACAAGTCAAGCTCCACTCGAGTAACCCACACACACAGCCTCAACCTGGTCTGTGACATCAATAGAACTTGTTGGTGGGACAGATATGTATCCCAGAGATGCCCCCATCTGTGGAATAGACTCCCGCTCCACATCAAGCAGAGTAATTCATTATACCATTTTAAGCACAACCTGGATAACTGAATGGGAAACAGAAAATACACCCCTGGGATTCCACCTGTGTTCCTACTGGACAGAGTCTTTGGGTGCTGGTTTGTTTAAATATGGGCTAAACACTTGGCTAGGCTTATAAGGGCCTCAGGGCCACTAGCCTCGTAACTTTCTTTGAGTCTATGATCTTATGAGATATTGGACAGTTGGAAGGCAAGGACATTGACAAGGGAAGTGTAGCTAATACTGCGGCTTCAGTGACTGTTGACACTAGCCATAGCCAAACTGTTGGCAAGGTGCCACACAGGCAGATTGATAGGGGTGCTCAGAGGAAGCCCGGTGTCCCTCCACAGCCTGTTGCAGGTGTCTCATCACGTGTCACTTGACATATGTTTAGGGCCATTATGGAGGCACAGCCATGTTGAGAAAGGAACTCCAGGAAATCACATGTCACTCGAGGTATGCTTAGGGCCATCATGAATGCACAGGTATGTTCAGAAAAGAACTCCAGGAGAATGCTCATGGCTATAGATGCAGTGCAGTCTAACATTAATGACTGCCTCCATCATGTTGTTGATTCCATGGATTGTATGAATGACAAGGTGAAATGGGATATGTCTGTGCGGGAGAGCAGTGTATCTGTCATGGAATGCACACTGTCTGTGGTGGAATGTCTGCTGGGAGGGTAGAGTTGGCCTCGTGGGTGTAGATCAGTAAACACATCTGCTGAGAACCAATGTGTCCATGCCCGATCCTGCTCCCAGACTGGCAGTGCATCCACTGCTCCAGCAGGGAGTGAACTGTCCACACCCAAATGTAGCACAGCACCTGACCTTGGGAGTAGAGGCGGCAATGCAACTCCTGGCAGAGCCAGTTCACATATTCGGGGGTGGAGATGATGAAATGTCAGCTCTACCATGCACGGGCCACAGCTGCCCAACATAAAGGCACACATACCTAGCACTGAGCTTAGCTGTGTTCATGACACACTCGCACAGCAATGTCACATTGAGAACACATACAGACATACAAGTAACATTTACATGGTCCATCTTACTTGCGTCCCTTGCTTACTCACACACAGACTCACCAGCATTGTGTGCCAGCCTAGGCCTCCTGCATCCCCACAGAACATCCTGTGCAAGTGATGATAATTGTGCCACATTCCTGTCGTCTATCTTTTGGATTCAATGATACTAAAGCTGTGTGTCTGATGCACAGGGTAACTATCTATTTAATATGACATTATTTCCTCAATTTTTACTGTTAAACTGATAACTGTACCTGCCATTTGGATTATATGCAGCCATTTAGACAGTTGTTTCCATAGTAGTTTATCTGTAGGGTATAGTGGATGCGCCTGTAAGGCTATGATGTCAGAAAATTACATGTGTCTCATTAATATATCTAACTTTCTTATTAAGGATTGTTTAGTGCAAACATATGGGTGCACATCCAAAGTCAACCCATCAGATTCAGAGCTCAGGATTGTATTTCAGCAATGAAGACAAATCTCATCAGAATGGTAATACTGTATGATGTTCCTTTCTGCATGTTCATCAAAATAAGTTCCTGGGTTGATAGGATGTGACTAGGGTATGGCTCTGATGGTGTTTATAATCACAGACATTACATCTCAATATATTCTCCAAAGGCAGATAAAATGCATGACTAAGGTTTGTCTAGCAAGGACCACGCATGCTTAGGAGAGCAGCAGTAGTGACCCATGCCATATAGCATTTTCACATCAGGTCATCCAGCCTGCCCTTCAACAGAGTTATAGAGGTGTTCTGCTTGACATGGATTTGAAGCCTACTGCAGAGGAGTGACAACCTTTGAGAGATGTATCTGTCTCTACAGCATGTCCCATGTATGTCGTAGTGAACATTGAGGTCCCTGGAACAGTTACCTGGTATCCCACATTATTTAGACATTTGCAGCATTGTCATCCCATTTTGGCCACAGATAGCCCTGCAAGGCATACATAATCCACCTCAAAGCTATCTATATGATACTGCACACAGTGTCAGCTATTTCAATCTGTCCACAGATGACACGTGTAGTAGGTCTATGATGTTTTATTACTCAGACATGTCTGAGGTCTGTCATGTTGGTGCTGTTGTCTGGTACAATATCAAGGGGTGGAATTTATTCATTGCAAATTCCAATGAGGGATAGGTATAGAGGATTGCATACATACATTGCTATTGATTCAATGCTGTTGCTAATCAGATGTAGGATGTAGACTGTCTACCACCACACAGTAGACTCAAGTTGCAGTAGACATGTGTATCAAGGTCTATCAATACAGATGTGGGGAATAGTGTACTCACAGTTACTTTATAATAAGCAGGTACATGTATTATTACCACAGGGAATACTGATTCATTCCTGTGCAGTTCATGTAATACTCATGGCTTTGTCTGCAGTCATCAGTGCACAGACCCTCTACTTTGTTCAGGACTTCTGGGACATATAGCTGAACATGAGGGGCTACAGCTCTGGCACATCTGTTACCATACAGGTGACATGTCTGCTGCTTGAGGTGATGTCTTGCACTGTGATTGAATGTTGTTGGTTAGTGATGCCATTTGTAAGCTAACTGGTAACATAGAATTTGATATTCACCTTGGTTAGATTTCCACTGAGGACAAATGCTGGATTGTAATGAGGGTCTTGGCCACATTAGAATAGGATGTGTGCACAGCTCTGATGTGTTCTATGTCTGTGGCCACAGTCTTGAATCCCACCAGGTTTTGCAGCCACAAGATACCCCTGGGAACACCTAACTGGAACACATCTAGTGTATAGAGGTCACCTATTTCCTTGTGTCTGAGATACATGCAAATTGTATCCATTGCCTTATGACAGAGGATGCATAAAGTTATGGTTCCATAATTACCTTATATTTTGCCAATCTTGCTTTGTGACATTCATTCTGGATAACAGCAGTATTCAGACTGATTGAATATGGAGCCTAGGGGAGTAGCTCACTGTTGAAACACATGAAGAAGACATGCCTGAATGCCATCTGGACACATGGTGACTGTGCTGCTAATCTTGGAGAGGGCAGTGAAAAATTTGTCATTGTAGATACCACAGCTCAGAGGTGATGTTGCATACAGAGTTTGTACTTGACGTGGTGGTGGCAGGGGGGACACTGTTCAGACAAACATGTCTGCTAGCAGGTTTGGAAATTACACAGGGTCAGTACGTGTGCTACCATAGGTTCATCGGTGTGTTCTAGGCTAATGGCCCTGGAGCCTTTACAAACCTAGCCCATAGAATTACCCTGACATCGTGCCACCCGACCATAGTTCCTAGTTCTTCTGTCGAGCAGAGCCACTGGAGTGATCCATGGGGTGAATTTTCTATTTCCCATCCACTCATCAATGTTTCTCTTGAAGAGCGCCAGTGAGGTGCTCTGTTTGACATGCATGGGAAGTCTGTTCCATAGCAAGGGCAGTCTCTGGGTTCTGAATCTGTCCCTCCAGCATGTTCTGTTGATTGTGTTAATGAGGTTGAGGTCACTGGAGCATGTGATGTGGAGGGATTGGGATTTCTTTAGATGTAGCATTTCTAACAGAGCTTGATCAGACATGGCTTTGTATGTCAAGCAGAGATTGCCTCAAAGTAGGTGGTATGAGACAGAGAATCATTAGAGTTTTTTGAGTCTGTCCATATAGGACAAGTGTTTAAGGCCTAGGATCCTCTTTGTGAGGTACTTTTGCTGCCTCTCCAGTTTTTTCAGGTGTCTAGTGAGGTACACGCCAAATGGGGCATTGTACTTAATGATTGGCTTAATGAGGGAAGAGTAGCGGGAGACAATTACCTCTTTCTTCCTGGATGCAAGACCCTTAGTAATGAGATGTGCCACAAAGAAGGACTTTCTGACCACAGTGGCAATGTGGTGGTCAAAAGAGAGGCTGCTTTCAACCTGTGTTTCCAGAGCTCTTATAACACCTTCTGTGTTCAGTGGACTACTATCGATGTGGTAATTCATGGGAACCAGGTTTTTCCTAAAGGGGATGATGACAGATTTTTTGGCATTGAGCTTAAGGCCATGGTTCTGACACCAGTCATTGGTCTCAGTGAGGCCTTTCTGTAGGATGTCAACATGATTTGCAGACTTAATAATAGTTCCCAACTTGCAATCATCTGAAAACTTTGTCAGTCAGAGACCCTTTGTGTTGGCCTGGACTTCAGAGAAGTAGATACCAAACAGGGGAGGACCCAGGACCGAACCCTGTGGGAACCACTAGTGAGTGGTCAGCAGTCTGACTTGGAGTCCGCTACTTTCACACTGTGGGTTCTATCTGTGAGCCAGTTTGCAACTCACCTAGTGATATAGGGGTTGATGCCTAGCTTACTGAGTTTTTCTATGATTCCTGAATGGGGAATGGAATGGTATCAAACGCCTTGGCCAGATCAAGGTAGGCTGTATGAACCACCTTGCCTTCATCCACAGCTCTGGTGACTGACTCAAAGAAGTCAACCAAGTTGAGCAGGCATGATCTACCCTTCACAAAACCAAACTGTGTGGGATCCAGAGTTTGGAGATACCCTTTATCCTTGTTTATTAGGTCCATGGTGATGCATTCCATAGCTTTGCATATCAGACTCATCAGACTAATGGGGCAATACTTCCCAGGGTCTGTAGTCACTCCCCCTATGTGGAGAGGGATGACTATAGCAGTGTGCCATTCAATTGGGACAAAGCCTGGAGTGAGGCTATGATTGAACAGGGCACACAGGTGAGGTGCCAGTTCACTCTGTAGTTCATGTAGAACACAGCCAGGGATACTGTCAGGTCCCTTGGAAGCTGTATTCTTGGCCTTGGACAGTGCTGTTTTAACCTGTGCAGCAGTAATACTGGGTGCCTGGCAATCTACTGGTATTGTGATTGGCCCTTTGGTGGGGAAGGTAAAGTTGGCACTGAATCTGTTGGCCAGTATATTGGCAATATCTGTTGGTTCAGTATAGGAGGTACCATCGTGCAGTAGCTCAGAGCAAATCTGAGTATTGCCATGGAGATTTTTTACATAACTACAGAAGGCCTTGTGGTTGTCTTTACTATCTGCTGCAATTCTGTTTTCATAGCTAGCTTTAGAGGATTTGATGAAGGATCTCAACTTTTTGTTGGGGCTGATAAGGGAGTTTTTCCAGTGTTGGGACTCCACCTTATTCCACATCAGTTTCCTCCTTCTGTTTTAGAGTTTGTTTATGGCAGGGAACCACCAGATTGGCTTCCTTTTTTTTGGAGGAGAGCGTCTTGGTTCTATTTGGTATGGCGAGATCCATGCTCTTGTGTACGTGTTTGTACAGTGCATTGGTGTATGATTCGGCAGTCATGCAACTATTCTTCATTTGCACGGGTGCCATGAAGTTAGCCACCTCTATTTTTAGGAGCCAAAAGTTAGCTTTGGAGAAGTTTTTCATGGTGGTTATCTTTGTGGGGGTGGGAGGGATGTGGATTTCCAGTGTGATTAGTTTGTGGTCGGATCTAACCAGGGAGGAGTTAACTATTGGTGTAGCGCAATGGTTACCTATGTTAGTAATGACCAGGTCAAGGATGTTGCTACCTCTAGTGGGGGTAAGAACGAGCTGGTTCAGGGCATTTGAATTAATGAATTCCAGGAAATGTTGGGCAAGTGTATTGGTACATGAGTAGTTTCCCCAGTTAATGGAGGGGTAGTTGAAGTCACCCAGTATGAGAGTGTTAGGTTGGACCCTAATATTCTCCAATGTGTTTAGGAAAGTGGAGTGTGAGTCTTGGGATATTGTGAATGTGGAGTGTGAGTCTTGGGACATTGCTGGGGACCTATAGCAGGCTATGACCTGAACTGCTGTCTTACCCTATGTTAGCTGCATCTGAAGTATCTCTGATGCATTATATTGGGCTACCAGTACTGAGGTGTGTGCATCCTTTATGAATATGGAAACACACCACCTTTGGAGCTTCGGTCCAAGTTCTGGGGCTGAAAGGTGTGAAATAAGTTAGAGCCTGGTAGTGCAGGGGTGCTTTTTGCTGCCTTGAACCAGGTCTCTGTTACAGCACAAATGTCAATGTTCTCCATTTTAAGGAGTGCTTCGAGCGAGTGCATTTTGAGATTTAGACTTCTAGCGTTCAGCAGCATGATCCTCAGATTGCATTTGTTTGTAGCTGTTACAGTGGTAATTTGGTCTTTGGAATAGCACCTAAAAAAGGCACTATAGGGATGGCAAGACCATTGGCCAGTATCTGGAAGCCCAGGGGTGGCAGATGCGGGCCATCTCTGGCAAAGCATCGAGGTCTGTTAATCATGTCATCCCAGGCAGGCAGATACAGGATCCCCTTAGAATGACACCAGAAACTTAGCCAGTTGCTGAAATCGATCATTTTCTGCTTGTACTGTAGTATCATTCTGGGAGATGGTAGGATGCTGCTCAGGGCTAGGATCATACTCACCTGGGCTATAAAATCCAAGTGCTCTTTCATGTCTTTTTTCATGTAGTCCAGGGAGGTATGTCTCTGGTCATTCACAACCACGTGTACAATTACAGAATCATATCTGTACCTGTTGTTGAATGACCTTAGTGCATGCATTAGGTGGTGGATCCTGGCACCTGACAGGCAGCTGACTGTTACTTTCTCCTTATTCAACCTAATAATAAGTGGGACATCAGTGTGCCTCACTTTAGAGTCACCTATGACTAGTGTGTTGGTCATGCTGTTCTGCCTTAAGGCTTTGGTTGAATGACACACTGTTTAGGAGAGTCATGTGTCTCGTGATTAGTGTTGTGTTGTGGTGGTCGAGTTGATCTCTGCCTTGGAGGTGTCTGCTGTTTGGGTAGATTTTTATTGAGAATCTCCACAAAGGTGGGTGTGTGGCTTGTGTTTTTATGTGAAAACAGTGTGTGTGTTCTGGAGGGCTATGTGTTCCATGTGGTGGGGTGCAAATGTTGACCTTCTCCTTTTGACCAGCTATTCTGGTCTTGGCTGGAGAGTGCGTGGCTCCCAATTTGGATATATAAGTGCATCTCTCACAAGTCTGAGTGTTGGGAGGTACGAGGAAAGGGTTGTCGGTGTACATGAGGCAGTTGCTACATTGCCTCAGGATGCCCAAGTTCTCCAGGTTAATAGGAGAAAGCACAGGGAACTGACCTTTACACATGCCTGGATGGGTGGGTGTTTATAATAAGTACTGGAGCTGTTTCCTTGTAGAACGTTTAGTGCTGGTAGGACTTTTGTGTGCTACAACAATTGCTACAAGAAGTGTGGTAATGTGCTAGACTGATAAGCTAGTAAAAGTGCAGGAGAGGAGAGAACTAACAGGTCTAAGGGAAACATTGAAGAGCAGATTTTGTCACCTCTCAGAAGCTACAAACCATCCTGGATGCAACAAATCTGTGTCTGGACTAGACAAGTTACAGGAAAGGTGGGAAACAAGCACAAATGCAGGCTTTTAAACCAGAAGTTTAAAGAGATGGAAAAAACTGCCCAAACGGCCAATAAACATCACTTTCTGGGCCAGTAACCACTCCTCCTGTGGTAGATAGGCTACCTAGTGCTTACCACTCCAATTGATAAGCTGGAAGGCTTCCATCCAACACAGACAGGCTTGGGGGGTGCAGAAGCTTACATACAGTCCTAGATACAGCAATTCTGTATATGGACTAGACTAGTTAGAGAAAAGGTGGGAAGCAAGTGTAAATATGGGCTTTTAAACCAGAAGTTGAAAGAGATGGAAATAACTGCCCTAACAACCAATAAACTTCACTTTCTGGGCCAATAGCCACTCTTCTTGTGGTAGATAGGCTACCTAGTGCTTACCACTCCCACTGATAAGCTAGAAGGCTTCCCTCCAACACAGACAGGTTTAGGGGTTGGAGTTATATCATTTTGCAGATGTACAGGAAGAAAGCCCTCTGGTTATCCCTGGATATGTTGTTGTGTAAAGTCTTAGCATGGTTGCGCTGTATGGGTTCTTGTACTTTTCTTATTTGCATGTTTATGGTGAGGGATGTGGCTTCCACACATGGTTTCTCAATGCTGTAGTTGTAAACAGCAGCTTCTTTCACTTACTGTATAATGTAGTTATGACAAACATACACCAGTATGGTTTGTATTTTCTGGAGGATCTTTCGTTGAGCATATCAAGCATGGTTGTATGTATACATTTCTGTAGATGTGTAGACAGGGCATCAGAAAGTAAGGTACTATAGTGATCAATGACCTTTGTGGATTATGTGCCTTGGAAGTATTCTAGACCATTCGTTAGTAGTAGTTGGTTACCTGTGATGATAATTGTGAACCTGACTCCACCTATGGCGGGCTCAGTAGCTATATCTACTTCAAAACATAGTACCATATGGTTGGATTAACAGTGCAGGCACTGCATACGTGCATCACATTGTTCACTCGCATTGTTGAGGTACAGGTATGGAAAATGAGATAACCCTGTGGGGTGGTGCACTATTTCTTCTGTGGCATTTCAGTTCACAAACGACAAGTAGTATTGTTCAGGTGAGTTTGTTGTCCTATAGTTATCCTGATCAATGGATGTATAATTCCACGCACCCATGGCTGGGTTTGTTTGCTCTGCTTTATTTGTCTCATGTAGTAATATATAGGCTGTGCGGACTTCTGTATTTGTGGATGGTGACCTATTAATGGAGATAACAGGAAGCGGTTTCCTATTCACAGTAAGTTGGACATAGAATAACTCCATATAATCATCTTCTCTAAACAGTCTTGAGGCATACTAATCTTCAATGTGAATAGCTACAACACCTCCTGTGGTACACACAACTTCTATTAGCTGTGTGGATGTTTGGAAGACATTGTAGCCCTGCAACAGCAAAGTAAATACAGATGCCTTGAACCAGGTTTCTGTGCCTGTACAGACATCAGCATCTTCACTACAAAGAGTGCTTACAGTGAGTGAGGCTTCATATGTGGACTCCTAGGGTTTAGCAGTATGGCTCTCACTTTGTTGGAGGTGTACATTTTGACATTAATTATTCTGCTGTTTTGACCTTGCCTAATTAGGGGATTATGGTGCAGTCGACTGGCTTATGTTTGGCAAAGCAGTGTGCTCTATCCACTATCTCATCCCACACTGACAGGAACTGTATCACCAAACTATGATACGAGAAACTTAGGCAGGTTCACTGAATTGTGTTGTTCTTTATATAGCGGTATCATCCTAGGTGAAGGTTAATGCTACTCAATCATATGGACATACCTGGCAGTGACCCACATTTAGATAGCTCGATCATGTTTGTTTACATATAGTTCATATACTCATATCTCAAGTTGTGCATAACAAGATGTATGCTGGAATAAGAGTGTGGCTTGTTGCACTAATTGCATGCGTCTTGTGATGACTACATCTGCCACACAGCTAACATTAAACATGTCCTTATTTAAACTGTTGAGTGGTGCATCTCTACACCCCACTATAAAGTCAACTATTTTGAGAACCTTTGGGATACATGGCCATTGCCATGAGTACTTCTGTGCTGAGGTAGTGGTGATGATATGTTTGATGTGTATTGTCTGCTTGTAGCCTGTTTAGGATGTGTCTGCTGTTTATGTTGGTTTGTGGTGAGTACCTCTGCAAATGATGCATGGAACTCACTCCAAGCTGACCTCAAATCCCACCCTATCTCATTTCAAAAATAGTCTTAAACTGCTCCTTAAAAGCCACTGGCTTTGTCCTTGTTCTTGACCTGACTAAATCCCACAATACAAACATGTGCTAAATAGGATGCCTGTCTTCATCTAGTTTTCTTTCTTATCAAAAGGTTACTACTTTGTATTAAATATGATAGACTGTATTGACTTTTATCCTGACATGAGTGTGCTATTGAAATGTAATTGTAATAGTGATGTACTTGTATTATGTAGAATACCTCTGTATGTACAATACCTCTCTGTATGTGTAGTGCTGTATTATACCATGACCCCCCATTAATATTCCAAAACGTGCACGATGATTGGCCAGCGTGTACATTGTAAATCGACTTATACTAATGGAAAAAGGTCCGGTCTCCCGGACTTTTTCCATTAGTATAAGTGTCTTTTAAAACACTGTCTCGCTATGTTAAAAGAGTTTAGTATAGCGAGACAGGTTTTAAAAAAGCAACGGAGAATTTTAAAGCTGTCTCGCTATGTTAAACTCCTTTAACATAGCGACACAGTGTGTAAAAAGCAACAGAGATCTTGCTTTCTCCGTTGCTTTTTTTTAAACCTGTCTCGCTATGTTAAATGGGTTTAACATAGCGAGACAGTTTTAAAATAAGCAACGGAGATCTCCATTGCTTATTTTAAAGCTGTCTCGCTATGTTAAACCCATTTAACATAGCGAGACAAGTTTTAAAAAAGCAACGGAGAAATCAAGACCTCCGTTGCTTTTTACTGTTTCGCTATGTTAAATGGGTTTAACATAGCGAGACAGCTTTAAAATAAGCAACGGACATCTCCGTTGCTTATTTTAAAGCTGTCTCGCTATGTTAAACCCATTTAACATAGCGAAACAGCAAAAAGCAACAGAGATCTTGCTTTCTCCGTTGCTTTTGGCCACAGCTCTGATGTACTGCGTAGGCATGCACAGTACATCAGAACTGCCGCGGATACCAGACAGCTGTGGAAGGGCAGCAAAGAGGCATTACACAATGCCATTATTTAAGAAAAGTAATTATTTATTTTCTTAAATAATGTCATAGTATAATAGCAATAACCCACTTCTGGGTGTGGGTAATGCGGGATTTACCCACGGTTGTCTTTGTTTGGTCCCGCGGGCTTCGCCCTCGGGACCAAACCACGCCAACCGTGGGTAAATCCCGCATTACCCACACCCAGGCGTGAGTTATTGCTATAATAGTGCACTGATTGTAACATGTAATTTATCTGTGTGTATGTATGGAGCTTTTCTCCCCAGACCTCCGCTGAAAATGGACATATATCCAGTCGGACTATCCTGGTCAACAAATGTAAAATAAAATAAATAAATAACTACAATAAATGATGGTTTGTGTCGGGTGCATATTATGAGTAGGAGTCAAAGTGTGTGGGCAGACAACCTTTCTAGTGTTATCCATCTGGAAGCTAGAGAGCACTGAATCCAGATACCTACAATACGTGGAACTGTTGAAATTTATAACTCAGTGATGTAGGGTATACAGGCTATTCAATGCGCAGGAAGCATTATCTGCACTGAGCTAGGAACTCAAGTCAAATATGTTAGCAGGGGAAACAGAGGGGAAACAATAGTTGATAATGCGAGGTTTGAACCTGGTATCTGCATAGAGAATGTAAACAGGAGGTGTATATGTGATCTGACAGCCATTTTGAGGTGACCACTCTATGGATTGGACATTATGATGTCTTTCATAAGGTGGGCCAATACCTCTGTTATTGAAGGTAAGTGGGTAAATTGCCGCCTGTTATGCAACACAGGTTCTGACAGCTAGAGCGTCTCTGTTACATAACAGCAGCCAATTGTATTTGAAAGTAAATGTATTGACATTGCTACATGTATGAAGGCAAAGTGTTACAACCTCTGCACACAATCCAGAGCAGGTGATGCAAAGACACACTGTTAAAGCCCAAACTGAGTCCAGACACAGTTACCACCAGTTAGATACTCCTACTGTACACTCATGCAACAATTGTACAGATGGGGTTTCTCCAAATAGAGATATCATCTTACTCTTCCCATTTTTTTATGGACAGTAACATTACAGCTTACCACAGCAGATGTTCTGCCTCCATGCCTAACCATCCTCTGAACGTTGCTCTGTCACACCAACCACCTGCATGTCCTCTGTCAAAACATCCATTCACCTTATTGTAGACCTTTCTATTTCCCCCTTAACTGGCAGCTCCATCCTTAGAATCCCCCCCAATATACCCAATACCACTCCTCAGCACATGTCCAAACCAACACAACCCCACCACTCTGTATTCATCTCTGAAACATACAACCTGAGCCAACACTGTAATATCTAGTTAATACTCCTGTCCATCCTCAGTCACAATGTAAACTGTAACATATGGTACTTTGCCAGCACCTGTTATGACTCCTGTTTTTTTGTCAGTGGCAACATCTGCTACCTATATGAGATAGCTGATATCATTACCCTCTTGTAGACCATCCATGTCAGTGCTGTTGAAACCTGTTTATCAAAGATCACACCTGACAGTCTTTTTCACACACACTCCACCATGCATGCTCTCTCTTCTATACCTGTCTTCCACACTCACCATTACTGTGAACTGTTATTTCAGAATATTTCACATCATATGCCTTTGCCTACTGTACCCCCTGCATTATAAACATTCTTGTATCCTCCCTCTCAGTCACACACATATACTTTGTCTTAGTCCTGCTCACCTTCATTCTTCTCCTTTGTAAAGCATATCTCCACCTCCCAAGGGTCTCATACACCACTACCATACTCTCAATATAGATCACAATATCATCCTCAATAACCCTAGTCCACGGGGACTCCTATGTGATCTAATATGTCAAACTGTACAGCACCATTGCAAACATATGTCATGGCATTTGTAGGTACAATATTAGTGATGTCACTGCTGTTTGTCTTATATAGGATGTGGTGACATCTATACATCTGTCTGGCCAGTGTGTGACCATGGCCTGTTGTGAGATATAACTATCCAATAATCTGATATATCTGATGACATCAACAGTGTCTGTGGAACACAAAAGGACAGTGTCCCTTAGGCTGCTGTAAAATGCTCTCTATAACATCCACCAGCAGTTCACATGCAAACACAGTTGACTGCAGTGAGGATAAAAACCCTACCTAACTAGGTTTACATACTACAAATCCAAGTAGTTAATGCACGTGCCAGAGCACAAGTCTGATTTCAACAGGACTGCAGGTGATCTTATGGTAGATGACATCAGTAGGCCATGTGGGGGACAAGAGGTTGGAAACCTGTCTTGACTGAGTGTTTGTGCAAGCACCAAAACAGAGCAAAATCATGCCATTTGTGAACTCAGTGTGGGGTAAGCACTTCCACTTCTCTTTATAGACACAGTCATCCATGCACACAGTTGACTGCAACAAGGACAGAACCCCTGCCTACTTAGGTTTATATTCTACAGATCAGAGTACTTAACACATGTGCCACAGCACTAGTCATATTTTAATAGGACTGCAGTTGGTCTTATGGTAGATAACATCAGCAAACCATGTGGGGGACAAGAGGTTAGAGGCTTGCCTCAAATGGATGTTTGTGCAACCACCAGCACAATGAAAACCATGCCATTTGTGAAGCCAGATTGGGATACACACTTCAACGTTTGCTTATACACACACACACACCCACACACACCCACACCCCCCCCCCACACACACACACACACACACACACACACACACACACACACACACACACACACACACACAGGTGACTGCAGTGAGATTAAATCCACTACCTATCAAAGTTTATGGACTACAGGTCAAAACACCTAAAACACATGCCACAGCACAAGTCTGATTTTAACAGGACTGCAGGTGATCTTACTGTAGATAGCATCAGCAGGCCAAAAGGAGAACAAGAGCTTGGAGGCTAGCCTCGACTGGATGTTTGTGCAATCACCAAAATAATGCAAACAATGCCTGTTCTGTGGTTGAATTGGGATACACACTTTCACTTCTGTTTAAACACATACAGACCCCCACACACAAGCCCACATAGTTGATTGCAATGAGATTACAACCCCTAGCTATCTATGGTATACAGACTACAAATCAGAGCACTTAATGCATGCGTCACAGAATAAGTCAGATTTACATAGGACTGCAGCTGAACTTATACTACATGACATAAACAAGCCATGTTTTAGGCAACAGTTTGGGATGCCTGCATAGTCACATTGCCTTGTAGTGTCATCTGAGGCTAGTAGCCTTGCAGACGAATACTGTTTAGAAGCCTAGTTGTGTGACATCACTACCCTTATTGAGCCCATTTGTCTGTTTGCATGGATAAGCAAGCCTGTGAGGACCATTGATTGGCTCTCTTCATGAGGGAGAAGATATCATATATTACAGTTTGTGTAGGGTGCCATATATGTGTGGAAAACTCAATATGACTCATGGTTGTTGTGCTTGTTTGTATCATTGATGGTGGGGAAACAAAGATGGCTTGTCATTATATGTACATA
This sequence comes from Protopterus annectens, assembly GCF_019279795.1. Taxonomy (NCBI): domain Eukaryota; kingdom Metazoa; phylum Chordata; order Ceratodontiformes; family Protopteridae; genus Protopterus; species Protopterus annectens. The sequence goes on along the minus strand of NC_056729.1, from coordinate 197,736,350 downwards.
TACCTATATTGTGCCCTCAGTTTGCAATGTTTCAAAATGTAGTCTTAGGGGAGACATGGTGTCTGAGACTGATATGGCACCATAGCTCTCAACTGCCCAGATTTCCACATAATATCCAGATGTTTGACTCATGTCTGTAGTCTGATTCACACAATATTGTGGTTTTCTGGAAAATCTATGGCAAATCATTGAGAAATGAGGTTAGTAAATATTGGCAGACATCTAAATTTCACACATCATATCCTTCAGACAATTCATGGAAATGCAACACCTGTTAATTTATCACCTTTCTGCGTTTGTAAGTGCAATATTTGTAAAGTGTCCTTATTTTTTTGGCTTTTGTCACCCCATTATTTGTTGGTGTGTCCTGATTTTCTCTTACTCTGACAGCTTGATAGGTATGTAGGGCACTATATACACACACATGCACAAACACACACACACACACACACACACACATATATATATATATATATATATATATATATATATATATATATATATATAACTATAAAAGAGAGAGTGAGCTAGAGAGATAGAAGAGAGAGTGAGAGAGAGAGAGAGAGAGAGAGAGAGTGCTACAGCATGAGAAGCATCAGATCTGTTCTATGGTTAGGTAAGTATACATGCATGTGCCTTTGCCTTTTTTATACTGTTTGGGCATTGGTAAGCAGTGTACAAACGTGAAGCACAGTGTCACATCTGAGATTTACTTTTATGTTATACATACCTGCTAGTGCAGTCCACTCCTATCTGTAATCTAGGCTGGGATTTCCTGATTACTAACAGCATTGATTGAATGTATCCGGTGTCGGTGGCTGGCTTTCAGACATAAAACCTGTTTTTTCTTTCACTGTTTCAGCACTGCTGCACTCCACACAAACTGCATAAGCCTTCTCAAAAAGGTTATAAACATGCAGCGCTTCATGCAAATGTAGAATTAAGACAAGACAAACTTGATAACAGTATGAGACATAGAGTCATAGTCTGTAAAACACCACCTATTATTACTATACATCCGAAACCTCTACCTATGTCAGGGTTCAAACTCTCAACAGCACTACAGCTTCATCCGATAGGATGGTTGCCTTAGTCCTTTTGGCCACAGAAGCAGCTTGCCAGAACAGGGGTCATTCTTCATGTCAGCACCTGCATAACAGTGTACACTGCTATACATGAGTTACCTAACACATACATAGTATGATGAAATCTACAGTATTCTCTTGTAAATGAGGAGGATAATGATTGTGACAAACATCCATTTTCCATGGGTTTGTGGCAGCATAGATGAGTTACTGTTATGGCATTTACAAGGGGACACCCTTGTTTTTGGGGTTGGGCTGAGGAAACAAACCACATCTATTGTTAGGATACAGACAAGTCTGAAGTCAGAAATTGCAATATGTAACCTCACTTTCTAACTTCTCTCTTGAATGATGTACCAGTGTTCTGCTGCTGTTGGACTGTATGAAGATTTCATGCATGAGGCCTACTAATTACAATTGGGCAATACATCGCTCTTTACTTGCAAAGTGTGTTAAGTTCATAGATGCAAAGGATATTTTATAATACTCCACAAGAATACAGTGTAGGTTAAGGACCTACCTTGCAAATAGAGCAGTTGCACAACTGTAATTCAAGGCTGACTCTGTCTGATGAAAGCAGTACACAGCCAATACATGTATAAGTACAGATTGTGCGAGTTGTCTGTAATCATTGTTAATGTATGTGAGTAGGAGAATGATATTAAACCCTAGGTCCCCAAAGTGGTCAGTGAATGAGCTATGTTTTGTCTCTTAGCTAAAGCAAGGGCATACTGAGCACGCCCATGTCTGCCCACAGGGACAGCAGCTGGGGGATTCTCCTCTAAGTTCTCCTGTGACTGTGACTGTGGTGACCTAGGCATTGTTGGGGGATATGAGTTCCTTCCCCTTGCTGATCCTGCTGCAGCTGTTTAAACAGGATCGGTTTGTGGAGCATAGCACATACTGTCAATATTTGTGTACATGTGAGTGGAGTATATTGCAAGGCTCCACCTGATATATCTAGGCACCAGAACTTTGACTTAAAAATCCCAAACCGACATTGTTTGATGTTCCTAGTTTGTGTGTGTGCCTCATTATGGTGTTCTTCCATGGGTGTGTGTGCATTTCTGATGGGTATCATCATCCATATTTCCAGGGTATAGCCAGCATCCCCCATCCAAGAACTGGTGGAGTATTGTGGATGCTGATGCCTGTGACAACCCCCATCATGTCCCCAGATGGTCTTTGAAAGATGCCTTTAGTTAATATCCTAAGGGCTATACATACCTTAGTTTTCACTGGGATGGGTTTTCCTTGGTTGGCTCTGGCTCTGAGTAGAGCATGGCATAGCTCACAGAGTTGCTGTAATATGTCCCTGTCTACCCTGTAGTACTCTACAATATCCAGCTCTTGTAGTACATGGAAGGTTACCCTTGTCCTGAACATTCTTCTCCTTCTCGGCCTAGGCCTATTGTCAGCAACACCAGCAGCATTGACTTCAGCGTCTAGCACATGCAGATGTAGAATAGCTGCAGCAGCCACCAGCATTATCTCAGTTACAGTTTTGAACTCTCTACTCCAATGGTCTTGATGTAGCGAGCCAAAATCAGAATGTAAGCTGTATACATACTTTATACATTTCTTGGACAAGTTCCCCCATGTGGGTTGGCTAACTAAGATGGAATCTACCTGCTTAGGCTGTAATTAACATGACTTAAAGGTCCTGCTTCAGTGCACAGTAGTGCACTGTCACTCAGCAGAGTGCAGTTGTCCATAACTAAGGTAAGGCATGAAACATTATGCATTTTCATCCCTGTTGTCATGAAACATAGAAAAGCTACAAGTAATAATACTTACACTTCATTTCTATAAGTTGCAATGTTAGAACAGTATGAGAAAAGTTTCCATCCCCTGTATTTGAACCCAAGACCATCTGTATTCCATTCCAATACCTAACACCTGGCACCACAGAAACAGTTACACAAAGCTCTATAACTGCAGAATTTGAGCAGAGTGCAGCCCCACTTCCCAAGTTTGGGTGATGTCCAGCAGTGCTCAGCAATATTTATTGAATGCATCAAGTTTCTATTTTTGGATGAGTACCTCATGCCTGATTCAAGGGTGGTCTTGTAGCGCAAACAAGGTATTACCTGATACACCCCCCCGATGTCATCGACATCTATGGGAAGCATAAACACTGTGCAGGTGCTACCACAAAGTGAACAGCCCTACACAGTTCCTGCTTTTAGTGATTCAACAAGTCCACTGATTTTTGCACTAATTTGCATAATATCCATGCTGACAGCTTGGAAACTACACGGTAAGTAGCTGTGTAAGCTGGGCAATAGTACAGGAGCACTACTTTAAAGACACAAGGAAGGGTATTATTGTACCTATTGTGGCACTAGATTATACTCCTCTTTTCAATTATTTTTTTGTTCATATTTAAAACCTTTTGCAGCAAGTGGCACAATGTGTATAAGTGTAAAAATATATTTTAAGTGCATACTATTTTGACACACACCCTGATGCTTTTGGATGTCCACAGTGTACACATCACCAATTATATGTGTGTTGTTACCTTTTCATGGACATTCTGTTCATATTTCTGACTTTTACATGCCCTTGCTTCTGTGTAGACTCATGTACATTTCCACATACACTATGAACACGACATGGAATCTACACAGTTGTTTTAAAGGTTGGTGCATCACTCTAATCATGTTGCTTTGGTTCGTTAGCATAAATTTCAGCTACTTATGCTGAAATTTGCATTCCACAAATGTTTTTTTTTTTATTGCACGTGAATGCACATGACTGAGCGCCACTACACAGAATTTAATTAATCTAAAACTCACTGTACCCATGTTTGCATTGTGCCACAATGTGCACACAGAATAAAAATGACTGTGTAAATTTTATTGAATTTGCACAAATATCTAAATTAAAGCCAAAGGTCCATTGATATCTTGCATATCCTGATTGCTTCATTAATACAAGTCTGGCATGATACAATGTCTTTTTAAAATCTGATATGTGTTATTTTTCTTGTGATGCAGCATATTCTGAATCCTTCTAACAGCAGGAATTATTGCACACTTCAATATTTAGTCTTTTCAAAAATCAGTTATCAGAAAGTAGCGAAAGTATTGTATAAATGAATGTAATATACTTTCTATGTAACTCATTTAACAACAGTAAATTGTCTTTAATTTATCTGTCTATCTATTTATAAATCTTCCTAAGTTATTTTTATTATCTCCATCCATTCACTTCAAAGCCATATTGTCAGCCTTTATAATTTGGCACCCACTAGAAAAATTAAAAGAAATGGGTGGATCTAACATTTTCCTTGTAATCTGATATGTTTTTCTGTATGGCCATTCTATAAAAAACAATATTATGAAAGTCTCTATAAGTGATATATGTTGAAAGAAAAACAATGAAGGAAATCTAAAATAAGTTATTTCTTTCAAGGTACAGTCATTAACATCCATACTGGTTTTAGAGCTTCATCATTATGTATATTGGATTTCAGGGTGTGATATTCTATTGGCAATGCATGTTTGAAACATATTTGACAACATGACTTATAAGGAAGTAAAAATCTCCTACTATTGTAAGAAGCACGGACAATGTAATATCCTGACTGGTAATTTATGAAGTGGAGAACTGTGGGATTAAGTCTTCACAAGGTCAAAGCAGTAAGTTTTAACTAAGTATTGTAACCATGGTGTATTCAAATGAGGTCTAAACTCATTAGAATTGCTGAATCCCAGAAAGTTGGATCTGTGTAAGGATGCTCACATCGTATAGGCACTCCCTCATTGTTTATGTTTATGGGATGGAAACTTTGATTGCTTACACCATCAGGTAGAAGTGTCAGGTTACACTTACAAAGTGTTACACGTAGGTCTGTCAAGTTTGGAAATGCAAGTAAGCAGTGCACAGTTCACAGGTTCTGTTTCATTAGCATCCAACCTCCTCTTCATTTTCTTGCAAATTGTGTTTTCTCTGTCATGGCTTTTAGTATTATTCAGTATAAAAGAAAATCAAAGAAAAAAAAATAAAAAGGGGAGAAATAGTTAAAATGTGGAAAAGCAATCTATGGCATACACAGTAGAAAATCTTAGTGCACATGTGAGATGTCAGCATAGGTCTGGATTTCAGCTCTCACTCCAATGCACCATCAGAAAACAAGATGGGTGCCTTATCTCTCTTTGCTATACAAATAGCTTTGCAGCAAAGAACTGAAGTAATTCATCACACAACCAACTGCAACAGACTGTACACTGATATCAAGCCATACACCATTAGAAGGAAGTCAGCATAATGATTAAGATGTTTACCTTCCAAACACAAAGTGCAGTGTCTATAAACCTATTTCTTATTATATTTAGATGTAGTTCATCCTGTTATGATTATTGTAGTCAAACCTCATCAGAATAGTAGTACAGAATAATGATCTCTTTTGTCTGTACCTCTACAGACACACACAGCAGCTGGAGAGACCACAGGGTTTTGCTCAGGTAGATAACATAGGTCCTACAAACCCATGGCATGATGTATATAGATAGATTACAAGCCATGTCACTGTCATCTGTCTTGCATAAGAGGAGGTGACATCTGCCTGGCCTTCAGGCCAGTGTTTAACCATGCCCTGGTGGGATGACTGCATAACCATACATCTGATATTGTTGATGAAATCCGCAGTGTCCATTGAGAATATGGTAATAACAGTGTGCCACATGCACTCTATAATGTCATGCAAGAGTACACAGGAAACACAGCTGACTGCAATGAGAATAGAACCCCTACCTATCTAATGTACACAGATAACAGAACACAGTACATAAAACAAGCAGCACAGCAGAAGTCAAACTTTTGAAAGACTGCAGCTGAACATACAGTGCATGACATCAGCAGCCTAAGTGTGTAACCAGATGTTGGCATACCTACATAGGTTTATAGCTTCATAGGTTCATATGAGGCTACTATCATAATGACCCTAGGTTCATATGTTCATATGAGTTTACTAGACTAATGGCCCTAGGGCATTGTCTAGCCTATCCAAGTTGTACCATTATTCCCTTATAGACCAAGATATGTAGCCCATATCTGTGAATCCATGATCAGCACTGGCTGACACTGTCTAAGAGTGACATTGGTGAAACCCCTGGGGTAAATCTAAGCTTTCCATCCAGATGTCCAGTTACACTTAATTAGGGTCATTGAGGAGCTCAGTTTCACATGAACTGTGAGGTTGTTCCATAGGAGTTGCAATCTCTAGGAGACATATCTGTTTTTCCAGAATGTCCTGTTGCTGTTTCAGGCTAGATCAAGGTCTCTAATGAGTGAGTCTTGTTCCATATAATTTGCGGAGGTGCAGCATTTCCATTAATGCAAGGTTTGAGACTGCTCAGTAGGCTAGTCACAAGTTGTCTCTCAGCAGTCTATATGATACAGAGAACAGTGACAGGGCCTCCAGTCTGTCCATGTAGGTAATGTGTTGGAAGTTCCTGGATTTTCTTACTGAGAAACCTCTAAGGTCTCTCCAGCTGCGGCAGGTGTCTGGTGATGTATATGCAAAATGGAGTATGGTATTCTATTATTGGCTTGATAAGAGATGAGTACAGTGCAGTTATAACACCCTTAGTCTTAGATGCTATATCCTCACTTATGAGATGTGCAATGTAAAGAGCCTTCATTACCACTGTGGAGACATGATGATCAAAGGTGAAGTTGGCTTCAGCCTGTATTTCCATATCTCTAACCATTGGGTTAGAACATAGGGAGGTATTATTGATAGTGTAATTTGCATGGACTTCTCCTTTGCCAAGAGGGATAGTAATGCATAATTTTGGGTTAACTTTAAGTCTTTGCCTTTGGCAGCAATGATTTATGTATGTATGTATGTATGTATGCACATTTTTGTAGTATGTTGACATTGTTTGTGGATTCAATGATTGCATGCAGATTTCAGTCATCAGTGAGCTTGTTGAGCCACAGGCCATCATTTTTCACCTGATTTTCTAAGCAATACATTCCAAACAGTAGGGTGACAACACAGACCCTTGTGGGACACCACTGGTAACAGGTCTGCTAGTACAGGTGGAATCCCCACCTATGGCTGTATGAGTTCTGTTGGTGAGCCAGTTGGCTTCTCATCTAATGATGTATGGATTAATCCCCATGTGGGTGAGTTCCGCAATGATGCCTCAGTGGGGAATTGTGTCAAAGCCCTTGGATAATTTGAGATAGGCAGTATGTACTAATTTACCTTAATCAGGGGTTTTGTTGACACTCTCAAATAATTCCAGTAGGTATAAAAAGCATGATCTGCCCTTGACAAAGCCAAAGTAGGTTGGGTGAAGAGTTTGAAGGTCACAAATGTACTTGTTGATGAAGTCCAAGATGATTCTTTCCATGGTCTTACAGACATGGTTGGTCAGGCTTATGGGTCGATTGTTCCCTGGGTCGGTTGAGGGCCCCTCTCTTTGCAAGAGTATTATGGTTGTTGTTTTCCGCTCTGCTGGTACAAAGCCTGTACTTAGACTGCAGTTGAAGAGAGTATCTAGTGGTTCTTGTAACTCTTGCTTGAGATTGTTTAGTAAGCAGCCTGGGATGTTATCCAGTCCCATAGAGGCTGTGTTTTTAGCATTGATGAGTGAGGTTATGACTGGTTATTTGGAGATAATAGGTAGAGAACTGTTGAGAGGTATGCTGTGTGATATGATCGATTGGAGACAGGGTTTGAAATTGTTGCTAAACCTTTCTGCTAACAGGTAAGCTATGTCCTTAGTTTCAGTATGAGTGGTACCATCCACTCTGAATTTGGTGCAAAGTTGGGTCTTATCTTTTACATTACATACATAACCAAAGAATGCCTTGTGATTATCCTTAGTGAAGGATGCTAATGTGCTTTCATAATTAGCTTTAGTAGACTTTACAAGGTATCTAATTTGCTTGTTCAAGCTAAGGAGAGTGTTCTTCTGAGACTGTTCCTTCTTATTTATGGACATCAGTTTATTTCTCTTGTTGTATAATCTATTTATGCTAGATGTTCACCAGGGTGGCTATTTTTTCATGAGCAGGTTTTGATCTGTTCTGGTACAGCTAAGTCTATACACTTATAAGTGTGTTTATACAGGGCATTTGTGTACACCTCCATACAGGAGACTTTATTGTCAGTTGTCCCGGTAGGTTTAAGACTATATATTCCATTGATTAGGAGGCTATAGTTTACTTTGCAGAGAATTTTCCACCTTTTGGGTCCTGAGGGGGGGGGGTCTAGTATGATTGTTACATTGAACATGATGCTTTTTTGCCTGACCTTACTCGGGAGGGTCTCACACATGGGGTGGTGCAGTGATCTCCCATGTCAGTAAGTAGTAGGTGGGGCAGAATAACTTTTCCAGAGCATTCTTGTTTACGAAGTGCAGGAACTTTAAGGCAAGCATGTTTGAGCTCATATATGTATCCCAATCAATGGAAGGATAGTTAAAGTTACCCATGCCTTAAGTGTTTGGCTGTATTAAGAGTGACACAAGTAGGTCCAGGAAGGCACTGTGTAGTTTTTGTGGTTCATGTTGGTGGATGTGTAGCTAACAATGATATGGAGGGGGGTTTTCCTACAGTTACTTGGACGTGTAATAACTCTAGGGAATCATACTGCTGAACTAGTCTTGAGGTGTACTTGTCTTTATGAAGATGGATGCACCTTTTCCTATGGTTCTTTCACTTCATTTTGTGGACTGAATGTGTGGAAAGCATTATAGCTTTTCATGGCTGGAGTACTCTCTGTAGCACTAAACTGTGTCTCTCTGACTGCACAGACATTGACATCATCCCAAGTACCTCCATTGAGTGTAGTTTCAGATTTAGACTCCTAGCATTAATCAGCATAACCTTGAGTTTGGCTTTTGAATATATGTTTACATGAAGAAGTTGGTTCTTATGACATTGCCAAAAAATTGACTATGGGTGAGGCAAGTACCTTGGTCAGTATCCAAAAGGCTAGAGGTGACAGATGAAGACCATCCCTGGTAAAGCAGCATAGTCTGTTGACCATATCATTCTAGCCTGACAACTACTGGATCCCCCTGGAGTAACACCAGTAGCTATGTCAATTGTTGAAGTTGATAATTCTTTTGTTTGTATTAATGCGTCATCCTGGGTGAAGGTAGAATGCTGCTTAGCACTAAGGACATACCTGTCTGGGACACATAATTTGAGAAGTCAGTCATATCATTATTCAAATAGTCATGTGAGGTACGTCACAAGTCATTTCCTCCAACACGGAGCATGACAGAGGTGTAACTGTGGTTGTTGTTGTGATATTTGAGTGGTTGCATGACTTCATGGATCCTAGAACCTGACAGGCAGCTGACTATTACTTTCTCCTTCTACAACCTGGTGAAGACACACTTGTGTGTCTCACTATGGATATGCCTATGACCAAGACATTGGTTTTCAGGTGTTTTGCCTTAAGGACTTAATGGGTGAGACACTGATATGATTGTTTTTATATGTGCTGGGTTCCATTGTGACTGTCATGTGTGTAGATGGTTTGCATTTGTAAGGTCTCGCCTCTTTATGTAAGCTTCTAATGAGTAACTCTTCATATGTGGGTTTATTTGTTTTGCACTTGGTTTGTTGAAGATGTGAAGTGTGTGTGTACTGACAACCTGTTTGATATCTGGTTTGTTGTTACCTGGGTGAGAGAGCATTTATTCTAGATTCATTGTATACTAGGGAGTCTCACATATTGTATTGGAATGTTTTAGGAGTACACGGTTAGCATTAAGCATGAGGCAATAGAAACCTAGCTGTGTAAAAACACAAGTACCCTTTTAAGCATATTTAGATGGTCATTGTTAGCAGAGTGATTTTGTGAGCAGCAACAACTGGGCCTTTGACGAGGGACATAGGATATACCCCAGAGGCAGTAATAGGCTACCAGTCTGCGTGAAATACTGCCCCTCAATGACCCTGTTCAATCACAACCATGACTACTGGTTGGGCTATTGTACAGTCACCTCTGAGCTGGCACCTATGTCCTTCATGGACAGGACCAGCTGGTGCTGCTCACAAACACACTTTGCTAAAAATAACCATTCAACTATGCTCAATAAGGGTACTTGAGTTTTTATATACCTAGGCTTCTACACACCCTAGTGCTATTAGACCAGTAGCCTCATATGAACCTATGAACCTATGTGCCTATGCAGGCATCCCAACCAGTTGTCCCTCACATGTCCTGCTGATGTCATATACTAAAAATTCACCTGCATTCTTACATAAGTCAGACTTGTGTCACGGCATGTGCATTAAGCATTGGGTTCTGTAGTTGGTGTACTTAGGTATGTGGTCTGTTCTCACTGCAGTTGAGTGTGTGTGTGTGTGTGTGTGTGTGTGTGTGTGTGTGTGTGTGTGTGTGTGTGTGTGTGTGTGTGTGTGTGTGTGTATCTAAACAGAAAAGCAGACATGTGCATTCCACAATTACTTCTCTGATGGTACTGATTGCCAGTATTTTGATATTTGCAAATGCCTACACATCCATTTCATGCAGTCCTCCCAATCTCTTGTCTCCCACATGGCGTGCTGATTCATCTACTATAAGTTCACCTGCAGGCCTGTAGCAGTTAGACTTGCGCTCTGGTGCTTGTGTTAAGTACTGTGTTCTTAGCCTGTGTACCTTAGATAGGTATGGGTTCTGTTATCACTGCAGTCAACTTGGAGAAATGTGTGTTTTGTGATCTTCCTTGACATTACAGAGGGCCTTTTACCCCACCATGTGAGACACTGTAATCACCATATTTTCTCACCACACACTGCTGATGTCATCATCTATAAAGTGTTGTCCAAGTCACACTTGAGCTGAGGTCCTTACATAAAGTACTGCAGTCTGTGTACATAGATATATAGGGGGTTATATTCTCACTGCAGTCAACTGCAGGGAAGGGGGTTGTGTGGGTGAGCTGTTGCTTTACATTAAAGAGACCATTTTACACCATCATGTGGTACACTGCAATCTCAACCCCAACAGACACTGCTGATATCATCAGCTATATTACATTTTTGGATATGCAGTACTCCTAACAGGCAGGGTCAGAGCCTGTCCTGGGGGACAGGTAGGGGTCGTGTCATCCTATACAATAAAGTTTACAGTGACATGGCTTTTAATCTATCCACATAAATCATGGCATGATGTGTAGACCATGTTTTATCTGGCTGAGAAAGCCCTGTGGTCTCTCCAGCTGCTATATGCTCATGGTGAGGTACATGTAAACAAGAGCTTTATACACTTCTAGTGCTATAATGCAGTTTGACTACAGTGCTGTCTTACAATCCTAAGATGTCAATATGATGGCGTGACTTATGATGTGCACAACAAAGATCTTTAATAGCAGTTGGGGCACTTGATGGTCAAAGTTCGGATTGCTATCTAAATGTGTTCACAGTGATGGCATCACTCAGTTTCATCATGACAGGACCATTGTCAATGCTGTGTCTAACCTGGAACTCCAGTTTTCAGACAAACAACATTACAAACACACATTTCTGCATTTATTTGTAGATTGTGTGCCTTTGTCACCATTCAGTTGTGTGTGTTAGCTCCTCTTGCACTATGTTATCACCATTGGTGGGCTCAATGATTGCACAAAATATACAATAACCAGCAAACCTGGTAAGCCAACGGACATATACTTTAGCCTGAACTGTTGAGAAATACAGTTCAAACATTGAAGGGCTAAGCACAAATCCATGGGTTTGCTAATGGTGACAGCTTGACTGGTACAGGATGATTCACCAACTGTCACATGATGTGTTCTGTCAGTGAGCCAATTGTCTACCCATCAACTGAGGTAAGGTTTAATCCCCAACTTGGGGGTTTTCTCAATGATACCTGTGTGTGTGTGTGTGTGTGTGTGTGTGTGTGTGTGTGTGTGTGTGTGTGTGTGTGTGTGTGTGTGTGATTGTGTCAAAAACCTAGGCCAGATCACAGTAGACAGTATGCATTGTCTTACCTTCCTCCTGGCCTGTCAAATGGAATTAATGTGCTGGGAAAACATCATAGATCACATGCGGTGTGACCCAGCACATACAGTGGAATTCATAGTTGAATACACCCTCCACATGGCCTATGTTCCTGTACAAGACTGTACATAAACATGCATCCACCTGCACTGGGGGGACAAAACCTGAATCATAGATGTATAGAGACATCCTGACTCATCTTGACTGTGAGGCTGACCAGCATGTCATCATGGACCTCTTCTACATGTATACTAGTAATATTCCAGGTGTTTGCAACAGACATGTGTGAGTTGTTACTGATACATCAGGTCCATTACCTCTCATAGATGTTCTCAAAGAGATCATTGAGGGTATGCATGATGACAACAGTATCATCTTATGTAATTTGAACAGATTAAGACATTTGACAAAAAGTCACACTGTGGTATTCAATCAACACTGTCACATGTGGCCATATACAGTTATATCATCAAATGGTTAGATCACTATATGATGTGCTTGGCATCTCACTATGTTGAAATGTGTAACATGACATATGTCTCAGGTCCAGTGATCAGGTCAGTACATCAGTGTTATCTGTTGGCCCTTGGCTGCCTCTTAGTTAAGTGATGGGCATCACAGATGACACACACATGCTGTGTCCAAACAGCTGCCTGAAAGAATACAGTTTGTTGGCAATCATTGACTCCAACTGTGATATTAGTATAATACACACAGTATCAATACATACCAGAGACAGCTGTCACAGCCATGACAACACCTGCATTGACAAGACACATGGAGGGATTTGTTGAATCAGGAAACAGAAACAACACCCAAGTATAATGTGGAAATCGCACCCTATAATCAGATCAATAGGTATGTGACCTGTGTCCTAGGGTAGAGGATAATTAGTACACTCACCAGCATGTGCTCACAGTGCTGACTACTCCCTTGACTGCAACACATGTACTGGGTATGTGAAGGACATGCACATCAGAGGCCATACTAACATCATGGTTCCAAGCCTTCATTACACCAATAACTGAGTGCAATGCACCCTTCTCCTTGTACCTCCCTACACATGTTCCAGTGATGTGTAACTGAAGTGTACCAGCTTTGCCACAGTGCACTGTCTCCAGCTTATTGTCCATACTTAGGTATTCTTTCTGTGGAATATACATGAATGTCTGATGGTGTGGAACACCAATCAAGTTATTACACCAAATTCATGCGTGTTACCTGTTCACCTTCTGCACTCACTGCATACATAGATGTTGGATAACATTAATGGCATGTATATCATTTCTAATAGCATGAATTGTGCCACTGATATATTCCATGCACACAAGGCAACTGGACTGCAATGCCCATACTGTCACATAGAGGTATAGCCGTGTCCCTCCTAACACCTCCTGCAAATATTACAATGCCAGGACATTGTGCATGGTTACCCTCATAGAGTGTGGATGTATCATACTAGTTGTCCAGTGTGTGTACAGGCTAATCTGTTATCACAGCCTGGGATTACTGGTGGGATTATTCAGATATTGTCCATGATTGTGGTTGGTTCTTGTAATGTTTGCCATGATCATTTAATTGTGGCCACCATGCTGTAGACCTCTGCTGAGACTACACTCATATTCAGGTATATCAGTTTGCACTGCTTCTTGATATGCACCCTATCTCAGTTGCATGTCAGATCCCTGCTAGATGCCTTCTGTGATATTCATGTAAGGATGCTTTTCTCACACATGCCACCTCTCCATTGTTATGTCACCTTGTGTGACAGTAACAGACAATATATTTTCACTGTACACTCTGTACTGTACCATATAGATTTCTGCTTGGTGTTGCATGCTATAACCATCTTTAATTTACATGCCTTCCTCCATTGTACATGTGGGAGTTTCAACTCTACTCTTTTCCTGTGTTCATTCCTACAATTCATTTGTGTGTCCTTATACAGTACACACACTTCCTCTGAGTGATCATTTCACATGGCAGTCCCATGTCCTGTTACAGATCATTAACACAGTCAGTACAGAATGCCAGGAATGGGATACTGTCCTGTATTGTGTTTGGACCATATACTTCACATTCATACCTCTCAAGGACCAGTTATTCCCAAGATGCCCAGATATTTTCCTTATGGAATATGTGGCTTTCTGCCATATCACTGAGATGATCTCTGGACTGCAGTGACTCGATATTATAGCCATTTGCTTGCATACATCTCAACTGTTCTGATCTGTGCATAATGTTCATTTTTTGTCTCATATTTGTCATTTTTCCTGATATTATGTTGTTTTCCTGGCAAATCCTTGGCATGTCATTGCAGAGTGCAGTCAGTAACTTATGACTGACATTTGAGTTTTAAACTTCATGCTCTTCAGAAAGTTCATGCTAATGCACCACCTATATATTTTATCAACGCCATAACTTTGGATGTGGATTATTAACAACCTGTCCTCATTTCTGGCACTGTGTCCCTCCATTTTTATGGCTTTGTCCACATTTCTCACTCTAAGAGGTTAAGAGTGTTACATTCAATCACATTCCCATGTGACATTTATGTAAAATATGTCCCTATTACTGGTTAATTGTCCTCTCATTAGGTTGGCCTCTGTGTGTACTGTGTTGCACTAACAGAATGACAGCTATTTGTACAGCTATACCTCTCAACTGTACAGATTTTTGCAGAATGTCCAGATTTTGCCTCATATGTTTGGTGTTTTTCTCATACAAATGTGGCTGTCTGGCAATCATTGTTAAAATATTGAGGGTTGAAGTCAGAAAATAGTACAGACATTTGAGTGTCAGACTTCATACCCTTCTGAAAATTAATGGGAATGCAAAACCTGTCATTCTAACAACCTTCTACATTTGTAAGAGCAGTATTTAATAAGTGCATCCCTAGCATAGCTCACAACTGTCCAGATTTTCACAGAATGCCCAGATGTTTGCCTCTTATTTTTTGCCTGTTCTTCCTAAAATTTATGGCTTTCTGACAAACCACTAGTATGATCTGAGGGTTAAAGCCACTAAATAGTGACACGCCTTTGAGTTTCAGATTTTGTATCTTTCAGAAAATGCACGCTAACACAAATTTTATTATTCTAGCAACTTCCTTTGTTTATAAGAGCAATATTTAAAATGTGTCCCTATAGTTGTGCCTTTGTCCCCACATTTTGGCATGCTTTGTCCAAATTTCTTGTGCCAAGAGCTTGAGAGGTATGTCCCTACTTGTCATCATTTGCTCCTACATTATTTATGTCATTTGTCCCCATTTCTTGCTCTAAGAGACAGCCCGAGTGATCACTGTGTCATTCCAGGCAAATCCACAGACCGTATGCCCTCTCCTTTACACAGACTCAGTATCTGCTTTTGTTTACAAGGTCTCGTGGCCAGCAATACTATTGTGAGCTGCACAACCTAGCTTAGGTGTGCAGTGCATCATTAATATGCACTGCGCTCTGACCACCGTCACTTTTGTAGAGCCTACACAGAGTTTAATGAGTCTTGGGGAGTTGTCATCTTTTACCCATGTTATATCCAGGATTTTATCTTTTTCTCATTGTCTGTTTGATAATTTGCTTGCACCCTTGTTCTATACTAATTCTTATTAATTCAACAGTTGCTGCTTTCTTTACCACTAAAGTTTCCCCTTCCACCTTGAAGGCTTTCAGGTCCCCAGTTATGATGTCAACATAATTCATACAGTATTTTGTAAAGCCGCATAAAGTAGTCCAGCTTTTTCTTGGCTTGAATGGGTGGTCTGTAAAATAGAGCTGTCTTCAGTTCGACTTTATTTCTTTTAATTTTTGCTGATATTGTTTCTTGTTCACTACTTTTATGTAGTAGTACTAAAATGTACATCAAACTAACATATTGTTATACTGCCCCCCTTTCTTTCTACATACAGTAGCATCATAATCAATAAACCGAGGAAATACAATAGGCCTATTAACAGTTGAAAACCAGGTTTAAGTTATTAGAATGATATAACCATTAGCTGTTGCTATAGTTTCTAGAGCTGTGAACTTATGTTCTGACTTCTTGCATTACACGTACAAATGATGATGTGCTTCATTTCCTCTCCCTTTTTCATATTTATCCTTATTTTACTGATAAAAAACATTGGCCATCTTTCTAGGTCTATTCAACAAAAAATATATTACTGTTATGATGTAGGTGAAATTTGTCATTTGATTAGAATATGTCTTCCCACAAATGAATATCCTCAACTGATGCTCCCTCCTGATATAGTCAGTAAACTTAGAGCATCTAATAAAACATTCTAAGTTACATACATGGTTTTACCCAAATCATTTTACTGCCTACTCAGATTACAGCTCCAAACTTTCTGGGTCATGGAAACAGGATTTCTGCTGCTTTTTTAATATCACTCATCTTGCTCCTATTAAGGATAGGCACTATAATTCTTTATTTATTCTGGGGAGCAAATTTTTAATTCACCACAACACTGAATTTCCAGTAATTAATATATCAAATCCCTTTCAGGCTTATTAATCCAACATCATGTGATATGCTCATTTCTGTTCCTAATCTTTTTTTCTGATTGTTTCTGGGAGTGCTGTAGTAACAAAGATGGGCGCACTGAAGGCTTCGCTACTGCTCTCTTCCTTTTTTTTTCTTATTGCCTCCTGTCACTCATTATATACTTCTTCATAACAATCTGCTTTTAGTACTTCAAACGTTTGCATGGGTGATACTATTATTTTGACATTATACCCAGATTACTTTACTATTTCCTTAGATCTTTCCATAATCTCATTTTGCCCATTTTGGGCTCCTACATTTGTCTGCTGGCATGACTCAAGTGAAATATATAGGCACTCATTTCTCTGTGTCTCTGTTTCCTTTATAACACTTAAATAATTTGTTTTTTTTATGATTTTATCTACTGGGAAAAGATGGTCAGCATCTTCTCTACTTTCCACCTGCATACTGTTTTCACTATAACCATGTTTTTAATAATATCCATACTTTTAATACAGATTAAGTCCATTTGTACTGCCCTTCAGATTTCCCCCCAGTTTGCATTTTTTCCCCTCCATTCTCTCCATACCTCTCAACTCAAGAAATCTGGACAAAGCCTGACAGAATGGAAGGACAAAGACCCAAAAATAGGAACAGATTTTAAATATTGCTCTTATAAACTTAAGAAATTGCTGTAATGACAGGATTTGTTTTAACACACATTTTTCAGAAGGATAGGAAGTCTAAAACACAAATGTATATCATTATTTAGTGACTTCAGTGCTCAGATCATCCCATTCATTTGACAGAAAATTATAAATTTTATGAGGAACAGACCAAAAATATAAGTCAAAAAAATCTGGACGTTCTGTGAAAATCTTGCCAGTTGAGAGTTATGATTCTCTCCATATTTGTGCTTATTTCTCTATATTTAGTTAGCCTTCTTTGGTATGACCTTGAATTTTAAAGTGTCTGTTTCTTTGACCCTCCCTTACACTTTTCCTCCAAACATTCTGCGTCCCTCATATAAGATTAAATAACCCCTTTCTATCAAATAATTTAAGCAGTGTTTTTCCTTTTTTTCTATCCTTTCACTTTGAGTAATCTTCTTAATAGAAAAAAATCAGAAAACATCGGGCCGGATTCAAGAAGGCTTGCACGGAGTCTAAGAGTAGAGTAAGACTCCATGCAGCCAACATGTCTGCCGAGTGATCCAGGAACAGCCGGTAGGGGCGTGCAACCGAGCTCCTAAAATGACTCTTACATGGACAGGGCTAGGCTATGCAAATTACCTCACTTGCTGCTGAAAGGTATGCAAATGAGGTACATTTGTGATTCAGGATACCCTAACCTGTCTGAGTAAGAGTAGTGTTATTTGCAGAAATGTACTCCGTTGACAACTGAGTACGTTTCTGCAAATAGCAAAACGGAGCCGTGACAGCTCCAAAAAAAGGATGCGCATCCAGTCGAGGAAGCATGCCAATGGCCAAAAATACGGCCATTGGCAATGTCCATTGATGCAAAAATAAAATAAATTAAAATACATTTTTTCCTGATCGCCGATGTTTAAGCGTAGCGCAGTGCCGCACAAACGCGGTGCGTGGTAAAAACCAGAAAACCAATAATTAAAAAGCATAAATGTGGATTTTATAGTAATCTCTAATATACAATGCAAGGGAATTGCAGTCCAAAGACAACATGGCTACTGAGTAGAGGTTGCTAAGGGGGGAAGCTCAGTATAAGAGTCGCAACCAAGCATTAGTAGGCAATCCTATGCAAATGAGGATAAGGATAGTGAATCCCAAGTTTACATAGCAAAAGAGCACAGTCAGTGTAGTGTAGGAGTAGGATAAGGGGTATAACAGAGTAGAAGATAGGTGACATCATAAGGGAGGTATGTCTGATAGAAGTGAAGCTCATTGGAGTAGAGTGGCATGTGTCTGCTGTTAGATACTAATCACTGGAAGAGGTGTATCAACAGGTACCCTAGCTAAAGGCAAGAAACTGAAGGTGTATGCTGTGAACAACACCAAAGTTTCTTGTAGAAATGCCTGCACCGTGTATGCGCGTGTGTGTGCACCTGTAAAACCAAGTAAGCCTGTGTGCGCTCGTGTGCAGCTGTGTGCGTGCGTTTAAGCTGGAGTAAGCATGTGTAAGGATGTTGAAACCTGTGTAAGCGTGTTTGCACCTGTGTGCATGCATGTTAGCAAGAATAAGCAAATTGTAGTCAGTGTAAGCATGTGTGCGCATGTGTGAGCTGGTGTGCGTGTGTTTGCGCTTGTTTGCGCGGCGCTGCCCCCCTGAGGAAACAGAAAGGGAAAAGGCAGCACAACAAATAGTAGGAAGTTAACAAGGAAGTACTAGCAGAGCTAGCAGGTGAAAACAATCAGAATCAGGCAATTACACAGGCAGTACACTAGCCCAGCCCAGCACTTAAAACTCAGCAAAAAACATTCCAGTATGTTTTTGTCAGACACACTGCAACACTGCAGTAAGCTAATAGAAGTGAAAACTTAAAAAGCTTTAATGAGACAAAGAAATGTTAGGGGCTGCCATTGCTGTCATAAGGCGACATATGCAACATGCTGAGGGTGGTGACAATGCAAATGCTGCTGAGCAACCCATAGTGAGGCGACGGAGAAGAGTGTACAGGCCTAGGGTAACCTACCAGGGGCTACATGAGCTGGAGATAGTGGAGCGCTATAGAGTGGACAGAGACCTCATGCAGCAAACTGTTGAGCTGTGCAGGCCGCGCCTCACATACAGAACTAACAGAGGGGAACCCATCCCATTGGAAATCAAGGTATGTGTTGGCCTAAGAATATTAGCAACATGTACCTTCCAGAGACCAACTGGCAATATGATGGGGATTTCACAGGCATCAGCATCCAGGGTACTGCACCAGTTCCTGAATGCCATGGCAGCACATGTCGGTGATCATGTATATTTCCCCAATTCCCATGAGGTATTGGCCAGCAATATGTGTCTCTTCCAGCAAATAGCGGAATACCCTGAGGAAGTGGGTGCAATAGCCTGCATGCACATTCACATCAAAGCACCAGCCGGTGAGTGGGGTAGGGTCTACTATAACCGCAAGGGTTACCCCTCCATCAACTGCCAGGTCGTGTGTGATGCCCAGGGCATAATAATGAATGTGTTTGCTGGCTGCCCTGGAAGCTACCATGACTCCCATATCTGGCATCTGATACAGCTGTACCAGACATTTGCCACTGGGAACATCCCTCACGGTCACCTAGTGGGGGATGCTGGATATGCACCAGAGCAGTGGCTGATGACACCCATCAGAAATGCACACACACCTGAACAGGAATGCCATAATGAGGCACACGCACAAACATGAAATGTAATTGAGCGTGTGTTTGGGCTGCTCAAGTCACGGTTCCGGTGCCTGGACACATCTGGTGGAGCCTTGCAGTACTCACCAACTACATCTACCCAAATAGTCATAGTATGTGCTATGCTACACAATATGATCCTGCGAAAACAGCTGCAGCAGTAGCAGCATAGGGCTGGGCACAACAGCCCCCCAGCATTGCCAAGGCCATCACAGGCAGAGCATGACTCGGAGGAGGAACAACCTGAGCCTGCCCCCGTAGGCAGAAGGAGGCATGCCCAGTATGCTTTGGCCTTGGCAAAGAGGCAACACATATCATATACACTGGCTCAGTAGGAACCCTGGAAATGATACCTCTCTCTGACTCGCACATATAGTAAAAGGGATGCCTAACTTGACACTACCTGTTAACAAACATGTATAGGGAGTGTAAAATGTGCATCCGACATAGGCAGCCCTGCAGCACCACCTGAGGCTTGATTGCTATGTGTTAAGCAATATAAAGCACTGCTAAACAGCTCTTACCACTGTTTAGTATATGTAAACAAAATTGCACACACTAAGTAGCCCAACTACAGGCAATGTTCAGCAATATTGTGCACTGTCTAGCAATGCTGGGCAACATTGAGCAATGTTGTGCAAGTCTGGTCAAATGTGGGTATAGTTCAGCAAAAGCAGGTTAACATGTTTATATTTGCTTCACTTTTCTTGAAGCAGTCTGTTCTGGCATGTATGAAAATATGAAGCAGTGACAGTCCTTGAACCCAGGATACAGTGCACTGTAGTCATAGTACAGAACCACTAAACCATGACAGTATGTCAATGGTCAGCTTGTATGAAAAAATGTTGATAAGTCAATGCTAAGTATCTCATGGAAACCTTGCAGGCATAGCATAATCCCTGTTGAGTTAAGACACAAAGGCGAGGCCTGCAGTAATAATAGAACCTGATATTCAACACACATATAGTATAAATGTTAATATTCTTAATGTTCACGCACATCAACAAATGTAGTGGACCTCAGACAGCAACATACCACAAGGTCACACTGGGCATACTCACACACTTGAAAATATGAGACAAATGTCAGGCAACAAAACACTGAAAGTCTGAACTGGGCATGCTCACACACTAAGGGCAACTTTGAGTACAGCAATGGGCCACACATATCCCTCAGTTGCATGTGTCAACCCAGGAACCTCGCACTATTCACCAATCCGCCATGTGCACACAGTGATATGACAACAGACACAATATAATATAGTGAAATCCTGTCACAATCAAATATGTTATGCAGAAACCTAGGTTGCTCATAGGAAGTGGTAAAACAAAGAAGAAACAAAACCTGCAATCAGTACCATCACTGAGCAATGTGCATCCCAAACATTAGCATAGGTTCAGAGGTTGACACTAGGCTATCTGCCCTAGAGTATGTAGAAGCCTAGCCACAGTGTGTTTGTATTTTGCAACCCCGCTAGATCAGTAGACTGTGCCTTTTAATAGTAGGTCACACAAGATATCTCACATGTGTTCATTTCATTCTGCCTCTGTCTAGCAGGGACCCATAACATATCCCAGGGCTACACATACGATCACCCATCCACCTGTGAATATGTCACCTGTAGGTGGTCAGAGTGGGTCTGTGCATATGTGGGACTGTGATCACATTCCTGAGTGAGTGGAGCCTCTGTGATGGTAATATGCCCCTCCAACATGTCCTATTAACATCATTGCTCACGTACCTGTCCCTGGAGAATGTAGCTGTAAGGGCCTTTGATATCCTCATGTGGAGCCTGTCCATCAATGCTGTGATGGACATGGCTTCAAACAAAAGGCACAGAGTGCATCCAAGTAGGCAGTAAGCAGATGAGGAGAGCTGGGGTCACCATAGCCAAACTGTGCATACCATCTGTGTGAGTCCCTAGATCCACTTGGTTATGTAAATATGTGTACATTCCAGTTGCTGCAGGTGTTGGGTAAGGTACATCTGAAATGGGGCATTGTATCCAGGCATGTGCCTGATGACTATAGGGTCACAATGACCCCACCTGATCTGGATGTAAAAACCATATGGGATAAGGTTGGCTAAATAGAAGGTGTGTCCAACAACATTGGCAACATGAATGTCAAAGGCGAGAGTACTAAGTATTCATGTCCCCAAATCACAAATCACACACACTGTACGTGATGTATCATCACCTATGTGGTAATGTGTGTGCACAATGTTACTACAAAAGGTGATGACTATGCATCTAAAGGAAGGTAGCTGTAGGCCATGGCTCTGGCACCAGTCATCCATCTCTGTGAGACCCTTTCTGAGGATGCTTGTGCCAACTGTGGAGTCGATTATGGCACAGAGTTTGCAGTCATCTGCAAACATGGTCAGCCATATTCCTCCTGTGTTAGCAGGTATGTCTCAGAAATATATACAGAACAAGAGAGGTCCCAGGACTGATCCCTGTGGGATGCCATGTGTAGCTGGTGTATAGTCAGACATGGCACCTGCAATACTGACCATGTGTGTGCTATCCATGATCCAGTTAGCAATCCATCTTGTGACATATGTGTAGATATTGAATCCGGTGATCTAATGTATAAAGGCCAAGTGGGATATTGTGTAAAACTGGTGTGCGAGCTCCAGGTAGGCTGTGTGGACAACCCTGTGTACGTCTATGGACCTGGTAACTGTTTAAAGACATCAAACGGCTGCAAGAGGCAAGATATGCCCACAACAAAACCAAATTGTGTAGGATCCAGTGTCTGTAGGTTCACAATGTGTATGTGTATGTGTTCCATGATGATATACTCCATAGCATAGCAGACCAGGATAGTTAGGCATATATTGGGATAATGTCCAGGGTCCCTTGTGGCACCAGCACTGTTGAGCGGGTACACCATAGCTATATGCCATTCCATGGGTACATATCCTGTAGTAACTGTGATATTGAACAGTGACATAATGTGAGTGTGAAGTTTGTCATGAATCTCGTGTATGCCACAGTCTGGGACACCATCTGGTCCCACTGATGCTGTGTTGTCTGCTATGGAGAGGGCAGCACTCACATGTGATGTCAGGGAGGCTACACCCTGTTGTGATGGACATGTGCACTGCAGGAGGGATGATGGGGAAACATTCCCACTGAACCTGTTGTCCAGGATGTTTGCAATGTCAGTGGGTTCACTGCATCATTTGTAATTATGCAGTAACTGACAGCTTATCTGTGAGTTCCCACCCAGGTCCCTGACATAACTAAATAAGGCCTTGTGATTGTCCATAGTGTCTGTTGCAAGTGTCCGTTAGAAATGGGCCTTAGATGAATCAACAAGTGATCATAGCTATACCATAGTACTGATCAGAGATGCCTTCCTGATTGTGATTGTGCTCTGTAATGTAGCAGCCTCCTCACGTCCCTGTATAGCTCATTAATGGCTGTGGTCCAGTAGACAGCTCCCCTGCTTTTGGAGGAGTGAGTCTTGTAGTTATCTGGGATAGCATGATCCATGCATTCCAGTAGTTGTCCATAGAATGGGCTTGTAAAGTATGAAGTGGTCTGAGTCGTAATTAACACTGTCCCAGGGTAATTGAGGGATACCACCTCAGTTTGTACAAGTGTGACATTTGCTCATGAGAAGTACGTCACTGAGATCACATAGGATGTGTGTGTGTATGGGATATGTATGTCTAGTGAGATGAATGTATGTTCTGACCTTAACAATTACAGGTATACCTCTGTTGTGGAACATAGAGTCCCCATGTGGGTGATGATCAGGTCCCGCATGTTTTAACACCCTGTGGTTGTGGTGACTAGGTCTGCCATATAATTTGAGTGTAACAATCCTAGCAACTGTTGTGCGAGGGTGTCAGTGCTTGAGTAGTATACCCAGTCAATGTTTGTGTATTTGAAGTCACACAATATAATGGAGTTTGGTGTGACCTTTACATTCCCCAGTGTTCCCAGGAATAACGAGTGTTGTTCCCAAGTTTGGGAGTGTGGTCTGTAACAGTCTACAAATTGAAATGCAGTTTTGCCCACTCTCATTTGCACATGTATGTTCCCCAATCCTTTGTTTACTGCTACCAACCTGGAGGTGTGTGTATGAATGATGTATATGGATACCCCCCCTATTGTTGTTGTCCGGTCCGAGTCTTGTGTCTGAAAACCATGGTATGATGTAAAACCTGTTAGTGCTGCTGTGCTTTTGTGAGCATGAACCAGGTGTTTGTTACTGCACATATATCGACAGATTCCATACTGATGTGAGTCCTGAGTGCTTGCATTCTGAGTGTTAGACATCAGTTGTTGAGCACCATCACTCTCCGTTTCCTGTACCCTGTAATGTCTATGGCTGTGGTTATGTCTTCTGACCCTCGCTTCACACAGCCACTATGTGTGTGTCAAGAGCCTAAGGCAGTCTGTGAAAGCCTAGGGGTGACAGGTGCATGGCGTCCATAGCGAATGTACGTGGCATGTTGAGCATGTAATCCCAGGCTGACAGTCACTGGATCCCCTGTGAATGACAACAATATGTTAGGCAACTGTTAAAAGTGATCATTTCATCTGTATACTGTGACATAGTACTTGGTGAGGGTAAGATGCTACACAAGGTCAGGGTCATACTGGCCTGGGCTATATGATCGGAGAGCTCCTCTATGTCTCTTGTCATGTAGTCCAGGGAGGAATGTCTGAGGGTTTACACACCAGCATGGTCAATGATGGAGCCATATTTGTACTTGCAGTGGACTGACAACAGTGCATGTGTCATGTGGCATATCTTGGAACCCGACACACAGCACAAAGTGACCTTCACCTTGTTCATCCTGGTGAGTGGGATGTCAATGTGACTGACAATTACAGTCACCTAATACAAGTGTATGAGGTGTGTCGTGTAGGCCTAAGGGCAATGACTGTGTGGCAGAATGACTTTGTGAACTATGTGATATGTGTGTATGGCTGTGTGTTAGCAGTTGTTTGTGTGTCTGCTTTGGATGTCTCTGCTGCTTAGGCAGTGTATATTTAGATGCTCCAAGTATGTCTTTGTGTGTCAATGTATATGGTTTGCTGTTGTCATAGGTCCATGTGTGACTGTATTTGTGGTGTGTGTGGTTACCTTCACCACCCGATAGACTGTGCCAGTCATGGCTTGGGAGAGTTCAGCCTCCTGTCTGTCTATACAGTTGCACCTCTCACATATATCTGAGTTTGTTGGTAGGAGGACAGTGTTCCCTGTGTACATAAGGCAGTTGTAGCAATGTGTCAAAATTCCAACATGCACCAGATGGACTGGAGAGTACACACGAAACCGACCTATGGACATGCCAGGATATAATGATGACATACACTGTCGACTGATCAGAAAGGATCAGTAGTGTGTCAAGTTTGTAAAAGAGTATAACGGGTTTAGTGTTTATGTTTGTTGTTGCTGTGGAAAGATAATCTGCAAAGGAGTACAGACAGAAACATTACACCTCCTTCAGCTATGTCAGAAATATCGATGTACAGTCATATATGTCCTGAGTCAGGGTCAACTGTACCTGACTGACAGTTGACATCCTGTCAGACAGTCCCATACATACATACCCACCTCCCAGTGACAAAAGGCCCTAACATCATACCAGGAGATATCACATGTAGAATGTGTAAGCTGGTCCTCCCAATGCCAAATGAATCCTATCACGTGGACAACATTGTTTCCCCATATGTGTCATAAGTGAACAACAGGACAAACAGACACTGCACCCGAACAGTCTGTTGAGCCTCACACTCTCTACAGGATCTTACACCGTTGAATGTGTTACAGCAACATGTGGCACACCCCACAAGTGTTGGTGCACAACACATCATGGGAACTATAGTCCTATAAGCCTACGAAGTCCAAAATGCTAGTCCATGGAGTCCATCATGATTGCAGTCAGGAACAGCGCTATTGTAAAAAGACAAACACACAACCAAAACGTCTGTGGTATGTTAATGAGCACATCATGTTCCCCAAACCTGCTAGATATCTTGCAAGGCAGCCACCCAGGACATACATCATTGACAGGAGCAACACAGGTCCCACATAGACTTTGAATAGCCCTTTACCAACATCACAGACACATGTTGTATCCACAAAACCAGCAATCCGTGCATGAATGTGTATTGCCATATGAAGGAATAGTTTCATAGTTTCATAGTATAGTACTAGGCTATCTGCCCTGGGGCATATGTAAGCCTAGCCATAGTGATGTGGCTTTTGCCACCCCATGAAATGGTACAAAAATGTACAGAATAAATTTAGAATACTGTGCCTCTGTCTAGTAGTGACACAATGAAGGTCCCCTTATATAATAGAATTAGTTTACTGTGCCCCTGTCTAGCAGTGACACAGACGTGACCCCTGGGGTAAACTTACGATCTCTCATCCACTCATCAAGATTTCTCTTGAAGAGAGTCAGTGAGGGGCTCTGCCTAATACGAACTGGGATCTTGTTCCAAAACAAGGGAAGCCTCTGGGTTATGAATCTATCCCTCCAGCATGTCCTATTCATACTTGTGCCGAGGTTTAAGTCTTTAGCTCTCGTGGTCCTGATGGATTTGGATTTTTTGAGGTGGAGCATGTCCATCAGATCCTGATTGGACATAGCCTTGTACATCAGGCAGAGATCACCTCTGAGCAGGCGGTATGCTACTGAATAGAGCTGAAGTTTCTTTAGTCTGGCAGAATAAGACATATGTTGGAGACCCTTGATCCTCTTGGTGAGGTACTTTTGTGGTCTCTCCAGCTGTTGCAAATGCCGGGTGAGGTACATACCAAATGGGGCATTGTACTCAATTATGGGTCTGATGAGGGAGGAATATAGGGGTACAATGACATCCTTGGATCTGGATGTGAATCCCTTCATGATGAGATGTGCAAGGTAGAATGTTTTTCTAAACACTTTGGCAATGTGGGTGTCAAATGAGAGGTCGCTGTCGACTTGGGTCCCTACGTCTCTGATTACTTTTTCCATACTCAGTGGGTTGCTGTCTATGTGATAATTTGTGGGTACTTTGTTTTTCCCAAAGGGGATGACTATACATTTTTTGGCATTTAGTTTAAGGCCGTGACTCCGTCACCAGTTGTCCGTTTCTGTGAGGCCTTTTTGTAGGATGTGTGTGTCTGCTGGTGTATCGACTATGGCACCTAGTTTGCAGTCATCTGCGAACTTTGTCAGCCACAGCCCTCCCATGTTTGCTTTAACATCTGAGAAATAAATGCCGAACAAGAGGGGTCCCAGGACAGATCCCTGTGGGACACCACTTTTGACTGGCTTTGAGTCTGACATTGCTCCAGCGATTTTAACTTTATGGGTTTTGTCCTTCAGCCAGTTTGCAACCCATCTAGTGACATAAGGGTTTACTTTTAAGCTGTTGAGCTTATCTATGATGCCTGAGTGGGGTATTATGTTGAAGGCCTTAGCCAAGTCCAGGTATGCTGTATGGACTGCTTTGCCCTCATCAATGGCTCTAGTGACTGTTTCGAAAAAGTCAACCAGGTTTACAAGGCAGGATCTGCCCTTTACAAAGCCGAACTGGGTGGGGTCAAGTGTCTGTAGGTCACCTATGTCTCTGTTTATGAATTCCATAATGATTCTTTCCATAGCTTTGCAGACCAGGCTGGTTAAGCTTATGGGGCGGTAGTTTCCAGGGTCTGTAGAGGCACCCCCCTTGTGGAGTGGGACCAATGTTGCTGTACACCAGTGTTCAGGTACATATCCCAAAGTAAGGCAAAGGTTAAATAGGATTTTTATGTGTGGGTTTAGCTCCTCTTGGAGTTCACATAACACGCAACCCGGGATACCGTCAGGTCCCATTGATGCTGTGTTTTTTGCTTTGTGTAGCGCGGTTCTCACTTGGACATCTGAGATGACAGGGAGATTACATTCAGCTGGGAAAAGTATTTCTTCTTTTGGGGGTGAAGGAGGGGAGAAATTTGCACTGAACCTGTCAGCCAGAATGTTGACAATATCTGTGGGTTCAGTGTATTTTTTGTTGTTGTGAACCAACTCTGAGCATATCTGAGGGTTTCCGCCCAGGTTTCTAACATAGCTGAAGAAGGCTTTGTTGTTATCTTTAGTGTCCTTAGCGATTTTTCTCTCAAAGTTGGCCTTGAATGTTTTTATGAGAGAACGTAGTTTTCTGCTAATGTTGATCAGAGATGTCTTCCCTTCATGGGATTTTGCTCTGACGTGCAGTAGCTTCCTTCTTTTGTTATACAATTTGTTTATGGCTGAGGTCCACCAGACAGGGCGCTTACCTTTGGTCTAGGGACTTGAATTTGTTTGGGATTGCATGATCCATGCATTCTTGGAGATGTCCATAGAAAGCATTTGTGAAGGATTCGGCATTGTGGGATGTGGTATCCACTGGCACAGTGGGCTTAAAGGATACCATCTCAGTCTTAAGAAGAGTGAAGTCTGCTTTTGAGAAGTTTTTCACTGTGGTCTTTTGTGCTGGGGGTGGAGGTGGGATATGTATATCCAGGGTATTTAGTTTGTGGTCAGATCTCACTAGAGAGGGGTATACTTCCGGTGTGGAGCATTTTGTCCCCATGTTTGTGATGATCAGGTCTAGTATATTATCTCCCCTAGTGGGAGAGGTGACTAGTTGTTCCAGTGCATTTGAATTTATGAATTCCAGGAACCTTTGGGCTAGGGTATTAGGGCTAGAATAATGTACCCAATCTATGTTTGGGTAGTTGAAGTCTCCCAGTATGATGGTATTTTGTGATACATTCATATCCTCCAATGTAATTTGTCCACAGATAGATCACACAAGCTATGAATTGTGTATTCCTGTTCAAGATGTTCACACCTGCTGACCCACAAGGTTCATTCCTGGGATTGCATAGCACTAAGTGCACACACATTACCATGTCCAGTCTGATGATGTCAGCAACCTACAAATATAGCATGTGAAGAGAAACCAAACAGAAAAGCATATAGTGTGTTGTGTTAATGCGTACCTCACTAGTATCATAGCTTAAGTTAGGTAGGGGTTTGAATCCTGCAATTGCTGAGTGTGTATGTGTTTGTGTGAGATTGGCTTTGAGGGGAGTGGCCTGTTTGGAAACAGTGGAAACACATTAGGAGTGGTGAATACCTCTTTGCAAAGTGTGATGATGTCAGTATCCCACAAATACAGCAGTGGAGATTAAAACACCCAGTAAATCATATAGCGCGTCGTGTTAATGTGTATCTTACTAGCATCATGACATAGTTAGGTAGGGGTTTGAATCCTACAAATACTGAGTGCGAATGTGTGTGTGTAATCCTATGAGAGGTGTGGCCTTTTTCGAGAATGTGAAAACACATTGAAAGAGGTGAATACCCCTTTTGCTGGTTTGATGATGTCAGTATCACACAAAAACAGCAGTGGAAATGAAAACACCCAGTAAAGCATATGGCGCATAGTGGTAATGGATATGTGGCTAGTACCATGACATAGGTAGGTAGGATTTTGAATCCTGCAATTGTTGAGTGTGTGTGTATGACACTGTTGAGCAAAGTGTTGTGTGTTTTGCTACTACTACTGTATGACATATCAGTAGAACAACAGTATGTGTATTGCACACTGCTGGTATCTTTGTGGCAAATACACATATGTAAATGTGACCTAAATTGGTAACTCTGTGGACAAGACATATATGTACGTGTGACCTCATTCACATCATAGGTGTGAAGCCTGCTGTCAACACAACTACATCTGTCACCATTGACATTTTTTGCTGCTGCTTCTTGGACCATAGCTCACATATGTATGTATGTATGTGACAGGTCCAGCCACTGTAGTGAGCTGTGCCCTAGGTCATCTGTGTCACACACACACATGACAGTTGTTATACAATAGTGTGAATGTGGATGTATGTCTGTGGCATATGACAGACATGCCCAAACACAACACAGTCTGTCAATAATGGCCATTCATGGTAGGTATACAACAAACCCATGTATATGCATATGGACACCTTATTACTTATGCGATACACTGAGGGACATCAGCATAGCCTTGGGGATGTGGATATCAAAGGACAGATGAAATCACATGCGGCTGTCTGTACACATCGGTACCCCTGCTACACGTTGTGTGCTATTACCAATGTGGTACAATCAGGATACTATGTGTAGCAAATGTGGATGAGTGTGCTGTTGTTGGATCATAACTTCACAACATGTGTTTGTCAACAGGTATGTGTCTGTATGATACCCTCATGGAAGATAGGTGTCTAATCTGGGGAATGCTTTGTAGGCCACTGTATGCATCACCAGATGTGGATGTACATACCCCTAGTGTATCTGCATGTACCTAGGACAGACACATGGCAAACAGTAGTGGTCATGGGAATGTGTGGTCGTCATTACCACTGGTAACTGGTATAGTACAAAACCAGAAAGATTCTAATGCTACTGTGTATCCTACAGCTGTGTGTCAGTTGTCAAGACATCATGTAACGATTTGTTAAAATCAGGCTGTTGAGGTTATGTACACTACCAGAATGCTAACCAATGACCGACATCAACAGTATCACCCACAGCATAGTGTCATACCATGTCATACACACATGTACCCAAGTTGTGACATATGTGTAGTGACATGCATATTGGACACCAATAGGAAATATGAAGTATTAACACTGTTTAGTACAGGGCATGTCACCCTTTACATGTGCCCACCATGCACATACATGCAAACAGTGCACCTCCACCATGTTCACAAATGTACACCTTGTAATCT
This sequence comes from Protopterus annectens, assembly GCF_019279795.1. Classification (NCBI taxonomy): domain Eukaryota; kingdom Metazoa; phylum Chordata; order Ceratodontiformes; family Protopteridae; genus Protopterus; species Protopterus annectens. Next base: position 197,705,694 of record NC_056729.1, on the reverse strand, counting down.
GCACAGCACACATCATAGATGTTACATCCACTCAACAACACATGCTGCCAGTACCAGACACATCAGGCAACTGTCACATGTGTGGACAACCCATGTTAGGTATTAACACTGGTGTATACAAAACAAAATTGATAATCACTGCTGGGATGCATCATGCCTGCTCAGATACACTTACAAGGATATCATTACCCATTACTGTTCACAACATGCTAACATTGCTACACTGCTAGTAGGTCACCCTGTGCATCAGCACCATGTTATCCTGTTCCTGCATCAATGTCACAGATGACAGGAGGTGGCACAGTTTCATCATATGCACAGGGTGTGTGGTTGTTTTCCGGAGCCCAATAATGACCCAGCCAATCAACATGTATGTGTGTGTGTGTGTGTGTGTGTGTGTGTGTGTGTGTGTGTGTGTGTGTGTGTGTGTGTGTGTGTTTGTGTGAGGGACAACAGTACAGTATGGGTCAGTGTTGATGTGATGTGTGTGTGTATGTGTTAGCCCTACGTGTGGGTAGTATGTGTGTGTGTCTGCATGCACACAGTACCCCTTTGTGGCTCCCAATTACGGGAGTTTGTGAAACAGCCACAGACTGTACCTGACAGGCTGTACAGATCAGTGTCTCCGGCCATGGACACAGTACCTGTGCTTGCCAGGGGTGACACGGACTGTATCGGGTACTAAGCCAGACTGAGTACTATCGTCAGAGGCAGAGGGATGTTGACTGGGCCCATGTCCCTGATGGGACTGGCCAGAGCCACGTGCACGTGGTCGTCTCGGATGGTCTACCGACAGCCCAGCCACAACATTGCTGGCGTGGGTACTGGCACTACGGGAATGGCTGACACTTGGTTGTCATCCATGTTGGCTGCCAGCTGAGGATGTTGCTGGCATACATCCACATCGATGTCCCAGCCACCCTGCACTGTCCTGGCACATGGACATAACATTGCAGAGAACATCTAGTGTCACCCCCCCAACGTCTATCAATGACATCGGTGTAACTGCGGATGGCACCGGCAAGATCATGGATACTGTCATTGATCACAGTGTTATGAGCCCTCTGCACCCTTAGTCCCTGCCTGGTGTACCGTTCCATACATGCCTGTGGTTGCATCACAGCCGGGAACATACCTGAGGTTGTGAGACTTGTGCGGGCATGCCTGCCAGGGGCATTACGCCCAGCAATGCTCCCACGAGAACCCCTGGACATATGCCTATGTGGTACTGTTCCGTGTGTCTGGGCATGGCTGCTGTGTGGGGTTGCATGTGCCATGGATATCACACTTTCCTGGTCAATGCCTACCGTATGCTGTTCCTCACCTAAGGCCATTGGTGTTGAGGGATGTAATAGCAGTACGTATGTGCACATAGATGGGGTTGAAAGCTGTCTACTGTCGATTGGTTGACCACCGACAGACCCTATCAAACATGCCTGTGCCACTATACATGTATCATTATGGCCACTATTAGTGGCAGTGACCTCAGGTACCCTGCTGCACCCATCCAACATTACCTCAGCACCTGTAAGAGGGAGACAGGAAACACACTTTACCATCTGTAAAGGATGTTCGCACACATGCACACATGAACACATGAACACATGCACACATGCACACATGAACACATGCTCACATGAACACATGAACACATAAACACATGCACACATGCACACATGAACACATGCACACATGAACACATGCACACATGCACACATGAACACATGCACACATGAACACCTGCATACATGCACACATGCACACATGGACACATGCACACATGAACACATGAACACCTGCGCACATGCACACATGCACACATGCACACATGGACTCATGCACACATGAACACATGAATACATGCACACTAATACACTACACATTCAAGTTGACACACACACACACCAACAGCAATATGGAACATAGTCATTAGTGGTTGATGGTGGAGTACAGTATCACAATACAATGAGTCCTCACACATGTGTCAGCATGCAGGATGTGTGTTGCTCGACAGCATGCAGTGCGAGTGTAGAGAGTCCTTGTAGTTAACAGTATACATGTCGTTGATGCATGTGTGTTGTTCACTGATTGCCCTCACCCTGATAGACAATGTGTACATGGACACAACATTGCACTGCAAGTCTGAAACACTTTCCAATGTCGTGTGCAACATCACTCATAGGTATACAAACCATGTCCAGATGCATACAACTGTCAGGTGTCTAACGATGAATGCTATGTGTAGTACTGCAGGTACTGTAACTGGATGTAGTGTAGTACCATGAGCCATCATCAGGCAGCATCATGTGGTCACTCAAGGACACTGATGCATGTCACACTGGCAACTATCTTGCTGTACCTGACCTGCACCAATTAGGCTACATTAAACAGTTCACAGACAGTCATTGCATGGGCATGTCAGGTGTTTAGTAGGGAACATTGCCTAACATGACTGTGTTGTGTGTTGACGCATGTCACACTGCCCCATGATAGGGCTCTACCCCCAGTTATAGTATGTGGGCTGTGTTGATGACATATGGGATACTGGAGTATGACCTTACAGCAGGTGTCTACATACGCTATGTGTATCATATTAACACATACTGCATATGGCAAAGTGGTGTATGTTGTGTGCATGTGTATTGACGATGCCTATACAATGTCCACTACAGTGTACCCCACTTGTTTGTGATGCTCTGTGTGTTGCATGTGTATGAGTCAGCTACTCATGTCATTGTGAAGTGCATAGTCACACAGAGAACATGCAGAGCATGCACTATGCGCAGGTGTTTAACATGTGTATATGGCCTACAACTCTCCTATGACATGCAGATGTTATATGCTAAATTGACTGTAGCCCACTCACCAGCATGGGTCTCCTGTCTTGCTATCACACCAGAGGGACCTGCAAGGATATGAGACAGTATGTCAGTGTCAACAACTATGGCATTGCTGCTGTGAGTCTGCAATTATACAGTAGTACATGGGGTGACAGTCACAGGCATACAGATAATGTCCCGAATTATCTGTATTGCATGACACCAGGCACCACATATTCTGCATACACAGTACACATCTGATTAATGCATATTACAGCACTTTGGATAACAGTGGTCTACGGATATGCCATGTTACCTGCACGCTCGTTGTTGCTGTGCTGGGTGACTCCGGCCTCCATGATGACACAGGTTTGTTGTAACAGTTGGCCAGGAGCCACCACGCTGAGGAGCAGCTCTTCCACTCTGGTGAGGGGGGGATGTGTGGCAGCACCACCACCTGTGGCAAGCTGTTGCCTGTGGACATCGGAGGCATGCTGCCGGACATGTCTGATTAAATCACTGCAGTGATGGTGTACCTGCTCATAAATCTGGTTATGCATGCCTACATCATTCACCTGACAGACAACATCCTGCCACAGTGCAGTGCGACCATGCTGGTCTTGGCAGGATCTTGAAAACAGTAGATTGTAATGTTGGATGAGTGCATCTCTGATGACATCCTCCTCCTCAGGGGTATATGATGGCTTTCGGTTATGTGCCATAGCACTGGAAGACAATTAAACAGTAATTGTGAAAAAGACATGTTGCACACTCAACATTCTAATGTACAGACATCATTGAAATGCCATATATAGCAACCTATTGGCTGTCAGCAGATACACACTTTTAATAACACATATGACTGCTAAGACCACAACTGCCTGACAGTGCCTGGCACATGCTAAATACAAAACCATGTTCTGCACAGCCACAAAGTGAAACCAGTATGTAGGACAATACAACAGTACATGGCACACTGTATGTGACACAATGCAACACCTAGCCACAAGAGGTGTATATGAAGCTAATGCATACAGACATTTGTCATCCATTTAAATCTATGTACAGTATGGTTATGGTACTAGCAGTACACCACACTACTTGTTGATAGCAAACCCCTCAGTAACATATGTGCACATTCACCACTATAGGTGGCATACTGCTGTACTACACTATACATGTTGCTAGAAATGCACCTATATCCTGTGACACACATACCACTGAGGACATGTTACAGGCATACCCATACACACATCAGACATACCTACAAGACACAAGGGTATGGCAACCCAGATTACAGTTACCTGTGCACCATACATTACTGTGTGTCAGCACATAAATAACCTCATGCCTGATGTATGTGATGTGTGTGGACTACAGGTAAACAAAAGTGTGTTACCAAGCCATGTGGATATAAACCACATTGTGCAGTTGAGGCATACAGCTTCAGGTAGTACTACAGTCCATACGTGACTTGTATTCACTAGTGTTAACAATCAATAAGCATACATGTACTGCTTTAGCCTACAAAGGCACACTCCATTCGACAACATGGGACTACATCACAACGTATGCCATAGTGATTTTCAGCCCTGCCAATAGCATACGGACCTTTGGATGGGATTAGAGCTACAACACTATATACCATGGTATACACAGACTCCCCGTAGGCTATCACATATATACACATCATTGATACATTCACATACACATTATCCATCACACATGGTCAACCTCACATAGCATGTGTTGCAACAGGTACATGCGTGTGTGTATCATGTCCTAGGTAGCTGATAGGCTGTTATCCATAGGGCCTATAGAAGCATAGACATATGGTACCCTGCACTACGACACACATGTAATGTAGGTTCCTGTGCCCCTGTCATGCAGAGCCACAGGGGTGATTACCGGGTTGTGTTTTCTATCTCACATGCAATCATCATGGTTATTGATGGCAACTGCTAATGAGGACCTTCATATGCTGTTGATAGGTGGTTGGTTCGACAGTATGGTATGTGTCTGTGATGAGGATGTGCCAGTCAAGCATGTTCTGCTTTTTACATTACAAGGTGTTGGGCAGTAGAGTGTGTATCTTGCCTGGTGTTCCATCTGTTTACATGGAGCACGACCAACACCTGTGGGTTTGCCATAGCTTTGTATGTTGGCAGGGGTGGCCTCTGGGTAGGTGGTATATGACACAGTGTACAATTGGTTTGGTAAGACAGTCAGCATAGGGCATGTGTTGTAATCCGGTACCACTCTTTGTGAGGTATGTGTCTGGCATCTACTGTTGCTGTGTATGTGTTCTGAGGTACATACCAACAGGGACATTGTACTCTATGATGGGTGTTATGACTGATGAGTGGAGTGGAACCCTGACCTCTGTTTCCATGGATGACACAAATTTACTGATGACATATGGACTGTACTATTTTTACATGACTAGTGTGGCACAATGATCATCATTAGGGACACTACTGTCCACCTGTGTCCCGTAGTCTCTTATCACACCTTCGGTGTTGAGTACACTACCACCTATGTGTTAGTTCATGTGTACAGGGCTTTTAACAACAGGGATGGCAATACATGTTCAACATTCACCTGGGGCGTACATTTCAACATCCACTGGTGTACACATTGATATTCATATTAGCACATATACAGTCCACCTTTCATGGTGGGAATATCAATAATGCTAAGGTTGAGGGGGATACAGTTATGTAATGATATTGCACAGTCTTGTGCAGAATGCATGGAAGGTGTTCTCAGCCCATATATGTTTAGCAGGACCCCATATCTGGGAGACTATATTCATAACAAAGCATACCTATGGCATTTGAACAACACATGTCATATGCCAGCACTGTATGCTGTCTTGACACACACTACAACCTACATAGATATATGCACATAACCTGCGCCAACATATAAATCTCTCTCACAAACAGTTGCAGTATGTCCCTTGCTCTATGCACATGTTCAGATGCTCAGAAATCAGACACACATGTATCTCGACATATGTGTGTGCCATACAGACACAAGGTCCACAATGTTGTAAGTCCATACACCTCACGGATGACCTGTTGGGCCTTGCTACAAGTAGGACATTTGTCACATGTGTGCATACAGTAATAGTACAAGGGTATACATAGCTGCAAATGATACTTCACTATGCTAGCCTGCTACAGTGGTTGCCAATGCTAAGCTAGACATTATGTGACTATCATGCATGTCTTACTCTGTGACATCCACGTTTATCTAGGTGTTTGCAATACTCCCCAAAACTGCCATTAAACGCAGTACTGTACAGACCATAGATAACATGTTCAGATGTTTGACATGTACTGCTGACCTACAACTGTCACACTTATGTCCCACTGCACACAGCTACCCACCAATTTATCCATGGCAATACTTATGCATGGCATCAGTGCATGCATACATACCTACTGCTACCACATATGCATGTATCAGAGGATCAATAGTACTAACCATAACCATCTACTACCTGCCGGTAACTACAAACTGTTACATACCTGTATGTCCCTTCTGGGTCCGTCTGTGTATGTTATTTGTTTATTTATTTTTTGGGGTACTGAAATGTACTGTTTTTTTTTTTCCCTGCTTGCTGTTGTTTGCTATGTGCAACTTGCAATGTAATGATTGCATGTGGGGATAGCAAGTCCTATCTGCTTTTATAGGTATCGGCACATGTGCATGTGATGCCCTCTGCACCAATTGTTGCCCAGCATTTGGTAAATGCATACAGCCTGCTCTGTGGTTATTGCAGTACTCACTGTCATAGCAACCCAGTGCTATAAATTGCTAAGGTATGTAGGCGTAGCCCTTTCAGATATCCAGAGTGGGGCCCATGCTTGTTTGCTGTGGAGACTGTTGTGTAAGTCAGACGGTTAGTATATGTCTTATAAATGAAGCTAGAGCTGTAGACAGTGCTGTACATGTTGTACTCAGACCTGACTGTTGCCACTTCCAACACTAAGCTATCAGTGTAGAGTTTTACTCACCACTACAAATGCTTACACAACATTTATGTGACTATACTGGGAATATTAATGTACTGACTTCTGCAGGGTTATGTTTTTTACTGTTGACAGTACCACAGGGTTCGCAGGACAACTGGACAATTCCTGTACTGAGTATGCCTACCTACATAGTTGGTAGACCCTAAACATGCAAGTATCTTTTAATTGGGGGGGGGGCTTACATACTGAGAGCATTATGCATTAATGTGTGAATATTATCTTACTGGACTTGCAGGATTGGTGTGTACCTGTGGGTTTATCAGGGCAGATTGTCTGTCTGCATGGTTCCCACCTGTGAACTTACCCAGTTGGTAGCCAGAGGTTACACTGTCATTCTTTGTCTGTGCAACTCACAGGTGTTTTCAGCACTGTTACAATGGCATTGTTATAGTCAGTTGCTACCAGTACATGGCTACATCCATTGGTATTTCTGTGTTATACTCCTACATAAGGGTATGCTTGGGGAGGGCCTAAGAAAGCTATTTGCAGAGTGTGTAACAGCAGTATAGCCTATATGCCTGTGTGTTTGGGCCTATGCCGGGCCTATGGAACAGTCACATACATCTTTGCATGGTGTCATGGATATGTAGTTGAATGTGAGGTACACCTTACACATAATAGGAACAGTAGGTGTATACTTCAGTGAAACAGTGCATATGGATTAGTACTCCTTTCATGACATACAAGCAGTGTCTACTGTAATTATTGTCAGTATTCATTGTGTAATAGCCCACCATTCCGACTGACGTCAGTACTTTTCTGTGGGATTCTGAGGGACACAGCTAAAATATGTTTCACAATCAGGAACATCCCTGGAAAGTTGACTGAGTTAGGAGGTATGGCCTCTGCCCTACTCAGATATGCCAGTGTTTGTGCTGCTATGATACTGTATGGGGGTTGTAAAGTGCCTCTGCAACATTATTTTCTGCTTGATTGGCTGCTTCTCACATCACACTCATGTAATGCAATCACACAACAATTGCTGGTAAAGATCCACAGAACAGGCTTTGTGTTATAGCCTTCCTATATTTCCTTTACATTCACTCATTGTAATAAATGATATATTTTTTGCAGCATAAAGTTATTTTATATCTGTTGTGGCTTAGTGGTACTTCATGCAGTCTTATGTGTCCAAGGTCTGGGGTTTGAGACTGGCAAAGGTATTTTAGTTTTGCTGCTGAGCAGAACAAGGGCCCTGACCTAGAGTGAATAAGGCACTTTTAAGCAGTTGTAAGTGGGTTTGTGTGACACTTAGCGATGCTTAGCTAAGCGCAGACATGCGCACACTCACTTAAACCTGCTTACTACTGCTTAAAAGTGCTTACTCCCGCTAACTCCCATGCTAATTTCTTTGAAAGAAAAGAAAATGGGGAGATAGGAACGTGGTGAAAAAGGGGGCACAAACAGGGAAAGACAGTAGGAAAACAAGCTCGGGATGTGCAGGACGGGTGTAGGGAAGGTCCATACCTGCCCATTTCTTTACCAGCAACAGCTGTGCATATGTTGCAAATTTGGAGTGAAATTTGAAACCTTCCACCCTGAGAGAGAGGTGAGGACAACATAGTCTGTTGTACTGCCAATTAGAATTATCAGTGTACATGTCCAACGGGCATGTGTGCGAAATGGGCAGCTATATATGGGGCGTAATTTTTTTTTTCTGGTACAGATTGCCCTTTTTTTTTTCCATGGGAGAGTGGAAAGTGAGGTAGAGGAAGTAGGTTATATTTGGGGAGGTAGGTTGGCTAGGTAAACAGACAAGAAAAACAAGATGCATACAGGGGCGGGGTATGACACATGGGGTGGGTGAACACAATTGATGGGGATGGATGTTTGGAAATCGCAAGCCCATGAGCCCACAGATGGTAACAGTGGGACTGAGATCCCCACCCATGGGCAGTCACCACTGGACCTTCACAGACCCAAGGGTCATTGTGCTGGGGGCTGCGTAGGAGGGGCAGGCTCACCCGTGAGTCACACCACTCTCGCCTCAAGCTGGCGTAGGGGATCAGCGACTAAACACTGGATCTCCCTACACACCACAACCTGGACCCTTCGGAGGGTGACAGGAGGTCCTTCTCCACCCACGCTTTCCGGGGGGCATGAGCCCCATCCCCTGCAGTGCTTCCACCCGAAGGTGGCACAGGACCTACAGAGGAGGGTGGCCCGGGCTGGGCACCAGACCTGCTGGTGCCAGGTGTAACTTCCAGCTGAGGAGGGACAGGTGGGTCCGCTGGGACCGGCCTTCCCATACGTTCTGTGATTAGGTGTGTTTAATTACAACATAGACAACAGCATTCCAAGTTAGTTGTAACAGCATGCAGTAATATTCCCATTAACCCAACACACCAGGGTTACAACAGTTGAACAGCAAGCATAACACATGATGTATTGAATGACAGTGGACATTACAACAGCATGCAGGGATGATTGGTGGCAACAGGCCACCAAGATTGTGGTGTTTTAACAGGGGACATGCGTCAAAGAAAGTGCAGATTTTATATAACAATAGGACATATGTCCCAACAAATGTTATGAGATTAGACATACCCATTGAGGTGTGGAATTGCATTGTTTATGCACATGGAGTAGGGTGTAAAAAGAAACCTCCATTAACATCTTATTAGTACTTTAATTGTACACTACATTCCCATTGACTGCAGGTGTATATCCCCTACATGTATTCTTACACTAGGCAGCATGCATTTGATTGCATTATGGGTTTTGCTACTTCATGATATACCTGGCTTATATCTGACATAGTAACTGTCCAGGATGCAGATGTTACTGCTACATACTTGTATTAAATTGACTTGTTTATGTATCTGCACATCTGGATGTGTTCACATGGCTTTTTCACTTGTTTTCTACAAAACCCTACCTTTCAGGTAGCACACTAACATTTCTGGGGAACACCTTGGCAGGCTACTCATGTGCCAGATTTACCTATGCATGTCAGCCATTTCACAACTGATGAGGACTGTTGCATACTTCACAGCTACTGGCACTTCCTTCATCCACTTTATATGGGACTGCACTACTGGGGGTTGTCAGCACTTAATACAACAGTAACATTTCTACACTGCAAGGGTACAACATTTCTGAGTAACTGGCACATACACACTGCAAGTATTATGCCTTTCTTATTTACATTAAAACTATTTTCTACAGGCTCTCTCCTTTATTTGACATTGCACTGCATGCAGTAGACCTATTCAGGACATGTTATACCTTTATTGATAGGTTACAAGACTGTTTTTCAGGCTCACTCACTTTTTATTTATGACAGTGCATGCAGAGATAGTATTCCAGACATGTTTTTGCTTTATTCATGGGTTACTACACTCTATTCCTGGCTATCTGACTTATGATATGTAACAGTACATGCACAGGATTTATTCAGGGAATGAATGTTTTATGCTTCACAGCTACTGCCACTTCCTTCATCCACTTCATATGGGACTGCACAACTGTGGGTTGACAGCACCTAATACAACAGTACTATTTTATATTGCAAGGGTACAACAACATTTCAAAGTAAGTGACACAGACACACTCCAAGTTTTATACCTTTATTAATTACATTGAACACTCTTTTCTACAGGCTGTCTCCTTTACTTGTTATTACAGTGCATACGGAAGACATATTCAGGACATATTATACCTTTCTTGATAGGTCACAACACTCTTTTTCAGGCCTGCTCACTTATATGTTATGACAGTGCATGCAGGGATAGTATTCCAGAATTATTTTACCTTGATTGGTGGGTTAGTACACTCTATTTCTGGCTCACTGATGTTTGTTATATAACAGTACATGCAGAGGATTTAATCAGGACATTTTATTGCTGTATTATTGGGCTGAAACACTTTTGTCATGCTCACTCACATATATCATGTAATAATACATGCAGAATATTTACTAACCTGCCTGGTGGTGCAGCCTTAGCAGCCTATCTGCATAGGCTTGCTGATTCATAGCACGAGCACCTGCAGCTGTGGAGTAAATAAAGGGATATTGAGACATACCTATCCATTATTTAGACTATATTAGCTTGTCTTACATACTGCATTCCATGGCTACCTACTTAGTAGTGAGGCATCACGCATTTGACGGGCCTCCTGGATCCACTGGTTCAGAAGGTCTTGCTTTCGCCTCTGCATGGTGGTGATGGACCTGCTCACCAGTCCGAGGGACGCCTGCGGCACTGGTGAGTTCATGAGTCAACTGGTTCCAAGCCTCTGCCTTATACTCCATTCCTTGGAAATTGCCCTGCAGGAGTCGAGTCTCATGCCGATGGACTAGGAGCCAAACCATATATCTTGACTCCTCGATGCCCCAGCATTGCACTCAAAAGCGTGTACCCTCTCCAGCACCAGACATTCTAACTGCAGATGGGAGCTACAATCAGTTATGGTGAGTATTCCCGCCTATGCGGCTTAAATATGCTGCATTTCCCACACTTTTCTGTGATTGGCCGTTTTTGAATATTCTTGGCTGACTGCAGACCTGCTTAGCAATGGTTATCAAACATTTATTACTATATATATGTTAACAGTGGATGTTTATCCTAAGCTGTCGTGGCTTAGTGGTTCAGTACTTTGATTATGGTGCACAGTCTCCTGGGTTCAAACCTTATCATTGCTTTTTATTTTACTACTGTCCAGACAGGTTAGGGGGCATGGCTGTGTTTAAGCAACTTTGCTCTACGTTGCTCCACATTGCCCGACGGTGCGCTGGTTGGTGCGGCGCGCACCTCCGCACAAACCGATTGCTCTGGGTAAAGTGCTATTTAGCTATGGGCAACTTCATTGCATTGGGTAAAGCGCTATTTAGCTATGGGCAACTGCACTGCACTGGGTAAAGCCCAAGTTAGCTAGGGGCAACTATAATGCGCTGGGTTAAGTGTTGCTTAACTGCGGCCAATTATATGTCAGGTTCCTTTATAAATATACATTTTGTTCACTGATACATAAGCCATTTGAATGCTTTTTAGTAAAAGTTTCATCAAATAGGTCAGGAATTATTTCATATACTAATTTGGAACAGAAAATAGGTAGGGGAGTGGTGGGACTCGAACGGTGAATGCCTCCTCTTTGTGCATACGCTCTACCACTATGCTATTACTATTTGGCATAATTTGCATAAACATTCCTTATTATGCTCTTCCATGTCGAGATTGCTAACTGCAGCTAAGCAATGGGCACACACACGCACACACGCGCAAATACGGGCAGCATTATTGGGAATTAGAAAAAAAAAATGAATAGTTTTACTTTTTATAACTGTACTGGGGTTTACAGTGTCAGGGAGTGTGGTGTTGGGTACATGGACATTTGAGCGGACTCGCTCTTGTGTGTTGACATTTTGTTTTTTAACACACTTGCAGGGGCGTAGACCTTTCCACTGCTCGGCAGTCGGACACGCCCCTTGCTTTCCTGCACGGTCTGTGTTGGACTTGGGTTTGAGTCAGCGTGCCCTCATGAATATTCATGGCACGCTGACATCATACCATTCAACTGCAGCCTCCGAGTAAGACTTATTTAGTCTTACACGGAGGATTTGTGAATCTGGGGATCCTTTCTTGTGTGTTAGTTTACTTACAAGCTTCAGGGCCAATTACGTGTAGCCTCGCCTACTAGTCTATTGTCATACTGGCCTCTAATGCTGCGGCTGCTTGCTAAAGTACACAGACATGCTCCCCAAACTACTAATGCAGAAAATGCAAATACATAGCTTAAAACCAAGGAAATCTCTGTCTGCTTATCTTGTTTTTCTTAGAAAAGAATACTGACTAAAATAAAACTGCCTGTTCTTTAACGGGGCTCTTTTACAGTATACGTATAAATCCTTTAAAGTATTAATGCAAATAATGCAAAGAAACAGTTTAAATCTCTAAAATCATTGTCTGATCTTTTTGTTTCACATAGGAAAGAGAACCAAATGCCATGAAATTAGCTGCTCTCCAAAGCAGCTCTTTTATAGTACATACATGGTCCCTCTTAAAGTAGTGATGCGCAGAATGTAAACAAATGGTTAAAGCTAGTAAAATCAGTCTCTCTCATTCCTTTTTTTCATTTGGGAAAAACAACTGACTATCACACTATGAGGCCACACACAGCTGAATCCAAATGTACTAACATCACCTAGTTTTAAGTTCCTGTTGAAGCTGAGACTTGTGATGAAAGGATATCAGCCATTAAAGTTGTACAGAGAGAAAGCTATATGATGCTGCTACCAGATCACATTATGAGGCTGATTCCAAAAGGCTTGATCTCAGTTGGCCTGACCACTTACACTGAGGGCAAGCTGAGGGCAGGTCTTTTGGAATCTGGCCCCTGGTATAAGGCAGTTTATAAGTAGGTATTTAAGTAAGTAACTTACACTGAGAGGAATTTTTTTTTTAATCAGGGAAGGCTTGCACTTAGAACAACTCTTTTGGAGTCTCGCCCTACATGTAAAATCATTGCAAAAAAAAAAAAAAGAGTTCACTTAACCTCAGATTATGTCATCACCAGAATGAACATAAAATTACACCATTAACAGAAACATCACGGCTTTCTGAACTCAAATAAATATAGTGAAACAAAAAATATTATTTCAACAAATAATTCAGTAAAATCAGACATGGAATGAAAAATAAAAAAGTCAGTAATTTTATTGATGACATTTGATATAACACAGTTATGAGCAAAAGCATGATGAGTCACTCAGAAATGTGCTAGAAAGACCAAAGCAGGCTGACCTTACACTTCTTAAACAAAGAGACAACTGACTAACATTAACCTTGACTTGCGTGGATTCATATTTTCCAAGAACTGAATGGCAAACAAATCTATGAAAGATAAGAACAATATATGAATTGACCTTTGCGACAAATACATAATGTTTTAAGAAAAGTTGCCTAAGTTTGCCCAGGACCTCTATGTCATTACCCTTATAGTCACCATTTTACCCATCAGACCCCTTGGTGGTATCATTCTCCCTTTTGCTATCATTATTGCCACTGCTGCACATTTCTAAACAAGTTTAACTTCACATATCATTTTTGATGGACTGACAGAGATTAGTGGTGATTTAGGAAGGCAGATGGAGTACTGAGTTTTATAGTTCCAGCAAATTGCAAATACCTGATAAAAACATTTATCTCATTCACTGCACAGACATTTTCTGTTTATCTGTACTCTTAGCACTTCATTAACATTTTTTACAATACTTTTGCATCATTAATAGTTTATCTACATTCCTGACTTAACATTAAAGCTACAACAGTCCTCAAACCTTAGTGTTCTCTGTGTTTAAGGGTCTTGAGATTTGTCCAATTTATCACCTAATAGCTGGAGGCTAGCCTTAGAGTTTGTTTTTGTCTTTTGGCTTTTCCCGGTTAGGGGTCGCCACAGCGGCATTCCGGTCCGCTAATAATTGGCAGTAGATTTTTACGTGCTGAGTTGCCGGCCCTGATGCACAACCTTCAACGAAGGTATGCCCATTCATGCATGTCTCCACACAGAAGACGCTCTAGCCTGAGAATCGAACAGGACAATGTCTTACTGTGAGGCGACAACGCTACTACAGCACCACCACCACAGTCTGAGGTTAGCCTTAGAGTAGTTCCTGAATATTCCATGTCTAGCTCGGGGTCCATGTCTCTTCAAAGGAGACCAATTTGTGTTTGTACCTTATCAGGGACGACATTACAGTACAGGGCTGTGCATCACTCACCCATATTGGTGAGGACCAGATTCAGTATGGTTGCACACCGTTTGGTGTATTGGCTATCTGGTCCAGGAAGTTTGCATTTACAAAAGCCAGGAATCTCTGCGCCAGTATGTTTGTTGGCATATAGGATTCACAGGTAAGAGTGAGATAATGGAAGTCACTCTTGACTATGGTATTGAGTTGGATAGTTAGTGTTTCTAATAAGTTTACATACATGGTATGGGTGTCCTGTGTCATAGAGGAGGACCTATAGCTTGCATGAAAGTAGTATTGGATTTTTCCTATTGTGAATTGAACCTGGAGCAGCTCAAGTGCATTGTCCTGTTTGACCAGCCTTGAAGTATATTTAGTTTTGATGTGCATAGAGACACCTCCACCTTTAGCCCCTGCCTGTGAATTAGCTGATCTAAATGTGTGGAAGGCATAATAACCTTCCGCTGTTGATGTGTCCTTTGCACCTTTGAGTCATGTGTCAGTGATCACACAGACACCTTCTGAGAGCTCAAATAACTATCTCTACGTATAGTCTAGGGAGGTGTGTTGCAGGTCATGTACTCCCACATGGACAATGACTGAGTCATATCGTAGGAAGTTGCTAGGATAATGGCCCTAGGCCCCTTACAAGCCTGGCTGAGTTCTACCCTTATTTTCAAGATCAACAACAATTGCCACTGTCCAAGATGAACACAGGTGGAACCCCCAATGTGAATTTACAGTTACATATCCAACTGCCCACATTGCATTTGAAGAGGGCCAATGAGGTGCTCTGTTAGGTGCTCTGTTTAACATGATGTAAGAGTCCATTCCAAAGGTGTGGTAACCTCTGGGAGAAAAATCTGACCCTCCAGCATGGTCTAATATTGTCACATACCAGGTTAAGGTCTTTAGAGTGAATAACCCATGTACCATTTGATTTGCAGATATGCAGCATTTCAAATAAAGCATGATCAAAGATTGCCTTATATGCAAGGCATAGATCACCTGTGAGTAGTCTGTATAAAACAGGTTAAAATGACAATGATCTCAGACAATCTACAAAGGCAGATGCTCAAGAACTAATTATCCTTGTGAGGAACCTTTGTGGTCTCTATAATTGCTGCAGGTGCTTGGAAAGGTGCATAACAAAACAGGCACTGTATGCCATTACTGGCCTGATGAGGGGAGAGTACAGATAGGTTATAACTTCTTTCATTTCCTGGATGCAATGGCCTTACTTATGAGGAGAGCAATATAGAATGCCCTGCTTACCACTGTGGAGAGATGCTGATCAAAGGTAAGGTTGCTGTTAACCTGTGTACCCAGGTCTCAGACCAGTGAATGCATACTTAGTGTTTTGTTATTGATGTGGTAGTTAGCAGGAACATTGCATGTACTGAGAGGGATGATAATACATTTTTTGGAACTGAGGTTAAGGCCATGACATTAGCATTCATTTGTGTGTGTAAGACCCTCTTGTAGGGTGTTGACATAATTTGGAGATTCCATAACCGCTCCCAGTTTGCAGTCATCAGCAAATTTTGTCAGCCGCAGACCTTTAGTTTTAGGTTACAATTTGGAGAATTAGGTTCCAAACAGTAGAGGTGCCAGGATAGATCCTTGTGAAACACCACTGGTTAAAGGTCTGCTGCTGGAGATGGATTTCCCTATTTTGACTATATTAGTTCTATCAGTGGGCCAGTTAGTGACCCATCTAATGATACAAGAGCTGATACCTAGCCAGGTGAGTTTGTCTATGATGCCTCAGTGGAGGATAGTGTCAAATGACTTGCCTAAGTCTAGGTTGGCTGGACACACAGATTCCCACATGTCCAGGACCTTGGTGACTGTCTTGAAGAAGTCCACAATGTTTCACAGGCATTATCTCCCTTTGACAAATCCAAATGGAGTAGGAACAAGTGTTTGGAGCTTACCTATATCTTTGTTGATAAGACCCATGATGATTCACTCCATGGCCTTGCAGATATGGCTGGTCAGGCTAATAGGACTATAGTTTCTGGGGTCAGTAGAAGCATCACCTTTGTGCAGGTGAATAATATTGGCCGTTTTCCATGTCTTTAGACTATGGCTGAAAAGAGTATCCAATATTGTTGCTAATTCTTGCTGGAGCCCATGTAGGACACAGCCTGGGATGTTATCAGATTCCATAGATGCTGTGTTTGTGGCCTTAGAGATAGCATTTATGATTTGCTCTTTACAGATACAAGGTAGAAGACAGCTGGTAAGGATGTCATAGGGTACGTGTGGCAGGGACAGGAGAGTGAAGTTTTCACAGAACCTGTCAGCTAACAAGTTGTCTCTGTCCAAAGGCTCAGTATATGTGGTATCATTAACTACCAATTTGGCACAAATCTGGGCCTGTCCTTTTAGGTAATGGATGCAACTAAAGAATGCCTTATGGTTTTCCTTAGTTGAGGAATATAATTTGGATTCATAGTTTGCCTTTGAGGACCTTGCAAGACGTATTGGCTTGCTTAAGCTGAGGAGGGAGTGTTTCCAGTTTAGGGCTCCCTCACTCTTACTCTTAAGACAGAAATGTCTTTCTCTTATTGTAAAGCCTGTTAATGGCAGTTGTCCACTAGGTAGGTTTGATCTTCCTTGTGGAGCTTGTTTTGGTCCTATCAGGTATGGCCAAGTCAATTCAGTTAAACAGCTGTTTGTATAAAACACTGGTATAGAACTTGGCATAGTTGCCAGTTCCATCTGAGGGTGGAGGTGCAGTATAACTATTTATATTGTCCCATAAGAGGTAATAATGTGCTTTGGAGAAGTGTTTTAGTTTCTTTGCTGTAGGGGGGCAGTGGGATAGTTACTTTGAATGAGACTGACTTGTGGTCAGATATCACTAGGGAAGACCTCACAGTGGTGATGCTGCAGTGGCCCACCATATTGGTAAGCACCAGATCCAGGATGTTGGCTCCCCTTGTAGGGGTGTCAACCAGTAGGTCCAGTGCCTTGGAGTTAACAAAGTCGAGGGACCTTTAGGAAAGTGAGTTACAGCATGAGTAATTTACCCAGTCAATGGATGGTTAGTTAAAGTTGCCCAAAGCCAGGGTGTTTGGATGTATTTTGATAGACTGAAGTAGATCCAAATAGGCAGAGTGGGATTCCTGATTCACAGACAGGGTTGTATAACTGGCAATGACTTGAATATGTGTCTTACCAACAGTTAATTGCACCTGAATATTTCCAGGGAATCCTACTGTTTAGCCAATCTGGCATTGCATTTATCTGTAATTAATATCAATATACTGTCTCCTTTCATTTTTACACCTTCAGTTTATGGTCTGTATGTGTGGAAGGAGATGCAGCCGAATATGGTTGGGATGTTCTGCACAACTGTTAATCATGTCTCCTTGACTGCACAAGTGTGTAAGTCCTCCAAGGTGAGTGCAGTTTCATATTAAGACACATATTTAGCAGAATAACCTTGATTTTTTTTTATATGGGGTTTTCACGTATGGACTTTTGTCCTTGAGACACCACCTAAAAAGGGAACTATGGGGGTGACAAGAGCCTTGGTCAGCCAAAATTCCAGGGGTGACTGATGAAGACCATCTCTTGCAAAGCATCAAAATCTATCAATCATGTTATACCAGGCTGACAGATACTGTATCCCCTTATAATGAGAACAGAAACTAAGGTAATTATTGAGATCAGTTATTTTCTGTTTGTATCGAGGCATCATCCTAGGTGAAGGTAAAATGCTGCTTAAGGCTAGGGACATACCTGCCTGAGACCCATAGTTAGAGAGTTCAGTCATGTCTCTCTTTATATAGTCCAGCGAGGTACTTCTCAAGTTATTCACACCAACATGTAATATGACACCTTTATTTTTGGGATAAGTGAGTGCATATGTGATATGGTGGATCCTGGCACCTTCAAAATAGCTGACCATGACCTTCTCCTTATCCAGCCTGGTGAGAGGGACATCTGTGTGTCTCAGAATGGAATATCCTATGACTAATATGTTGCTTTTAGTGTTTTGCCTTAAGTGCTTGACAGGTGAGACACTGGTGCAAGAATTATTATGGGTGTTGTGTTCTACAGTGGATGTATTATGTGTAGCATGCTTATGTTTGTGTTTGGGAGGTCTTTGCTTTTTATGCATGTTTCTGGTGATGACCTCCACATATGTAGGTGTGTGTGAGGTGGATTTGGGTGAGGTGGGAGATGAGGTGTGCAGGGTGGCAAACTACTCATTGTCACACATACTGACTGGTGTGCAAGAGGGCATATATTCCAGGGTGCTTATATAGTTGCATCTCTGACATGTTGAGTTTGTGCTACTTGTGGTCCAACTACATAAGTGCATGCATAATGTGGCAGATCCTAGCCCCTGATAAGCAACTGACCATGCCTTTCTCCTTACTCAGCTTAGTGAGAGAGACATCAGTGTCTCTCACAATGGAGTCTGCAATGACTAGAATGTTGGACTGTGTGTTGGCTTGCCTTATGGGCTTATAGGTTGAGCCTCCATGAGATGTAGCTCTGTTTGCTGATATGTGTGTTGCTTTTACAGAGTGCATTTGGGGTTGCTTAGGATATTTGCTATCTGCACTTTGTCTGTTAGGTCTTTGTGATATATAAAGGTTACATTTCAGTGCCTCAGCATATGTCTGCTTTGAACTGTGTGTAATGGCTGCAGCGTGTGTACTATTGACTACCTTATTGACATTAGGAGTACTGTCAGGTGAGAACTTTACCTGTAAATACATCTCTCACATGGCATATCAGTTTGTCTGAGAATGAACTGGTTGTCTGTAAACATGAGGTGATTTCTATATTGGCTGAGGTTGCCTATATCCAGCAAGGTCGTAATGGTCAGAGTGGGAAAGGTCATATCCATGGGAACAGACCCTTTTTTGCTGACTAAACAGTTGTATTGAAAATATCAATCAATGTCACAATTATTTGTTTTGCAACTACGTGGACAGTGCTTGTCACTGCAGACTAGTTATCCTGTGTGCAACTTGGTATTGGAGTATGTTCTATCATGCTTTCCCAGGATAAAGGTCACTCAAATTGTTTGAGTCTGTACAGAACAATGCCAAACACTGGAGGGGAAAGTGATACGTATACCGTGAAAAGTTAAGGATGGATTATTTAGGCAGTTATTCTGACACAAATCAAGCAGTGCTTACTGAAAAGAAAGAATTACCTTGTGAAGAATGCTGAAGAGAGGGGAGTCACATGAATGGCTACTGGCTGGCTACTACAACTGCTAGTCTTGCCACAGCTGCACTCTGCTGGGATACAATGCTCCTTTTCTTTTCTTCACACAAGAAGCAAAACGTTAGCACCACTCCCAAGATAAGAAGCAAGCCACAGCCTGTTTGTTGATCTACACACTTGTCCCAGATGATGCAAGACCCTGTAGGCTTGTTGTAGCCTTCTCTAGGTAGATGCCTTGAATAGCAAACAGACCAATCGGTTCAGTTTTGCATGTGCCTTGGGTTCTGACGTTCTTAGGATTTGACTAGGGTACTGACCTGATGGTGATTAGGAGCACAGCTTCTGTATCACAATATAATGTTCACTGTCAGGTGACATAGATGTCCAAAGTTGGTCTGGCAATGTTCACAGTGCCAGTGATCCATGTTAAGTAACAGTTTCACAGAAATTCATGCAGCCTGCCCTTGAACAGCATAATGGTATAATGGTGATGATCTGTGTGAGATGGATGTGAGGTCTACTGCAGAGGAGTGGCCACATTTGGGAGATGTCCCTGTCCCTCCAGCATGTCTTAGGAATGTCATACTAAACACTTAGGTTTCCGGAACACCAAACTGTAGTCCCACATTATTTCCCACAACATCCATTTTCTGTCTGGTTGTTTGACAGGTATTGTAGCCTTGCAAGGCCAAACTACTTATGCAAAGTTGAACAGGTCTTCTGTGTATGCACAGACATCTACATCTTCCCTGCAAAGAGTGCCTACTGAGAGTGTGCTTGAGGCTGTGAACCCCAAGCATGTAGCAGCATGACCCTTACTTTGCTGGAGATGTACATTGTCAGATTTGTAAGTTTGCTATTGCCTAATAACAGGATTATGGCTCAAGAAAGTGCCATATACCTTGGAAAGCAGTGTACTCAATACACCATGTTATGCCAAACTCTCAGGTACTGTTTTACCTTAGAATGACACCATGAAGGTAATAACATCTGACATTTAAGCATCTATCAGGTCACTGCATAACCATGACCTGTTGTGATGTATACACAAGCAATAATCTATTGCAAATGACACGTACACAAATGCATGGATCCTGACATACCCAATAGAACTAAGACACTCTCCTCTAAAAACAAAATCTGGTGGTCCCCTGCCATAAACAAACTCTACAACAGAAGGAGGAAACTGATGCAGAATAAGATGAAGTCCCAAGACTGGAAAAACTCCCTTATCAGCCTCAACAAAAGTTGAGATCCCTCATCAAATCCTCTACAGCTAGATATGAAAACAGAATTGCAGCAGATAGTAAAACAACCACAAGGCCTTCTATAGTTATGTAAAGAATCTCCATGGCAATACCCAGATTTGCTCTGAGCTACTGCACAATGGTACCTCTTATACTGAGTACTAGCCTATGAACCTATGAACCTGAGCCAACAGATATTGCAAATATACTGGCAGACAGATTCAGTGCTAACTTTACCCCCCCACACCAAAAGGAGCAATCACAATACCAGTAGATTACTAGGCACTCAGTATTACTGCTGCACAGATTAAAACAGCACTGTCCAAGGCCAAGAATACAGCTTCTATGGGACTTGACAGTATCCCTGGCTGTGTTCTACATGAACAACAGAGTGAACTGGCAACTCACCTGTGTGCCCTGTTCAATCACAGCCTCACCTCAGGCTTTGTCCATACCGAATGGCTCACTGCTACAGTCATCCCTCTCCACAAAGGAGGAGCGTCTACAGACCCTAGGAACTATCACCCCATTAGCCTGATGAGTCTGATATGCAAAGCTATGGAATGCATCATCACGGACCTAATAAACAAGGATATAGGGAATCTCCAAACTCTGGATCCTACACAGTTTGGTTTTGTGAAGGGTAGATCAAGCCTGTTCAACTTGGTTGACTTTTCTGAGTCAGTCTCCAGGGCAGTGGGAGAAGGCAAGGTGGTTCATACAGCCTACCTTGATCTTGCCAAAGCCTTTGATACCATTCCTCACTCAGGAATCATAGAACAATTTACTAAGCTAGGCCGCAACCCCTATATCACTAGGTGGGTTGCAAACTAGCTCACAGATAGAACCTACAGTGTGAAAGTAGCTGAGTGCAAGTCAGACTGCCTTCCAGTCACGAGTGGAGTCCCACAGGGTTCGGTCCTGGGTCCTCTCCTGTTTGGTATCTACTTGCTTGAAGTCGAGGCTAACACAAAGGTACTCTGGCTGATAAACTTCACAGATGATTGCAAGGTAGGAGCTATTATTAACTCCCCAAGTGATGTTGACATCCTACAGAAAGGCCTCAATGAGACCAACGACTGGCGTCAGAACCATGGCCTTAAGCTCAATGCCAAAAAATTGTGTCTTCATCCCCTCTGGGAATAATCCGGTTCCCTTGAATTACCACATTGATGGTACTCCATTGAACACAAAAGCTGTTATAAGAGATCTGGGAGCACAGGTTGACAGCAACCTCTCTTTTGACCACCACGTTGCCACTGTGGTCAGAAAGTCCTTCTATGTGGCACATCTCATTACTAAGGGTTTTGCATCCAGGAAGAAAGAGGTCATTGTCTCCCTCTATTCTTCCCTCATTAGGCCAATCATCAAGTACAATGCCCCATTTGGCATGTACCTCACTAGACACCTGCAACAACTGGACAGGCCACAAAAGTACCTCACAAAGAAGATCCTAGGCCTTAAACATTTGTCCTATATGCACAGACTCAAAAAAACTCCAACTATTCTCTGTCTCATATTGCCTACTTAGAGGTGATCTCTGCTAAAGCCATGTCTGACCCAGCTCTGTTAGAAATGCTACATCTAAAGAAATTCCAATCCCTCTGCACCACACACTCTAGAGACCTCAAACTCATTACCACAGTCAACAGAACATGCTGGAGGAGCAGGTTCATAACTCAGACTGCCCATGCTATGGAATAGACTTCCCATGCATGTCAAGCAGAGCACCTCACTGGCCCTCTTCAAGAGGAATCTTAATAAGTGAATGAAACATAGAAAATTCACCCCTGGGATCACTCCAGTGGCTGTACTTGACAGAGGCACTAGGAACTAAGGTTGGGTGGCATGATGCCAGGGTAATCCTATGTGCTAGGCTTGTAAAGGCTCCAGGACCATTAGCCTAGTACACACCTATGAACCTATGAATGTATTAGCATTGTATGTTGAAGAGATGTAGATAGTGTCACCAACACTCTAGTCCTAGTCCACAAAACACAACATGTGAGAAATGCAACTCTATTAAGAACCTTGAATCCATGCTCTCTCACACACCAGTCAGTACATATGACAATGAGTGGGTTGCCAGCATGCATATCTCAGCTCCTACTCCACGCAAACCCACATCACACATACCTACATATACAGAGGCCATTACCAGAAACATACCTAAACACCAGAGACCTCCAAAACACAAACACAAGCATGCTACACATAATACTTAATCTGCAAATACAATACACTTCATAGCTCATGTACCAGTGTCACCCCGGTTAAACACCTAAGGAAAAACACAAAAATCAAACATATTAGTCATAGGTGCTTCCATTGTGAGACACATTGATGTCCCTCTCACCAGACTGGTTAAGGAAAGGGTCACACTCAGCTGTCTGTCAGGTGCCAGGATATGCTTTATCACATATGCACTGAAGTCTCTCAACATCTGGTATTGTTATGACTCCGTCATGTCCATGTTGGTGTGAATGACTTGAGACATATCTCTCTTGGCTATATAGAGAGAGACATAACTAAACTCTCAGACTATGTGTCTTAGGCAGGTATGTCCCTAGCCTTATGCAGCATTTTACTTTTACCTAGGATAATGCCTCGATACTAATGGAAAATGATTGATCTCCATAATTAGTTTAGTGTCTAATGTCATTCTAAGGGGATACAGTGTATGTCAGCCTGGGGTGCCATGATTGACAGACCTCAATCCTTTGCCAGGGATGGTCTTCATCAGTCACCCCTGGGATCTCAGCTATTGGACAAGGCTCTTGCCACCCCCATAGTTCCCTTTATAGGTGGTGTCTTAAAGACAAAATTCCCAGTGTAAAAACCACATCGAAAAACTGACTCAAGGTTATGCAGCTAAATGGTAAGATTCTCATCATGAAACTGCACTCACTGGAAGATGTCCTTAACTTGGAAGACGCAGACATTTGTGCAGTCACAGAGACCTGGTTCAAGGCTGTAGAGAGTACCTGTAGCCATACCAGTTTACACCTCCTTCCACACATTCAGACCTGAAACTGAGGGCTTGAAAAATAAAGAGGGTGCTGTGTCACTATTCTTTAAAGATAAAGACACACACATCCTGATGGGTTAAGCAGTATGGCTCCCTGGAGACACGTCAGGTGCAATTATCTCTTTGTAGGGCACCTATTAAAGTCATTGACAGCTACAGGACCCCCCTCCATGAATTAGGACCCCCACTCTGCTTATTTGTATGTACTTGATTCTATCAAGATACATCTGAAAACCATGGTTTTGGGGAACTTTTAACTACTCATCCATTAAATGGGTAGATAACTCATGCTCGGACTCACTTGTGCAAAGGTTCCACAACTTCATTAACTGCAATATCCTGGTCCAGCTGATTAACACCTTCTCTAGGGGAGCCAAAACCTGGATCTGGTTCTTAGCAATATGAGGGACCACTGTAGCACCTTCTCTGTGAGGTCCACACTCATGAGATCTGATCACAAATTGTTCTTATTTAAATTAACAGTCACACCTGTCACCCAGCAACAAATAAACTAAAATACTTCTTCAAAGCAGATTATAACCTTTAACAGGATGGTATAATTAGCTTCACTGCACCTTCTTCCTCAGATGGAATTTTCAACAATGCTGAGCTCTACACCATTGCTTTATACAAACACCTGTATAACTGCAATGACTCTGCCATACCTGCTAGGACCAAAACAAGTTCATCAAGGAAGAGCAAATCTGCCTGGTGGACAACTGCCAGTAACAGGCTTTACAATAAGAGGAAGAAATTGCTGTCTAGGATTGAGAGAGGGAGTCCTCGTAAACTGGAAACACTCCCTCCTCAGCTTAAACAAGACAATAAGAAGTCTTGTGAAGTCCTCTAAAGCAAACTATAAGTAGAAATTAGCTTCCTCAACAAAGGACAATCACAACGCATTCTATAGTTACATCTATAACTTAAAAGGAAAGGCCCCATATTTTTGCCAATCTAGTAGTTAATGATACCACATATACTGAGCCTGTGGACATAGCTAACCTGTTGGCTGACAGTTTTTTTGAAAACTTCACTCCACTGTCCCCACAATATGTACCCCATGACATTCCTAACACCTGTCTCCTACCTTAAATCTCTAAAGAACAAGCTGTAAGTACACTATGTAAGGCCAAAAACACAGCATCTATGGGACCTGATAACGTCCCAGGCTAAATCCTACATGGGCTCCAACATGAATTAGCCACATCACTGAGTACTCTTTTCAATCATAGTCTAAGCACTGGCTTTGTACCAGCTGAATGGAAAACAGCCATTGTTAATCCCTTGCACAAAGGTGGTGCATCCACTGATGCCAGGAACTATAGACCTATTAGCTTGACTAGCCTTATCTGCAAGGCCATGGAGCAAACCATCATGGACCATATCAATAAAGATATAGGTAATCTCCAAAAACTTCACCCTACACAGCTTGGACTTGTCAAAGAGAGATGATGCCTGTTAAGCTTGGTGGACTTCTTTGAGATAGTCATAAAAGCCCTGGATGAGGGGAAATCTGTGCACACAGACTACCTGGACTTAGCCAAGATATTTGACAGTATCTCCCACAAAGGCATCACAAACACACTCACCCAGTTAGGCATCAACCCTTATATTATCAGATGGGTCACTAACTGGCTCACTGATAGAAAGCATATAGTTAAGGTAGGGGAATTCATCTCCAGCAGCAGACCTGTAACCAGTGGTGTTCCACAGGATTCAGTCCCAGGACTTGTACTGTTTGGAATCTATTTCTCCAATGTACAAGCAAAAACTAAAGGTCTGAGGCTGGCAAAATTTGCTAATGACTGCAAACTGGGAGTGGTCACAAAATCTCCAAATGATGTCAATATCCTACTAAAGGATCGTACACAAACAAATGATTGATGTGAAAGTCATGGCCTGAAACTCAATGCAAAAAAAATGTATTAGTGTCTCTTTCAGTGAAAGTGGTGCCCCTGCTAACTACCACATCAATAGCAACACCTTGCATATGCATTTAATGGGGAGACATCTGGACACACAGGTTGACAGCTACCTTACCTCTGGCCACCATGTCTCCATAGTGTTAAGAAGGGTATTATATCTTGTTCATGTCATAGGTAAAGGCATTGTTTCCAGAAAAAAATAAGTTATAACCTCCCTGTACTCTTTCCTTATCAGGCCAGTAATTGAGTACAACTCCCCTTTTGGTATGTACCTTGTCAACCACCTGCAGCAATTGGAGAGAACACAAAGGTTCCTCCCAAGAAAAAAAAATAAGGTCTTCAGCATCTGTCATATGTAGATCATCTGAAATGAGTGTCATTTTATTCTGTTTCATACACACTACTCAGAGGTGATGTATGCCTTGCATACAGGGCAATCTCTGACCCTGATTTATAGGAAATGCATAACCTTAAGTCAAATGGTACACAGGTTACTTGCTCTAAAGACCTTAACCTGGTATGTGACATTAATAAATCCTGCTAGAGGGACAGATTTGTTTCCCAAATGTTAATACACCTTTGGAACACACTCTCACTTCATGATAAACAGAACACCTCTTTGTCCCTCTTCCAATGCAATCTGTATGATTGGATGGGTGACCATAACTTCACCCCAGGGATTCCACATGTGTCCCTTTTGGATAGGGCAATAGGTGGTGATCATGGAAATAAGGGTAAGAACTTGGCTAGGATTGTAAGGGTCCTTGGATCATTAGCCTAGTAACTTCCTGTGATCCTATGATCTCATAGGCTTTGAATACCATTCACAAACAAGTTGGTTGCAGTGACAACAGTACCACTATCTATCTACGTTGACAGAACACACACAGACCCAAAGTTGGCTATAGTTAGAGAAGAACCCCCTACTTTTGTAAGTTTAGGGATTAAAGAACATGCAATGTATTGCATGCACCACTGCTCAAGTCTGGCATTAATATGGCTTTAGGTACTCTTATGATACATGACATCAACAGGCCTTGTGGAGGACAAGAGTTTGGAGGTGTGCAGCACCTACAAGGCCCAGACTGGCTCAAAACCATGCTGGGTCGGGACTCACACTTGTTCTGTAGGGAAATACACACACACACACATACACACACACACACACACACACACACACACACACACACACACACACACACACACACACACACACACACAAAACAGGCCTTGTGGAGGACAAGAGTTTGGAGGCCTGCATCAACTGCAAGACCCCAAAAGTGCAAACAAATGTCAGTTTGGAATTCACATTTGTTCTTTGGGGAGCTATGCACACACATACCAAGTGGGCTGGAGGGAGCTTAGAACCCCTATCTATCCAGACTTAACACACTACATATTAGAGTTCTTAACACACGCACCTCAGCTCAAGTCTGCTTTGCAAATGACTGCAAGGTGAAGTAATCCTAGAGAACATGAACAAGACTGGTATTAAACAGTTTGGGAGGCCTGCAGAGTCACATTGCTTCTTACTGTTATCCACTTTGGGCATGTGTGTCTATTCTCATTTGGATGGGCAGGTATGTGGCAAAACTAAATTCGCCTTGTCAATGAGTGTGCACACAACAAAATACATTACACAACTTGTTCAGTTATTGATGTATGTGTGGTAAATCCAGCAGACACAGGAGGCTGCAGTGAATGTGGATATTGTTGCTGCTGTTGATACAAACATATAGCTTCACAATATATGTACGTATTCATATATGACGCCATACATTTTCAAGGTTTCCACATGCTGTCTTAGGGAGACGTGGTATGACTCATCACTGTCCAGATGTTTGCAGCAAGTACACAGGTTTGACTCATATTTATATGTAATGTCAAACGCTGCTGCCCAAAAATCAAACCTCCTGTAACAAATAGTATATAAAATGAAAAAAAAACACAGGAGTACTAGTCGGCAGAGTAAAACAGTCCGCATAAAGAAATCTTCATTGTAATGTCAATAAAAGGCAGTTTTCACTTCACCATCAATGAAAACAATCTCCAGGTAAAATATATCTCTATTTATTGAACAGAGCAACAAATGTGGCAAGCGCTTTCACCTGACTGGGCTTCTTCAAGCCAAACAATTAATTAATCCAAATAACCCAATAAATACTCTCTTGATCATGACATCACATTTTATAAATCAAATATTCAAATAACATGTGACTATACAAATAGTAATGTCACTGACAAGAAGTATTAATATAAAATATTAATACAAAATACATACGAAAGCACTTCATATCCTACTATATAACATCCATAAATAATTCAAGTTAAAAACATTAAAAAACTAAAAATGCACACATATAATTCATAAACTAATTATACATAAATAAACATACTAATAAATGACAGACTTACTTTGCATCAAACCCTGAGTCTCCTGCCCTTCAGCATGGGTCTCAAAGGTACCCTGTCATTCAGACCAGGCTCCCTATCTGCTCTCAACCTAATTATCCACTTCGTTTCACTCTGTTCTGTAAAATTCATAATTCATAATATCACCCCTCCTAATGGTTGGTTTATTGACTTGTGTCACTAAAAACTTAAATTTATGTTCCATGGACATTTCTAAAATAGGCTTAAGGATAGGATTAGAGAGCATCAATACAATATCCGTATTAAATCGGTTAGGAATGCCCTTTTCGAAATATGTTTTAGAAATGTCCATGGAACATAGGGCAGCGGCACTCAAATGGGTTCGGGGTGGGAAATAATAAAATAAACCTAAAATAAGCATTCTAACTAAAACCAGTATGCCGCCATGCAAGTCAATGGCAGGCAGAAGACAACCTGGCCAATGAGTAATGGTTAAACAAACAGCAGAGAACCAAACCAGGAAGTAAATGCACACACAGCCAGGAAATGGAACAGCTTGTTGTAAGTTCACCAAGGCAGATTCAGTAAATCCAGGTAGGCACCAAACGAATTCAAATAATTCCTTTATTCAGAACCACAGAATAATAACACACAAGCGCTTTCGCTCAGAGGAATTCTGAGCTTTATCAAGTGACACCATGCTGTTGAGTCAGGTGTCTTATATACCTTGAAAATCCTAGGTTAATTAGAAAGCACTACCAATTAACATTTTAAAGAGACTATGCACTATTCCACATGCTTAAAAATTCCTTTAAAACAAAATATATAAAAAAATATAATAGGTTGCTTAAAATAATGCATTAATGCATCTGTCACTGCTAAAAATGCTGATAGCTTAAAAATAAACAAAACATTGTGCACTGTTTCCATAGTGTTTAACTTTGTAATAAAACTTGCTTTGTGCAAAAAGTTGCACTTCTTTTGAAAATTGGGATAAGATGTAGTGACTTGACAAGGAAAATATTGTCATACCCATACTAGGCATTAGCCTTATATTATACTTACACGAACAACAGTTGGTACGTCAAGTCACTCCATCTTATCCCAATTTTCAAAAGAAGTGCAACTTTTTGCACAAAGCAAGTTTTATTACAAAGTTAAACACTATGGAAACAGTGCACAATGTTTTGTTTATTTTTAAGCTATCAGCATTTTTAGCAGTGACAGATGCATTAATGCATTATTTTAAGCAACCTATTATATTTTTTATATATTTTGTTTTAAAGGAATTTTTAAGCATGTGGAATAGTGCATAGTCTCTTTAAAATGTTAATTGGTAGTGCTTTCTAATTAACCTAGGATTTTCAAGGTATATAAGACACCTGACTCAACAGCATGGTGTCACTTGATAAAGCTCAGAATTCCTCTGAGCAAAAGCGCTTGTGTGTTATTATTCTGTGGTTCTGAATAAAGGAATTATTTGAATTCGTTTGGTGCCTACCTGGATTTACTGAATCTGCCTTGGTGAACTTACAACAAGCTGTTCCATTTCCTGGCTGTGTGTGCAATGAGTAATGGTTGCCAAGAGGGGAGGCTCAATGTGAGACATGTAACTATGCATTAGCAGGCAATCCTATGCAAATGAGGGAACAATAGTGAATCCCAGTTTTCCCCAGCATTTGAGGCAAGTCACAACAGTGTATGGGTATGAATAGCTGGGTGCCAGACTAAGATATAGGTAACATTATGGGGGATATCAGGCATACTGTAAGCCAATTGGAGCCCTGTGGCTCGGGATTGCTTCTAGCTTAACATAACTAAGCTAGGGTTGTGTCTAAACCTGCCTAGCACTCTTCGCAAAGCCTAAGTGGGTGCGCGCGCCGTGCACCGGTTTCTAAAGAAAAAAGAAAAGTAAACCAGGAAATAGCAGCTCTGTGCTCATTTGAGCACTCTGTTTGTGCAGCGCACCCTTGGCCTTAAACAGGAAGGCAATGGGAAGGGAAACCAGCAGTAGGAAGGTAATCAAGGAGAACTAGCTTAGCTGGCAGGTGGAATGTATCAGAATCAGCCAATTACACAGGCAGCAGACCAGCCCAGCTTAAAACACTACTATAAATTTAACAAACACCTTCCCCTCTGGTCTTTCCCACACTCTATACCACCGGTGTATACAAGTGGGGAAATTTTAACAAACAAGCCTATAAAATGAGAAGGGCTGCAGCAGGCAACATAGAACAACATGTGCAAGAGGCTGACGGTGGTGAGGATATGAATGCTGCTGAACAACCCACAGTGAGTTGACGGAGAAGAGTGTACAGACCTAGGGTAACCTACCAGTGGCTACATGAGCTTGAGATAGTAGAGCTCTATAGGGTGGCCAGAGACCTCCTACAGCAAATTGTTGAGCTGTGCCAGCCACACATGACACACCAAACTGACTGAGGAGAACCCATCCCAGTGGATACCAAGGTATGTGTAGGCCTATGTATACTAGCCACAGGTACCTCCCAAAGCACAACTGGGGATACCATGGGGATCTCACAGGCATCAGCACCCTGAGTATTCCATCAGTTTCTGGATGCCATGTCAGAACATGCCAGTGAGCATGTATATTTCCTCAACACACGTGAGGTGTTGACCAGCAATATGCATCTCTTCCACCAAGTTGCAGAATACCCTGGGGTCATGGGTGCTATAGATTGCATGCACATATGCATCAAAGCACCACCCGGTGAGCAAGGTAGGGCCTACATCAAATGCAGGGGCATCCCCTCAACTGCCAGGTCATATGTGATTCTCAGGGCATTATAATGAATGTGTGTGCTGGCTGCCCTGGAAGCTATGACAATTCACACATATGGCATCTGATGCAGCTGTAACCAGAGATTTGCCAGTGTGGGCATCCCCTACGGTCACCTAGTGGGGGATGCTGGGTACACACTGGAGTCGTGGCTGATGACACCCATCAGAAATGCACACAACTGAACAGCAACGCCACAATGAGGCACACGCACAGGCCAGACATATAATAGAGTGTGTGTTTGGGATGCTCAGGTCATGATTCCAGTGTCTGGACACATCCGGTGGAGCCTTGCAGTATTCACCAGCTACATGTATCCAAATTGTTGTGGTATGTGCTATGCTACACAATATGATTCTACAGAAACAGCTGCAGCAGGAACAACATGGAGCAGGGCCACACAGCCCCCCACCAATGCCAAGGCCTGCACAAGCACAGAGTGACTCAGAGGAGGAACAACCTGAGCCTGCCCCAGTAGACAGAAGCAGGTGTGTCCAGTATGCCCTGGCCTTGGCAAAGAGACAACACATAGCACATGCACTGACACAGTAGGGACCCAGGGAAAGACACCTCAATCTAACTCACACATACAATAAAAGGGATGCCAAACATGACACTACCTGTGCTCAACCATTTATAGGGAGTGTACTATGTGCATCTGACATAGGCAGCCCTCCAGCACCATCTGCAAGTCTGGCACACCCTCAAGGTAAGTCAATCAACCCACCAATTGGCAAATGGAGTAGAATGTGTTGTTACCTGTAGCTATGGTGTGGATGTGAGCATGCAAGGGAAATGGGTGGCCGAACGCTATGGCAGCAGACAGTAGACACCTATGGTAGCACCATGACATCTGTAACACATACTGGAGTCACCACAGTAGCCAGTATTACACAGGGTGACAAAACCCACTGCAGAAAATGGGCTGAGTGACATGTGTGTCCATAAGAGCCACACATGCCAGTCAGGAAGGTTCACATACCCAACAACAGTCTTAGCCAGCAGGACAGGTGTAGACAAACCCAAACAGAGCCTGTGCCATGGCCCTAGAATGATGGCTATGGTTAACCTCCCCCCCCAGGCCTACACAGACAGACCACAGTAGGGCAGGCAGTGGAATGTTAGTTCTGAAGGGTAGGAAGTCAGACAATAATATGTAGGGCAACCAAAGCCACGATCTGTAGTACACTGGTATGCCTCTAGTCAGCAAGATAGTTAGCAATACAGAATGAGCTGGAGTACCTGACATACCAGTACAGTCATAGCAAATGTGTAAAAGTGTCACATGTGCCCCCCCCATATCCTACATAGTAATGAAATAACAGTCAGGTGTGCCCCCCAACCCTGTGTAGAAATGTGGAAACAGTCAGGTGTGCCCCCCTCTATGCAGAAATGCAGTAACAGTCAAAGCCAAATGATGGATGGATACCCTGCAGAGACAGCATGCTACCTGTCACTGTACAACATAAAGGTCAGCACTGCAGCACAAACTACCTGGACACGATCCACACATTCAATACAGACAGCCATACTGGGCATGCTCACACACTTAAACACATGAAGGCCATGACTGCAAACACCAGTGGACCAGACATATCTGGCAGTTGCAGTTGTTAGTGCGGACACTCTTCAGTATGCACCACTCATGCCTTGTACACACAGTGGATGGGAATACAGACATATGTCAGGACAACATATTATAATAAGCCAAAGGTAGATGTACATAGATGTGTGGAAGAAGATGACTGTGACAAGGAGCCATCCAGGCCTATCCCACCCAGCACACAGCCTGAGGACCCCAAACACATGACGTGCAGATGTCACTCACTGCAGATACTAGCCACCAGTATCTGTCAGCATTACAGACTATGTGGTGCACGTGCCAGCTGTGCAACATGACTGTACAAGGAAGTAGTCATCTAGCAGCTGTGTACATGTACCTGTGACATATGACCCCGTGTGTGCTCGCATGTGGCATGTCAACCCCTAGATGAATGGGTTATGGCCCCTGCACACACCACCCTCCCCATAGCCCTACTATGACAAGCCTGCTGAGGTTATCCAATGTGAAATACACCTTTGGGAGATTAGTAGCCCGGTAATCTCCATAGTGTGTCCTGTAACTGCGTACTGCTGTAGTGTTATAAAGTAGTTAGATAGGAGTTCTAACCCCAAACCTGACAACTGTGGGTGTGTTTATATGCGTGTCTAACTGTGTAGAGAACAATGCTTTTTAGGGTACTCGCACTCCTTACAATTCATATACTCAGCTTTTCCAAGACTGCTGATGTCACCAACTTAGAAATACACCTCTGGGAAGATTATAGCCCAGTAATTTCCGTATTGCATCCTGTAACTGCGTACTACTGTAGTGTGATAAAATACTTAGATAGGAGTTTTAACCCTAGACTTGACAACTGTGAGTTTGTGTGCATGTCTGACTGTGTAGAGGACAATGTTTTTAGGGTACTCACACACCTTACAATGCATATACTCAACTTTGGCAATGCTGCTGATGTCATCCAATGTGATATAAACCTTTGGGGAAGGAGTACACCGGTAATCTCTGTGGCGTGTGCTATAACTGTGTAGTGCTGTAGTGTAATAAACAAGTTAGATAGCAGTTCTATCCCCAGACATTGTAAGTATGAATGTTTGTGTGTGTTCCTTTGTCAGAGTAGGGAGCAATGTTTTTGAGGCCATTCACAGGCACTACAGCCTCCATTGCCCTACTTTGGCATGTCTGCTGACATCTTCAACTGTGAAATAAACCTTTGGGGTAAAATTATCCCACTAATCTCCATGGCGCATGCTATAACTGTGTAATGCTGTAGTGTGATAAAATAGTTAAGTAGGTTTTCTAACCCCAGGCATGGCAAGTCTGTGTGTCTGTCTCTGACTGTGTAGAGAGCAATGCTTTTTAGGGTACTCACACTCCTTACAATTTGTATACTCAACTTTGCCAAGGCTGCTGATGTCACCAAACTGGAAATACACCTCTGGGAAGGTTATAGCCCAGTAATCCCTGTAGTGCATCCAGTAACTGCGTACTGCTGGAGTGTGGCAGTTCTGGATGTTTTGTGTGTGTTACAATGTCTGTGTATGGAGCAATGCAGTATAGGCTAGTCACATGCAATACATATGAAATGCCCTACTTTGGTAATTCTGCTGATGTCATCCATTGTGAAATACACCTTTGGGGAAGGAATACTCCAGTAATGTCCGTGGCATGTACTATAACTGCATAGAGCTATAGTGTAATAAACTAGTTAGTCAGGGGTTCTACTCCAAGACATGACAGGTATGTGTGTGTGTGTGTGTGTGTGTGTGTGTGTGTGTGTGTGTGTGTGTGTGTGTGTGTGTGCATTTGTTTTTGTAACTCATACCCTGTGTAGAGGTGGTTGTGAGTGTGTGACAACAGTGGCCAATGTGGAGCGGGTTTTGCATATTTCTTATATGGTGGCCCTACTACATATCACAATGTCAACCATACTGGGATAACAGATGTAAAATAGCTGAGAGGCTGGGGTGCAAAGCCATATCCATACATGTGACATCAAGGCCAGGCAATGACAGTTAGCAATCTCAGTACTACTCAGATCACACTCTCTACCCATGTGTCATACACACACATGCCTAGGCAACAGCCAACATGTGGGTTGTACACTGCATATTGGCCACCAATAGTGACTATGGAGTGATAACAGTGGGCTACAGAGGCCATGTCACCTTGCCCATCTGTCCAATATGCACGTACATGCAGACAGTACACCTCCCCCATGTTCCCCAATGGACACCTTCACCACCTGTGGTGCCTTCACATGTGAGCCAAACTGGACATACCATGCCTGACAACATTCCCTGTATGGACAGATGCCACTGACACCAGGAAATGCAGTTAGTATGCTATCAATGTAGGTGCAGGGTAAACCTGCTGCCCATTATCAGTTCCTGCCACAGGTGGGCAAGACTAGCACATCTGATGATAATCCATGTACACACCATGGGCCAGACACCCCAGGTGCAGTTCCACATGTCATTGTACATGCATGTGGGAGGTGTGCACATTCTAGACACCATCCATGTCGTGGACTAAGGAACAAATACATGGCAAGTGATGCACAGCACTGGCCACACACAATAGTCACCCAGGTGAATGGATGGGGGATACAATACCCACCTGTGTGGGTAAATGCAGAAACTACAGCCCTGAGTCACAATGCAGACCATTGTCATGTAGCCTGATGCCAAGGTATACTCATCACCTACCTTTGTATAGCCTGCTGGCACAGTTGACCACCACACACCCGTGCATATATGCACACATGAATGTCAGTACTGGCACCCAATGTATATGTGTGTGTGTTGCATGGTGTGTATGGCAACATCCACACTCAATACAACCCCCATGGTCATACTGAAGCATGCTGTCCATTGTCTGACACCTCCTGATAATCTTTTCCCTTACTACCTCCGTATGACCCATGTGGTGCATGTGATAACTGCACAGTGATGTGTTGTGGCAATCCCACTACTGATGAGTTGTACTCATGGCCCTGTTAAGTGTGTCATGTGTGTGTATCCCTGTGAGACTTGGCTGCATTGATGCTGGCACCAGTTCGTGCAGACAGGCATGTGCATGTCACTTACCATCACATATATGCCCTGAGTGCTCCACAATAGGTAACCCATGTGGCGCTTCCAATAACTGCGTCTAACTGTGATAGCACTACATAGTTGTCGGGGGTTTGATACCCTGTGCTGATAGGTGTGTGACACAACCATGCCGCAGTTTTACTCTCCCACCCCTCCCTGACAGGTATTTACCTCTGTCTGCCTCTCTCTCCCCCTCTCTGGTGGATATGGAGACCCACACCTACTATGCTTAGGCAGCAGCATGTGCATTTTAAGTGATGCTCACAATCAGCTGATGGCCTCTGCACGAATTGCAGACCTCCCCTAGCTGATTGCATGTGGGACAGCTGTGGTAACATTCCCATAGCCAATTGCATGGAAACACACTCAAATATCTAGGAACATCATGGTGGTGTTGGCCCTTTTCATTCACTGTGAGAAGGAACTAGATCTGTTGTTTGGCAAACAGCATCTCAGATGGATTAGGGATTTACCTCTAACAACATACACTGTAGAAAGAGGGCAACACACAGGAGGGGATGTGCCTGACCTGACTACAGACTGTAAGTGCTGCTATACTGCATTTGGAGTAATGTTGGTTTAACAGTGCTTGTCTGGATATGGATGTCATACATGTTGCAATACCTGCCATGTCAGTTCCATGTTTATGAACAATCCCCATCTGCAGGGTCATCTGCAGACTGGCCAGTGTTGGGTTTTTGGTTTCATGTGTTAGCCACGGAGAATCTATCTGTGGACTGCAGAAGGTAGTGTGAGAATTGCAGTTTGTAGATGGTGAAGGCCATGACAGTTACTGACTTCATAACCCTCATAGGACATATGTTGCAACAAACCCTGTTAAAACAGTAAATGTATGAGGGTATCACAGCAATTTGTCAATATTGGCCCTGTGTATGTGCTTCCAGCCACACCTCTGTCAACCTTTGTTCATATGTCATGCATTAAGTGGTGCATATGTGACATACACCATAATTAGTGTCATCATATCTGATAACAAGCCAGTGATATATCAGACTGCTACATATGTTATGTACAGCAGGGGTTAAATTTCATGACATAACCTGGACATTCTGTGGATGATTGTACAGTACTGAGGTCTGTGTACTTATGGTGAATGTTGGCATTGTGCATATTGTTAATATGTACTTTAGCCTGTGTAAAGACTGTGGTAGATGTCATTGTTCTAGCTCCCCTCCTATCTGATGTTACATGCTGACCCACTGCATGGTACCGTATTGGAGTACATGTTCATACAGCCATACACACACGCCTCTCTCTCTATATATATATATATATGTATATATATATATATATATATATATATATATATATATATATATATATACATGTCATATATAGATATGTTGTATCTGTTTACAGATTAGTATATTTCCACATATACATCTAGATGATGGTATACATTCTCTGTAATGTTGCATTACTGGACTGGATGATATGTTTGTGAAAACATCAGGATTATGCATATCTGCCATGGCTTAGTGGTGAAGCACTTTGTGTATGGTTTGCAGGGTAATTGGCTCAAGCCTTACAGGAGCTGTTTGTTTTGTTGCTGGGCAGAACATGGCCCATTAGATACAGACAGCTTTAGGCAATTTCTAGCAGTTGTAAGCGAGTCTGCGCTGCGGTAAGCACTGCCTACACAGATTAAGCAATATAGAAGCTAACTGACTGTAAGTTACTGTAACCGGAAGTTGGCTGTGCTAAGCTCCCCACAAGCCTGCTTACAACTGCTTTAAAGTGCTTTAATCACTCTGTATCCAATGGCCCGTGTTCTGCCCAGCAACAAAATGAACATCACCTGCAAAGCTCGAAAGCAGGACCCTGCACTCATACACAAAGTGATTTATCACTAAGCCATGGCAGATATGCCTAATCATGATGCTTTCACAAACATATCCAGCCCAGGTATTCAACACTACATGGGATGTATTCCACCATGGAGATGTATGTGTGTGTTATATATATTTATATTTAAATGGATATAGCATATCTATATATGTAGATATAGATATAGGAATATATACATATATGTATGCCAGTATATACATGTATACATAGATACGCATACATCTATATATATATATATGTATACATCCATAAGTCCACATATATACAGCAATACATATATATATATATATATATATATATATATATATATATGTAAGCATATATATGGTTCACCTTTCAAAAGGGAGAAAATCATTTCTCCAAAAGCTGGAAGGTCGAAAGTAGGTTTTCAACATTGCATAATCTTGGAATAGATGCACTGAATGTACAATGAATGAATGCCACTATGCATTCGCTCACTGCAGAATTGGCATTTTGTGTGCGAATTGCACTATAGTGGGGATCGGGAAAATGTCTCTTTCCTCACTGGAGTGCGATCTCGGAGTTAGAATATTAACTTTGGGGTGTGTGGGGGGGGCACATCCCCCCAGATGGGGGTGCAGGCGGGATTTTCCCACTGCATTACGATATGTATATCAACGTGTAGTTCAGTAATCAGCGATTCTGCCTTTCAATTTGCTGAGTTTTGAACTTCGGTGCAATTCAAAATGACTAATTTGTCCTTTTGGATTGCAGAAAGGGCCGTGAGGAGAAATGATTGTTTCCCTTTCAAAGGTAAACCCATATATATCTATATAGGTATATATGGACATACATCTGTAGATGAAATTGGGAACATAACCAAACCATACATGTCCACATGCAGCATTAATGGGTTTGAGAGACCCAAACAACATACGTCTGGTGCAGATAGGTATCCCCCCCACCCCCACAGCCAAATGGGTCTGGCCAGCAATACACTACCAACCTTAGCAGATCCCATAACCAGGACCCTACACAACAAAGGCAGTACATATTAACAGTACTCCATCCCACCTGTAGGATGTCAGGCTGGCATTACTAACATATCATGCAGTACAGTCAAGTGACGTGTCATGACTGGTGGAACCCCATGGGCAGGCACAGTAAGTAGCTGGGATCCCTCATACGATCCAACAGGCCTACACTTGACAATGGATTCAGCAATGTTGGCAAGGACAACCACAATTCCACCATGTCAGCTGGGAACTATCATCCAGTAGCCTGGTCTGCAGGGACATGGAACATATCAATGAACCCATGGCCAATGTCACTGGGAATCATTAAACCCTGGATCACGCCAATGTTGGACTTGTCAATGACAGAAAATACAACCTGAACCTGGTATACCTCCTTGATGCAATCAAGACAGGTGTAGATGAGGGTTTGGAGGTGCACACAGCCTATGTAGATCATAGCAGGCTTTTGTAGACCATCCCACATGTAGGAATGTGTGTAGATGTTAAGGGATCTACCTCTGCTCACACATATATGGCAGTCTTTTTCCTGCTGTGATACAGACAGGGGTTGTTAGGTAATGGTCTATCATTATTTACTGCTAACAGTACTGCCATCATCCCAGTTATGTCATGGACTCCCACACCAACTATTGGACAAAGTCCATATATATGGGGGCAACAGCTGGACAACACATATGTGCCCTTGTACATTCCAAAGGTCAGTGTGTGGTACACAGTGTTCCTTGCCCTTGTACAGCTGTTTATGGGGGGGGGGGTTCAATGCCATTAACCTAGGCTGTGACACATTGTCAGGGATATAAGTGTTAAGACAAGGGTCATTCAGTGTGATAGTGAGATGTTAGGTTAAGCAATGTTATGTATGAGATGCTGTGGCATTACCACAAGTGCTACATTTCCCCCTAGGGCTTACCTACAAGGTGTAAATGGAGGCTGCTGAACTACATCTGTAATTGCTGATAGTTACTTATCTTGAAGGCAAATCATGTGTCTACTGTTGTACTAACTGAAGGCCTTGGCCTGGACAGCATATTATGGTATATATCCACATTGCTTGCATCTACTGTTTTGTGTGGGGCTTCCATTCATCACTGATTACTTATTTCAAAATTTATGTGGTGTAAGTACTGGCATACATTATTGTATTGTGAACAAATAAAGGTTTTCTGTGTATGCATACCTGTGTGTCATGTCATGTCCTATGAATTGTGGGTGGGTGTAAATGTAATGTAAGTATTCTCATTTGTGGGAATGGTTGCCACACTACACATTTCACAAGTGCCAGTTACAAGGCTTGTGGCTGATGGATATACTTTGCACCCAGTACTTCCACACTACTTCTACATATGTATGGCTACTAATACCGCTTGTCTGTGTATATGTATATGTACCTATC
Source organism: Protopterus annectens (assembly GCF_019279795.1). Lineage (NCBI taxonomy): Eukaryota > Metazoa > Chordata > Ceratodontiformes > Protopteridae > Protopterus > Protopterus annectens. The sequence goes on along the minus strand of NC_056729.1, from coordinate 197,665,654 downwards.
TATATAGCTCATATAGCTATATCTATATAAATGTATGTATATATATATATATATATATATATATATATATATATATATATATACACACACACATACATATGAACATATTTATCTATCCATATACAATTGATGTTATATGATTATTTGTGAGTCATACATATATACATATCTACATATAGCTGTCTATCTGTCTACATTCTACATTTACAGATATGTATATATATATATATATATATATATATATATATATATATATATATATCCATATGTCCTTACATGTTCAGCTCATATACTGGCCTGTACCTCATTCTCTTTGCAATTGACCTGGATGATCGCAGCATTGAAGTCAGTAACTAGTGCTGACACTTTTGTGTTTCAGACTTCATCTCCTTCTACATATGTGTTCTAATACATATAACTGTGTAACTAACAACATTTTAAGTGCATTAGAGCAGTAGTTGACATATATCCCTATTTGTACCCACATTGTGACACACTTTGCCCAGACTTCTTGCATTAACAGGTTGTGTGGTATGATATTACTACCTTTCCTGTACTGTTGACTGATTGTGCTGGATGATATGTTTGTGAAAAGATCAGGGTTATGTATATCTGCTATGGTTTAGTGGAAAATCACTTTGTGTATGGAGTGCAGGGTCCTGGGTTAGAGCCTTGCAGAGGCAATTTATTTTGGTGCTCGCCAGGACACGGGCTGTTGGTTACAGAGTGATTAAGGCACTTTAAAGCAGTTGTAAGTGGGTTTGCGTGGAGCTAAGCACAGCCAACTTCCGGTTACAGTAACTTAGTCAGTTAGCTTCTATATTGCTTAACCTGTGTAGGCAGTGCTTACCCCCACACAAACAGGCTGAAACCCGCTTACTGCTGCTTAAAAGTGCCTACTACCACTTACCCCCGCACTAATTTCTTTAAAAGAAAAGAAAAGGGGGTGATAGAAAAGTGGTGAAAAAGAGGCACAAAGAGGGGAAAGACAGTAGGCAAGATAGCTTGGGATGTGCAGGAAAAGTGTAGGGAAGGTCCATAGCTGCCCATTTCTTCTACACTTGCACTTTTCTGTGATTGGCCAGTTTTGAAAAGGCTAAGCTATGGGCACACCTGCTTACCTAGGGTTGGCAGTGCTTAAAGAGGTATACCACTAGGCAGATTGAATTGGCTCTCCTACACGTTGCTTACACTTACTGAGTTGAGCTGTGCTGCAGTTAGCATTGCTTAATAGTTAATTAGCACTATATTTGCCTTTTGGCAGTGATTTCTTATTCATTACGGGTTATATATGTGTCTGGTATCCGTGATTCATGTGTACATACACTGTATGGGGTCCTGGGAACTTCTACACTTTACTACAATAACATCTCAGATCTATGCTTACTACAGTACTCCAGTTCACATATATATGTTCTGTGGCAGGTTATACAACATCACACTGTACATAGATTCAGTTCACGTTTGGTTTGATTTTCCTGTGGTGAGGATTAGTTTGCTGATACCTCACTTGCATGTATTGCTTTGATGGCTTAGTGGTTAAATACTGTGACTGTGGTGTACAGAGTCCTGAGTTCGAGCCTTGCAGAAGCTGGTTATTTTGTTGCTGGGCAGAACACCGGCTGTTGGATACAGCGTGATTAAGGGACATTTGAGTGGTTGTATGCGCGTGTGCACGTGTTTGCACAGTGCTAAGCAGATGCTAATCTCTGGGTGCGTTTACTTACACTCATCTTCTACTTTGCTTAATATATGTAGGCAATGCTTACCCCCACGCAAACACAAGTACACACACTTACAACTGCTTATCTATGCTTACTACTGCTTATTTGCGCTTACACCTGCTTACTAGTGCCTTAGTCATTATGACACTGACACTTCACATGTGCATTTAATGCACTATTCCTGTTCAAATAAAAATGTTATTTAGTAGGTTATACAGCAAAACAATGTTGATATACAGATTTCCCAAGGAAAATGGAATGTGCTGCAGTGGGACTCAAACCGGGAATGCCTGCTCATTAAGCGGATGCTCTGCCCACGACATTATTGCTGTTCTACATCATTTGCATAGGTTTACCTTAATTTCATACCCATGCTCCATTTCCCTGGCCCCCAAACTCTGCGTACACAACATCCATCCATTCTCCATTTGCTAGCCCTGCCATACCACACCTCCACACATTTCCCTCTCTACATGTCTCGGTACTCATCCATTATACTGTCCCAACGCAACCTTCTGCAGGCTCGTCATCCGGTTAGTCCACGTATGTTCAAGACTCCCCTTGATCCTCTTCCGATACTGGTGGACACATCTTTGTGACCCACAAAGTCTGGTTCGTCCCGTCAGAGCCAGACCTGTTGTTCTGTCACGAGTAGACTTTGCTGGTCTACACGGTTTCTCCCACTGGTAGCATCCTGCCAAGGATTTGAGATGCGGAGGTGGGCTCACACACCAGATCAGCCTCATCTCCCGGTTGAGCGAATGAAGCATGGCCTCATGGTGTTCCCCGTTTTTCATTCGTCTCTTCAGTATTATGCAAGACTACTGTTCTGACAGTTTGTGTGGACAGGCAGTGTTCATTGATACTCATAGACTGCTTGGAATACTGTGATTGAGCAATGTCCACATGTTTGCTGGCATTAATCTGCATACTTACATACATTTCCTATACTGTTAACTGCCTGTGCTGGATGTTATGTTCGTAATAACAGCAGCTGAATGTCTATCTGCCATGCCTTTGTGGTAACTCACTTGGACTACAGTGTGCAGGGTGGGGGGGGGCCTGGGATTGCTGATCATTTTGTTAGTGGGCATGATAAGAGCTGTTGCCTACAGAGAGTGTAAGGCACTGTGGGGGAAGTGTTGTGGGTATGCACTGGTGTGCTCGAGGCTCAGACTTGCTGACCTCCGGTTATGGTGTCTTACACTGGGTTGGCCTCCACATTGCTTAACCAGTGTGAGCATTGCTTAACACCACCCAAACAGGTGTAATCCCGCTTGCTGCCTCATACCCCTGCACTACTTCATTAACATGTCGGTATGATACATGCATAAGTCAGGTTTACAAGTCAGGTATGACTGTTGATGAAGGTCAATGTAAGGTGAAGTGGGATTCCAGTTTAGCAGTTCTGGATAGGTTAGACTCAGGTATTTGGGTTAAGTTTAGTTATGCCATACCTGTGTTTTAGAGTAGATATGAATAGAGAAGGTGTAGGTAGGTAGATGGAGGGGGGACATTTTAACTGTATAGTAGGCCATTGGGCTGATTGTTGGGGGAGCAGTAGTACAGGTTTGCAGGATGCTGGGATTTGCATGCGAGGCAGGACAGGAGGTGTCGGTGTCACTAGTTGGTGTAGGGGTATGGCGTGTTAATTGTGGAGGGTGGACTTAGCCAGGTGTTGAGCAGGTGATGATGCAGGTGTGCTTGAGGTTTCCCTTCATGTGTTATTTGCATGTGTGGTGTGGGACAGCTGCGGTAATACACGTGAGTTAGGGGTTCCAGATTCTGCCAATATAGTTGTGATGAGGGTGTCACCTATTTGTGAATGCTAACATTATCAGTCATGAAACAGGGGTCGATAGGTAAGTGGTGTTATTGGGTCACACAGAGGGGCTGATAGTAAGGGACATGTCCATGGCTGTGCAGGGAGGCTGATGGGAAGGTCCATAACTGGCTATTTCATCTACAGTGACAGCTGTGTATATACCCTGCATTTGGAGGTAGGTTTGGACACTCACACTACTGGGTTGGTGGAGGACAGCAATAATACCTTGTGATTCCACTTAGTTCAGCTTACATGCCTACAGTGGGGTGTTGCGACCATGTGTTCTTTGATGTCATTTGGTGGGTTTGCAACAACACATCTGGTTATACCATCCTTTGCCATGTAAACTAGGCTTTGTTGCAGTGGGACTCGTACTGGTGTGGCTGCTCATTAGGTGTTGTCTCTGCCCAATGCACACTTTTGCCTACATCCCTGGGGTGGTCCACATAGAACCGCTCCAGCCAACACCTGCATGGCTAGGCCCATAATTACATACCCATAGTTCCCAACATGCACATCCTCTTCAGCACTCTTCCTTATTCCGGGTGCAGGTCAGGTCTAAACACACCACTACACACTGCCTACCCTCTGCTTCTCGGGACCCACCATGTACGTTATCTCATCCCACGGGTCATCAAGCTTCCCCAAACTTGTAGTCTGGGAACATGCGTGCCCTACTGTAGGTTATCCATGTAATGGTTGGAAGCCCAAATAGCCAATAAATGTTTGGGCTGTCCCGCAAGGGACATTCTTGTCTTTGTTTCAAGATTAAACTTGGCAGGTCTCTCCCACTGGTAGTATCCTGCCTGTAGTCTAGGAAGCAGTGGTTTGTATACTTTTATTGTGTGTTTGTATGTTTTACCTGCCCAACTGGGGGGGGGGTGATTCTACGTGTTGCACGTTTGTTGATTGGGCCCCTCACCCCCATTGGCACAGAATGAGAACATATGTAAGTCTTAACTGCTGTATCATATCCTACCTATATATCTCTCTGTATATTTACACACACACACACACACACACATATATATATATATATATATATATATATATATATATATATATATATATATATATATATATATATATATATATATATATATATATATATATATATATGTTCTTTTTTCGGCTTTGCCCAGTTAGGGGTCACCACAGCAGAACTCCGGTCCACTAATGATTAGCAGTAGATTTTTTACGGGTGCCGAGGTGCCAACTCGATGCCAAACCTTCAACGAAGGCACACCCATTCTATGCATGTCTTTCGAACACCACTTGACCACGGGGAGGACATGCAGACTCCACACAGAAGGTGCTCCAGATGAGACTCGAATGGGAGAACCTCTTGCTGTGAGGCAACAACACTACCACTGCACCACCGCGGCTTATATATCTGTATATGTATGCATACATACATATATATATATATATATATATATATATTTATATATATATATATATATATATATATATATATATATATATATATATATCTATATATATATATATATATATATATATATATATATATATATCACGACATGTGGATGTATGGGTGTCTGCATATGTATATATCTATATGTGGGTATCTATATATATGTCTGTCTATGTATGTCTACATTTGTACTACAGAGAGGAAGAGGTATATCTCCATGTAGTTATGAGTATATATACACACACATAACTCTGCATACGTAGCTACATATCCTGTCATGTTGCCTATTATTGATGGGTACTGTTTCGTGTGCATACCAGCCAACCTTGTGTGCCACATATGCTTTGCGATACCTACAACTAAATCCGTTAGTGTACACATAGTCACACATAAAATCTATTGTTAGTACCAAGTAATCATTCGTTCCATGTGGGACAGCCTGTACATTGGGTATACAACTTTTGTCTACACCCAGAATTAAATAGGTACCCATGGCTATATGCATGGACTACTGTGTGTGTCAGTCCTAGGATACTTGGGTCGAGACAACATACGGGATGGGTCCCAAGGTTGGGGGGGGTGTGGAGGGGGGAGCAATGTGTGGTAGCTACGGGCCAGTAACCAGGGTTGAGATGGTGGCTGCGTGTGTGCATCTGGTGGGTGAAAGCGGAACTGTGGGTAATGAATATATGGGTTGGGGATGGCCTTGGTTGGATGGGCCTGTACTGCTCAGAACGCCTGGTGGGTGGAGGAGAAGGGGATGTGATGTCAACATGTGGAACATGACTGAGGGCTAATTTAAATCCCTATTTCAATGACACACATATATTACATTGAGCTTGATAGTGTTTTGCAGGGCGGACGTGTTTGTCTGGGTGAGGGGTAATGCCAGTTCGTATGTGACATATATTGTTTGGGGCCTGTCAAGTCCTTTCATGATGCATGTGGACATATATGTGTCTGTTAATCTACCATTGCTATCTACAGATGTCTGGCCATATATACCTCTGTGGATGTATATACTTGCTTAGATATTTCTAACTCTGTCCATATATACCTATGGGGACATTTATCTGTGTACATATGTGTAACTTGCTGTATATATGTGGACGTATGGGTGTTGACATATATATATGTGTAGTTGGCATTTGAATTTATATCTGTTTATATGGTTGTAGATATCTCTGGATATTTACATATATATATATATATATATATATATATATATATATATATATATATATATATGTGTGTGTGTGTGCATGTATGTATATATATATATATATATATATATATATGTGACTACATCTTTAGATATGTTGCATCCATTTAGATAGTAATATATTTGCACACACATGTCCATCTGGCTGTAGGTATACATTCTCTGTGCTTTTTAATGACTGGGCTGGATATGTTTCTGACAACATCGACATTATTTATATCGATCTGGCTTAGTGATAGATACCTTTGTCAATGGTATGCAGAGTGCTTGGTTCAGGCCTTGCAGGAGTGGCTTATTTTGTTGGTGGTGCAGAACATCAGCGGTTGGATACTGAGTGATTAAGGCACTTTAAAGCAGTTGTAAGCAGGTTTGTGCAGGTTTACGTGAAGATAAGCACTGCCAACTTCCGGTTACAGTGTCTTACACTCAGTTGGCTTCTGCTTTGCTTAATCTGTGTATGTAATGCTTATCCCCATACAACCACACTTCAGCACGCTTACTAGTTCTTATATATTTGTGCTTAGACCTGCTTACTAGTGCCTTATTCATTATGACACTGACACTTCACATGTGCATTTAATGCAGTACTCCATTTCACATTTACATGATATTTAGTAGTGTATACAGCAAACAACTAAGGTAAGCACTGCCAACTTCCGGTTACAGTGTCTTATTGGCTTCTACTTTGCTTAATCTGTGTAGGTAATGCTTACTCCCATGCAACTGCACTTCAGCATGCTTACTAGTGCTTATATATTTGTGCTTAGACCTGCTTACTAGTGCCTTATTCATTATGACACTGACACTTCACATGTGCATTTAATGCAGTACTCCTTTTCACATTTACTTGTTATTTAGTAGGGTATACACAAAATACGTGAAAAAATTGTTCATATACGGATTTCATATGAAAAATGGTATGTGCTGTAGTGGGACTTGAACCGAGAATACCTGCTCGTTAGGTGGATGCTCTGCCCACTACACTATTGCTGTGCTGCTTCATTTGCATATATTTTCCTTGTTATCCTCTTCAGCCTTTTAAGCTGCTTTAACCGTAGCTCAGTGATGGGCACACCAGCGCACCTACGGTTAACTGTACTTAGATTTAAATGAATATAGTGAGTTTTCTTCATTTTATTTATATGTCCTGTTTCTGTTGTACACATGGGGACTGTTGGTTGGGATATGCGGACACCTATGGGAGGCCTCTCTCATTTATTTCCACTTTCTGCTGTTCTATATTGCGCGGGCATGTTTATTCTGAGAGATCTGCTCTCAGACATTCCCCCTGCACTCGTACATGCTCTGTGCAGGATTGGGAATTCAGGCAGTGCACCTTCATTAATATGCATGATGCTCTGCTGGCATACCTCCTAAACTGCTGCTTCTGTGCAGCACTAGACTAGTAGTGCACGGAACATTAGTAAATCCAGGGGAGAGTCTATACAGATGTCTTTCAGCTTGTTGGATCACTCCACCTGGCTAATGTGCATGAAATTCACCTGCTTAAGCCTAAATTTGCATTGCACAGAAGTTTCCCTATTTGCTGTGCTTGTGTGCCACTAAGCAGCGTTTACTGAATCTAAACTTGTTTGTGCTGTTGTATACATCATGCCGTGATGTGTACATGAAAAAAAATTGTGTAAGCTTTACTGAATTCCCACTCATGTGTTGTATACTATATCTTTCTGATGAAGTTCTTGGATTCACAATAAAAGAAAGAAAGTACTAATTTATCTTGTGTGTTTTTTTTTTTCAGAATTGTGTTGGTTGCAGTCTTTTGAGTAAGTTTCTTGTGGATTTTCAGTTTTACCTTACTGCTTTGATAACTCAATTGTTAGAATGTATTGTTCCCATTTTTTTTTCTATGTACTTTTCTCCTTCATTTTCTAAAGATCCCACTTCCTTTTCTTTCATCTTTGTTACAATATTCACTACTTCATATATAGTTGGTTTAGACTGTGATTTCAATTTTCAAGTAACTGCTTTTTTTGGCAGTCCCCAGAATAAAACTTGACAAAGCCTCACTATGTCTATGCAATTCAGATCCTGTATCCTAGCAGAAAAAACTAATTTCCATAGTTATAAAACTCATTTGCTCACACAGTATTCCTGACACACTACTCTGTAGAGCTTTTTTACGTTCTGCTAACTCATTACTCTCCAAGAACATATGTTCCCAGATACCTACCTCTTTCTTCCCCAGTACACCTCCAACATTTGGCATCTACCTGTGGAAAAATTCTTCAAAGTCTGGATGGGTTATAAAAGTATCTATGCAAACACTTCCAGGCAAAATCCCTAAATCTGCTGGATTTTGTTCCATATTTAGGAGTTATACATATGGTCTCTCATAGTTTATTTGTGAATGGCTTATCTAATCTCTCTTCCCAACCTTTTTTTGACCTCCTATAATTGATTTCTATTTAACATGCAACATTTTATATGCCCTACTAATTATCTTTTTTTAACAGCAGCTTCTCTTCTAGATTGAATTAAAAACTTAATCAGTGCAGGTCTTTCATTTAGAATTGCCATATCCTTTTCTTTTTACCTATAATCTAATATCAGTCCATGTTAGGGAAGGGAATCACTGTCCTGAAAACCAAATGTATTCTTGGCCCCTTCCCACTATTACCCTTCTCTCTCAAAGTATTTGTTCCAGATACCTTGGTTCCTTTGTCAGATTTCTCCAGTAAATTCCAACCCCCTCTTACCCATTCTCTGTACCCCTAATTACAGTTATCCATGGTTTACTATCACAATGCCGACGTGCAATTACACGGCTATGAAGTATTCGAACAACAGATGTTCAAATACTTCATAGTTCGGTAGAGGATGTGTAACGTTATCATTGCGAATGGACTGTGCATTCTCAATTATAACATTCGCTCATGTGAGGGGATTGCGGTACAGTGTGGTTAGGGAAATACATCCCTTTCCTCACTGTAGTGCGATCTCGGAGTTGGAATATTAAGTTAGGGGGGTGTGGGGGGTGCAGGGGGACTTGCCCCCCTGGATAACTGTGAGTTTAGGCTAGTTAGGTAGGGAGTTACGGGACGGGTGGGAGTGCTGTTGATTGTCGGAAATGTCGCAAGCGACATTTTCGACAATACACAGCTGTTTTCGACATTAGGGACATATGGAAATGTTCATTTCCGATGTTTAAATTCAAACATAAAGACACTATTTATTTTAAGTTTCGATTTTATGATAGTAAACCGTTATCCATACTGTCAGAATTTCCTTTTTCCATTCTTGTGCTGGGTTAGCTCTTTGGCTTCTGTATGACTGTTGTTATTGTTCTTATGGATGTGCATTCAAAATCACACTCTTTTCTTATTTTTTGAATTACACCCCCCACCCCTCCATTGATCCTAATTTTCAGCAGCACTTTCAGTGCACTGGTTACCTAGATTTTTTTTTGTTGTCTTTGAAAAGGTGCTGTGTGAGAGCAAAGCAGTGGTCTTGAAGTTGAAGAAAGGAATGTGTAAAAGCTGTGGCACCAGAGATGGGGTTTGTAAAACTGGTCATGGGAGACCAGAGAAAAGTTGTTAGGTGTTTTTTGGAGGTTTTGTAAATTGATGTTTGATCTGGGTCTGACGGCAATTAGTTTGGTGAGTGGGCATTTTGGTGACTGTTGGATAATTTGGAATGTAGTTGGAGTAGAAGAACAATATATATATTAGAAATGAGGGGTGGCTTGTTATTGATTAACAGATCCACAAGGATTTGGACAGATGGCATAATTTACTAACTACATACCGTTTATAGTAGGTAGGAATTCAGCAATATCATTTCTCAGAGGACCAAGTAGCTTAGATTAAAATAAACTAGAATAGCAATATTTTTAAAGTTACAGGCAGCTGAGGTGATCATGACAATAAACGATTTAAGTTTATTAAGAGAGACTAGAGGAGGAAGGTGATCAACTGCAATTAGCGAGTGACTGTATTTATTATAGGTAATCCCTACCTTGATCACATAGTTTGGATTGACAGGAGTCCCAGCAATCTGTGATAATAATTTGGTATGTATATTCATATAGATAGGCATTACACACACACACACACACACACACACACACACACACACACACACACACACACACACACACATATAAATAATCTCTTTCTATTTATTTAAACATGTTTGTGTGCACATGTATGTGTATGTTTTGTGTACGTGTGATATCTACTCTATATGTATATGATATAGATTTTACACACACACACACACACACATATATATATAGATATAGATATAAATATATATCAATATATCAATATATGCATACACACATATATAAAATATATGTGTGCGTGTGTGTGTGTGTGCGTGTGTGTGTGCGTGTGTGTGTGTGTGTGTGTGTGTGTGTGTGTGTGTGTGTGTGTGTGTGTGTGTGTGTGTGCACATGTGTGTCTACTTCAGATTGTCAAACTGCCAGAACATTGCCATATCCATGATGAAACCTAAATAATAATTTTGCTGAATCCCCACACACACCCCCTGCTACTTAAATATACCAACTTCAAGATCAGATTTACATTGAAGTGAATGGGAATTTTTCCATACAGTGATCTCCTTGCAAATGGTTCAATGTTCCAAAAAAAAACAATATTTTTGTCTCTGTGATCCACGGTTCGGTGTTCTGGCCATTCAACAATCTGAAGGGAATCCACTATATGAGTACATACTTCCCAGTCTACAGACAATTTACTGAAATATATTTTGTGATGAGTGAAGTCACTGAACAAAATAAAGTTTGAACAGTGTCTACGGAATACTAGTATTTTTGTAAGATCAGTAATTTCCAAAGATAAGGAATTTTTTTCCCTTTCCCCAATATTATGCAAACTTGTACTTTAAATATTTAAGTAGCAGGGTGTGGGGATGCATGAACACTTATATTATTTTATTTTGTTTTATTTATTTTTTTGTAAGTCCATTTTTCAAAGAGTTTAGTTAATGAGATGGACTTCATTGGATTTTGTACAATGACCTTTCATAATGCACCCACAGATATGTATACATGCATATATGTGCACTATCAGTAATCAAAACACCCAAATGTTGACCTCACTAACATCGACAAAAAAGTAAAAAAAATGCTGATTTGTCAACATGCATGCTTTAAAACAGTAGTTTTTGAAGGGGTTAAGTTGTCACACCAGTAGGTGTTAATGTATCTGAAAATGTTTTGATAGATCGAGTGTTTGTTGAAACACTGATTGTTAGGATGAGCTAGGAGTGAAAAACTGTAGAGTCTTACAATTTTACAGATTTTATTAAATTCATGTAAAAGACATGGGTGAAATCAAAATGCAAATTTTAAATGTTTTTCTGACAAAAAGAAAAGAAAAAGCTTTTTAAGTTCACACAAACTGGATCATATGGTTAAAGTCACATGACTAGTAGTAAGGCATTTATTTAATTTATATGATATATGAAACTGATCTGATTTAGTCTCTTATCTATGCATGATATTGAGAACAAATTATTTATCTGTTTGTTACTTTGTAAATAAGGTGTGCCGTTTCATACCAGTTTATTTTTGTTGCACCATTTTGTCATGGTTTTTATTAATTGGTTTACCTTTTATTAGACTGTTAATGAGGAGCTTGAGGAGCTGACTTTCTTTTTTGTGTTTTTCTAAAGTAATCAAACTTTCCGTTTTCCAAATTTGGTATAATGCCTATGATTATCTATCTGAACTGTGACTCCCTCATGCATTTTAATTAAATACCTGTTTTTATGTTATATTCATGCAATAGGATTTGAGTGACTCTCAGGATATGAGGCAAGAGTGTGTTCAACCACGTTTAATCTATCATATTAAAGAAAGGTTAAACAATAAATAGGCAGATATACACTATAACTTTTATTTATTATGATAGAAATTTCTTTTGTTTGAAGTATTCACATAGTTGCATTAAGCGGTTCTACTTCATTTGGTCAATTTTTCAGAACATTGAACCTCTGAGCATCAAAGACCAGAGGATCGAAGTTCTGAAATGTCAAACGACGGAAAAAAAAAAACGCTAAAACTTCTAATTTCACATATTTCCATGTAATTTCTAATTTCACATTTTTGCAGGGGGGCAAGCTCCCCTGCATCCCCCACAACATCTGATACTTAAATATACCAACTCTGAGATTGCACTACACTGAAGAGAATGATAAAATTCCTGTTCCGCACTGTACAGTGATCTCCATTCAGAGGGTTCGACATTTCGACACTTTGATCCTCTGGCCTTTGATGATCAGGCTTTCAATTTTCCAAAAAGTTGATCAAATGAAGGGGACCCGCATTAAGCCTAGAACAAAGGGCATTTGAGCAAAAAGGCTAACCTGGGGATTCAATAAAATCCATGTAGGCTTCGTGCGAAGACTACAAAGAGTATGTTTGCTTGATAAGCAGCAGTGCTCATGATATATGCATGCTGTGTTGCCTGTGCATCATACTTACACAACTATAAATGAGGCTTGGTGGCTGTGCAGAGGAGCAGGAATACAGATTGAATATGGAAACAAGTTTGGCTATGGCCAAACTTGCTTTGCAAGACTGCGAAGAAAACCACAGTAACTACCAGGGGTGAAGTTACTGCAGTGACTGCAGTATTAACACATTACAGAAACATGTACTTAGGGCAATGTACACCACAAGTTTTTGCAAAATGAAATATTGGTTGTTTGGGTGAACAGCACAGGCAAATACAATGCAACACTGATACTCTTGGCAGGGGAAAGTATGCTGACTAAAATGGCCACAGACATAATTGATAGGAATGAAGAAAGAGGAAAAGGGTATGTACAATATGGCAATGTACACAAGATAGAATTGTCAATGTATATACACTTCCAAGACAAGACAGTAGCATAAAATTAAGCATAATTGTACATTACACAGTACATACTTCTGTTTACACTTCCTGCATGGGTATACTCATATCATCATAGAGGATAGTATATATGTAACTGTCACACAAGGGTGCATGTAAATGTAGATGAATGGTTATGATAATAACATCACTGATTTGAGTGGACATTTAGCAAGGATGTTTTATACAATAGGAGGTATGTGCATGTTGTGAAGATCTACAACATGGCTTGCTTGAATATGACTGAAATGTCAGCATACCTCACAAACAGTCATAGAGAAATAAACACCAGACTCATGGACAACTGCTGATAGAAGCAGGCACAATCAGAAACAATTTAAAAATATTAAAAACAATCTGTGATATTGTCAGAATATGTGAGTTTAAGTTATTATACATGTTCTGCAGGAGCAGATGTGTACAACTTTAATGATTGCCAGTATTCTATGAGATGAAGTCACCACTTCTTTTCCAAAAATAATCTGGAGGGGGTAAGTAGTACAGTGTTGAATTCAGGGCCACTCCTGACCATTGAGAGGTTGACGTGACACAAAAACCAAAAGCCACATGTTCGAGAATCAAATCCATGCTAGCAATGTTGTCAGTGATCTCTATACTTACTAGTTGCCACACAGAAATACATATCACACATGCATCTTTTATAACACCTTGAAAGGAAGTCTGCACTGTCAATTACTACTAGGTCTGTATACCAAATAGTAGTTCAGTATGGGCAACAAGATGTGTGCAAGCTTAATGTGTCCAGTGTGAAACATTTGATTAAAGCAGTCTTGGCTGATGTAGTTATTGTCCATAAGGATAAAAGCACTTACAAACAGCACACTATTATGAGTGGATTCCCCACACAGCTGTGTATTGCATGCATGTGCCACATTTAATAGCAATGGATATTGTCTGAAGCATCTGCAACTGATGAATGAATTAAAAAGTGGTGTGTTATAGTGAATAGTATAGCAGTATGTAAGAGTGATAGCAATATATCAACTATGCCCATGTGCACAGAAACTACAGAGTGCAAAGTTTAGCATCAATGAGTGAGGAACCTGTCACTGTGAAAGTGTTCACATACCAAACAATGCATGGAGCACGCAGTAGAAGCACACGTCAAACCTCATCACATGTGCCACATGATCACTGTCCTCTGACACTGACAGTGAAATTGTTATATTGCCATGAAATCCTGTCATACATGGATATGTGTTCATGGAACTGTCATGTGGCAGTACTGATGTGATGTACTGATACATCTGTGAAGCAGTAAAGTTACAATATATCTATACTTAGGATAAAATTGGGCTTCATAGCTTCATAGTTTCATAGGAGAGTACTTGGCTAATGTTCCAAGATGACAGAAAATTATAGCCATATTTAACATGAGTTTCACAATTTCAAGTAGCTATGTGAACAAAGCTCATACATTTATGAGTCTATACTATGTTATTTAAGACTAACTGCCTCTATCCATGTGGCATAAAACCACAAGTACAATTACCATTAACCACCCACTGATGTACTTTGCACTTGAATAGCATCAAGAAATGTCTTTGCTTTACATGAATGCCAAGTTTGTTCCAGAGCAGGTGTAGTGCCTGAGAGACATTTCTATCTGCCCAATACCATTTATATCATAGGCTCGGATAATATCCTTGGAACAAGTGAACCTCATGCATTTGCTTTAGCAATGTATAACATTTCCATCAGGGCCAGATTGTTGAATCCCCTGTAGGATAGACACAAATCATTCCTTAGTAGTCTGCAAGCAATAGAACACAATATTATGCCTTTCAGCCTTTCCATGTAGGACTTGTCTTTTACTCCCTGTATCTCCATTATGCAAAATCTCTGGTGTCGCTTCAGCTGTTGTAGATGTGTGGTGAGCTACTTGCAAAAGGGTGCATTGTTCTCAATTATTGTTGTGATGTGGGCTGAGTGCAATGGAATTATAAAGTCCTTCCATCTGGATGACATGCCCAGTATAATGAGTTGTGATATATAGAAGAGATGTGACACCACTCTGAACACACATTGATCAAACTTCCAATTACTATCTACCTGAATACACAGATCACTTACCACTGGGTACACTAATTGGAATGTGCTGTCCATATTGTAATTAGCTTGGATATTTGCTTTAGAAATGGAATAATTAGGCTTTTTTGGACATTTTAGTGTGTCACCATGGCTCTGGCACAAATAATTTGTGTGAGTCAATACTGTTGTGCAGTATATCAATACCATTATTAGATTCAAGGAATGTCCACAATTTTCAGTCATCCACAAATTTTAGACAAAAGCTGTTTCCCTTAACTTCTGTGAATTAAATACTACACAGGAAAAGGCCTTGTACAGAATCCTTTGGTACTGCACTATTCACTGGCCTCTTGCTAGAGGTAAATTGACATGCTTTGACAGTATGTGCCCTGTTGGTGATCCACTGTACTACACATTTAGTGATATAAGAGTTTATTGTCAGATGAGACAATTTCTATGTAATACCCAAGTGTGGAATTGTACCAAATACCTTGGCCTTGCTATGTTAGGTGGGAGTGCACATTCTATCCATCATCTATGGTCTTGGTGAGCTTCTGGAAAAAGTAAAGAAGATTTAACAGATGTGATCTAGCTTTAACAAAGAAAAAATGTGTTGGATTCACAGCTGAGAGATTACATATGTCCTTGTTGGTTCATAATGTTTCTTTCCATTGGCTTACATATGAGGCTAGTCAGGCTTATAGGTATATTATTACCTGTGTTGGGTGATGGTTTCCCAGTTCAGAAAGACAAATGATGCTGTCCTCTATTCTGCCTGACAATTGCCTGTCTAGATGATGTTGTTAAGTAGGTAGCCAACTGTGTCTGCTAGATCATGTAGTGTTATTGAAAAGAAAATATGGAATGTTTTCAGGGCTCATTGATGCTGTCTTTTTTAACATTAGAGAGTGCACAGATGAGCTGGTCTCTGGAAAAAAATATGCTGAGTAATGTTTATATGTATACATTATGTGACAAGCGGTATGGTTGTGTGGTGAAGTTTGAGCCAAATCTGTCAGCTAGCAGGTTGTCTATTGCCTCCAGCTGAGTATTGGTAGTGCCATCAAGAACTATGTGTGTGCACAGCTGTGTATTCCCCTTACGATTTTGTACTTACTTAACAAAAGATTTGTAACAACAACCCCAAATACAACCTTGGTTATGGCTCACATGACACACAGTGGAACTGTTAACACAACCATACACGTCCACCTAGTTCACTCTATTACATCAGTTCTCATCATATTCCTATATTTTTATCATTGAAAAGGTGTGTGTGAGGGCTCTGATACCATATATTAACACATTACAAATAAGGTGGATGTGGTTCTTGCAGAACAGTTAATGACAGGAAAGGCTGACAGTCACACAATGCTGTTAGACAACACCTGAATAATCCCCTTGTGAATAGTAACACAGTTGTGCTTACAATGAATTCCACAAGGATGCGAATAAGTATGACCTGGTTATGTGTTTGTATATACTGTAGAACAGTGATACAATATGTGGATGACACAAGGCGCATGTACCCATGTAGTCAGTATGATGTAATATAGCTGTATATCACATAGCAGTTCATGATGGTAGGTATAAACATGCACACGTGCCATACTGCCAGTGTCACTGTGATGGTTGAATAAAAATGTGTAGAATAATACACTCCATGACAAGAACACATGCCTTACTAAGGCAGCAGTATACTCAGCATCATCCCATGTCAACAGTCCTCAAGAGACATGTTACTACAGCTGTTATGGAAGGAATATGTAATAAAATGGCTGCACTGTCCATCAACACATCACCTCAAAACACAGATTGGAATACAGTGTTGTAGGGCTACAGTACAATCACAGCTCAACACAGCACATGTGGATGACAGCAACATTGACATATGCAATCTTCATATGGTCATAGGACATTAGTAGGCTAACAGCCAACATCACATAAAATTCTAGCCATTAGTATAGAATTTAAACCAAAGCTGCCATATCTATATGATAGTAGATAGTAGGGTTATATGCATATGGGTGCATGTGTATGATTGTATTAAATATGGCTTCTGTCCATATGTGACATGTGCACCATGCCATGACAGAATTAGCAATCACACTTCCAGTGGTCTGCAGATGTCTTGCACAGGCTCCTAGACAGGCTATGCTTCATGCTATATGTATGCATCTATGAGATGATGATATCATCCATGGTTCTGCAAGAAGCAGGTCATGTTGCCAGAGGGAATTAAGGTATCTTGGATTCATGTGACTATGATAAATGTTTTCCTGAGTGAAATTCAAATGAAAAACACTCATGAGACCATATACTAGCAGCAATGTACCATCGACCACACACACAGCAGTGGAATTAGGTCAGATTTGAACATTAGGCCTGTGTAGGAGTACAAACTGGATTGTATAAGATGCAACAGTAATACCACCACAGATGTCTGAATTTCTATTGGTACAGTGCACTTTGTAGAGTATTACACCATCAGTGTATGATGAGAAAAAGATTTTGGGAGGATTCACATCTTGGTGTAAAATTGTCTACTCACTCATATTTTAATGAAAACACACATAGTCTGCTGTGATTAGAACCTCAAGCTATCAACCTACACAAGCTAGAGAGCACAGCAGTTGACACTCTTATAGCAGATGACTTCATCAGTGCCTAGTGAGATGAAAATTGTAGAAGGAGTGTGAAGGTTGCCAGCCCAGCTAGCTAGAATTTTGTAAATAATTCTATGTCATTTGTAAATATTAATATGATCCATAGCCTTGTCTTACAAATTTAAGTAAACTGTATGTTATGTGGTGAGCTTCAAAAATGTAACCACAGTGCACTCTACTGGAAAAAAAGCAAAACTCTAAGAAAATAAGTTGAATTGTTTATGACGGTGGTTTTCTCAGGTAGGAGACAGAATGTCTGCAGCTAGAAATTCTTTCTGTTGCTGGAAACAGAAATAATTACAGGTTTCCAATGTAAAAGTGCTTAACAGTTTTACGACTTCCAGTTCTAGGCAAAACTTATGTCTGAGGGATCAGTATTTTTAGCACAGAGGTGTTACATTCTAAGTTCCTGTTAGCCTGGGAACTAAAGGCAGAGGTGACAAGCATGATGTAATCTGAAATAACCGAGCAGAAAGTTTTCATAATAAATTAAGAACTATCTCAGAGAGTGAGTCTGTGCATTTTGCATCTTGTCTTGGATTTAGTAGCATCCTCTCACCAGCACTTCTGCCTTGCTAATAGTAATTACTAGATTACAGTGATTTCTCTTAGACAAAGATAGATAGGAATATAGAAATATTAGTTTAGATGTTTTCTATATGTGTGTGAGACTGTCCTGCAATGTTGTTTAAAATATTTCCTGTGATTCTGAACTCTGTTGCCACTGTAGTGAGTTATCGAGTATTGTCTTGTGCTTTTATTATTTATTATTAAATATATTTAAACCTTTTTATTGTGGCTGTTTTTTTTAGAGATATTCAAGCTCTTAGAGTACATGCATATGTATTTGGTGACAATGTATAGCCCGCTCCTAAATAGTCTTAGTTTTGGACACACTTACCATTTGGATAATAGTAACATTACACAGTAGAATTGGTCACCCTTTGGGAAGGGCCTTATAGTAGCTGATAAGAGTAATTGCTGGCAGTGGTACTACATTATAGTCGGGGCAGAAGGGGACATAGCTAATGAACCTGTGATAGCCTTCCCCAGGAGTGTCTGTGCGTTTGTATATAAATTACATCTCAAAGTGTGTGTGTGTGTGTGTGTGTGTGTGTGTGTGTGTGTGTGTGTGTGTGTGTGTGTGTGTGTGTGTGTGTGTGTGTGTGTGTGTGTGTGTGTGTGTGTGTGTGTGTGTGTGTGTGTGTGTGTGTGTGTGTGTGTGTGTGTGTGTGTGTGTGTGTGTGTGTGTGTGAGCTACCTGGGCAGGGACACAAAGCACTGGTTGGACAGAGAGGGTGCTGCAGGTTTTGACTTGACCACTCGGCTGAGATCTTAACCCTATAGCTGTTCCAGTGGGGATTCTTATTGGGGATCTGGAGAGAGAGGGAGAAACCAGCCCCAGACTGACTGTGATCTCTCTGAGTGCTTAAGGGAAACTGTACTTTACTATGTATGTATTTATTGTCATCCCAGTGTGCATGTCCCTCACTGGTGTTAGTGGTGAGGATTGAGGCTCCTTGATTGCTGGGCCAGTGCAGAGGCATCACTAGGAGTATCTCACATGTTGTTCTAAAATGGTCTCCAGAATGTGAACTACTTGAACAAAAACACACACCAGATGACAGCAATGAGACTTTAAACCCTACCTAACTATCTACATAACACAGTATGTAATACAAGTGTCAAAGCACGTGTGACTTCCACACTGTCAGATAACACTTTACAGCAGATGATATCATCAGTGTCTGGTGAGCAGAAGATGGTTGCAGCAGTGTCTCACATGCTGTTGTAAAATGGTCTCTAGAATAAAAATTAGCTGAAGGCAAATATGCCAGTTGACAGTAGTGAGACTAGAACCCCTACCTACAGAACACATTACTTACCACAAGTGCCACAACACATGCCTGTCCTAAAGTTAGACAACCCTTTATAACAGATGACATCATCCGTGTCTGTTAGAAGAAGATGGTAATAGGAGTCTCTCACATGTCATTCAAAAATGGTCTCCTGAATGGGAGCTTAATGAACACAAACACACCAGTTGACCTCAGTGAGTTTAGAACCCCTCTCCAGCTATTTACACTAGATGTAGAACCTGCAGTACTTAACATAAGTATGACAGCACAAGTTTGACTTTTATAGTATTCCAGAACACATTATAGCAGATGACATCATCAGTGCCTGGTGAGAAGAAGATGTTGGGAGGGCTGTATGAACTTGCTCTGAAGTCATATATGAATGTAAAACTTTCTTTTCACAATGAGACCTGAGTCATGTCAATAGGATACAGACTCATGCTCTTCTGACTATGAATATACAAATTGACTACAGTGAGATTAGATACCGTACATATCTACACTCTACAATACAAAGCATTTAACACAAGTGCCATGGCACAAGTCTGACTGTCACAGTATCAGACAATACTTTATAACAGATGGCATCATCAGTGTCTAGTGAGAACAAGATGGTAGTAAGAGAGTGTCATATGCTGCTCTAAAATAGTCTCCAGAATGTGAACTAACTGAACACAAAAAAACACCAGTTGACCACAGTGAGAATAGAATCCCTACTTAACTATTTATACAAACAAGAGAGCACATTACTTAATGCAACACCACAGCACAAGTCCAACTATTATACTGTCACAGAACATTTTATAGTAGATGACATCATCAGTGCATGTTGGGAAGACTGTATGGACTTGCCATGTAGTCATGTACAAATGCAAATCTTTTCTTCATCAAGACCTGAGTGATGTCAGTAGGACACACACTCATGCTCTTTTGACTATGCACTCAACCAAGTTGACTTGATGTGAGATTAGATCCCCAACCTAACTGGTTAGAGAAACTAAAGGACAAAGGAATTAATGCAAGTACCATAGCACAAGTCTGACTATCATAGTGTCAGACAACACTTTATGGCAGATGACATCATCAGCGTATTTTGGGAAGAAGATGTTGAGAAGGCTGTATGAACTTGCTGTGTAGTCATGTCTGTCTGTAAAACTTTGCTCACCATGAAACTTGAGTGATGACAGTAGGGCACAGAGTTATGCTCTTCTCACTGCGCACATACATATTTACACATACAGGCACACACACACACACACACATACACACACACACACACACACACACACACACACACACACACACACACACACACACAATTTGTCTGTTGTGCACTTTGAACCCCTACTACTGATTCAAATTGAAAAGCACAATAGTCAACATATGTGACATCACTGTAATCTAATTTTTTCCTTGTCATAGTGATCTTTATAGAGGCTGATATCATTTTATGTTACTGTTATGAGACATTTATGCAAACTGTGGGCTTTGGCTTTGCTTTAATACTTAAAAAACAACTTCTTCACCTCTATGCAATAAAATTGTCATGAATGCATGTTACAATACTGAGACATGCATGTACCAGGTTCTCAATATGGTGCATATATAACACAGTCAGACATGCTCTCACACACATAGGCACACACACACACACACACACACACACACGCACACATGCATGCACATACACACACATTTTATAAACATCATGAATGCAGATGTTGATGCATGAGTATTCATACTGTGATCAATTGATGTTCACAGTAAGACATTTATCAGACAATCTCAATATTTAGCTTCAGTGTAATGCTTTAACAAATGCAACAATGCAATTGTGCTCTTTATTTCTGTATTGTCAACATTACACCTATTAGTGACATATCCATTTTCAAGTGTCTGGGTGCAGGGCACACGAGTCTCAGAAAATATTTGTTCAGTGATTAGTAAGTACATTTTCTATTGCTGTGATGGGATGAAGAATTACTGGACAATACTCATAGTAATACATGCCAAACAGCTGTTAACGTAGTACAACACCGAGAAACTGATTTAACCAAATGATGGCAAAGTGTTTGCTCATGCAAGATTCACATTTAATGACTACAGCTTGAACTTGAGAAGTAGTTATGCATATATGCCATGGGAGAAATACCTGACAGATATCATGGTGTTCATACTGTATTGTTTATTATAAATGTTGTGTCATAACTTTTATGACATAACTGTTTTTATTGCTTTCCCCATTTGTGCAAAGTTAAGCAATGAGCAAACATGGTTCTCTACTTAAATTAGAGAACAGTAATATTTCCATTGGTTCACCTTCCTTCACACAAACAGGGTAAGCAGTGAGGTTAGTCTGTCATCATTTTGGACAGTATCAAGTGATAAAATGCACTTGCTGTCTAGCTTCACGTTGCACTAGGTGTAAGGGCAGTGAGCTCATGCTCAGAGCACAAATGACACAGGGTTTCAATCCAGCTCAATTTAATTTTTTTTACACATGGTGTCAGGATGGCATTACATAAGTAATTGTGATAATTCCTGCAAATGTGTGAAGTGACAACTACAGTAAAGTACTGTATAAAAAGATGCATCAGTCAAGTGCTTTATGCACCACTCCACACAGGGATTTACATTTCTGTACATTCAGCAGTCTAAAAAACTGTCAGATTAAATGTTTCATACTAGTGCCTATACTCTTCTGTGTTGCTTTATCATAGCAACTTTAAGCAACATTGTGCAGATGTAAGTGGACTAGTGTAGCTGATGGCAAAAACTCAACAGTTTTTCCCCTAGCACATGAAAAGCCATTCACCATCATTCAGCATTAGTGCATGATGTCAAACTCTGCACAAATGTGGAGGACAAAGTGTGAATGAGTTCATTAGAGGGCACCTCTGACATGTGTAGTGTGTGATTCTATATTTTGATCAGATTAAAGGAGTGAAAATTGGGTAGATAGGAAAGTGGTGAGATGGGGTCAAGTGAGGGAAGGACAAAGAGGAAGCAATATGGGAATTTGCAGGAGGAAATTAGGAAATAACCATAGCTACCCACTTCTTTAACAGTATAATGTGAACATGGAAAGAAAAGTGGATGAATTCAGGCTGACACTACAACACAGATAAGTGATAACAATGTGATCATGTTACATAGTTAATTGGAGCAAATCAAGTGTGTTGAGAGGACACTTATGCAAAGTGAAGAGCTATGTAAGGGATATTTTTGTTTTTGTTGTACAGGTGCCTATATATATATATATATATATATATATATATATATATATATATATATATATATGGGGATGGTGATGGGCAAAATGTTGGGGAACACCATAATTGGAGATAAGTAGAGGACATCAGAAGCACATACCTGTCAAGACTGGGAACAGTGAGAATCTAGTCCTCACCCTCAGAACTGTCATCACTGTACCCTTCCTCAGCTTCCTGTTGAATTTCTTGACCAGTGGCAGATTTAGGCATGGGCGCAGGGGCGCGCTCCACCCCCTTTTTAAATCTGTTGTATGAGATAAAAAAAGAAGTGCACTTCACTGTGCTTTGCTGAAATCGGAAAATGTACCACCAAAATGGTACATTTTCATTTCAGTTAAACTTTTTGTTTTTACTTTTTGCATGAAAGATGCATCAGAGATGTAGCTGGTTGCAGCCACGTGATCTACATGACCATTCTTAATTGCTCCTCCAACTGCATCTTTATTGTATTTGAAAGATAGTTCATTGGATGACAGAGAGGATTAAGTAGACAGTGAAATAAATATTTTTTTCAGGCTAGCACCGAACCGCAGACTTGATCCACATTCAAGTAGAACTGCTGAGGTTTTTTTGTGTGTCGTAACTCCTAAGTTCTGCAGGACAGCAGTGTTTGAGAATACGTCATTCTTCTTTTCCCAGGTGGCATATTGGTTTATAGAGATCACTACTTCTGCAGTTTTTTATTCACATAGCTTATTTTTGAATGCTGTTATTTTTATTGATTAAGGCAAACATAAACTAACATCAGCTGCACGACAGGGAATGTGCGAAATGGTTTTGCGTTGTTGTGCGGGAAGAAAAGGGGTATCAAATATCAGACATTTTAGTACATTTTTGACTTTGTGTTGAAACATTAATTTTGATGATTTTTTTTTTCTGGTTAGGCACAAACAAGTAATTGCTAGCGTGCATGTTAAAGTTCAGATTGGTGGGCACCAGCCAACCCCCACTTTAAATGGAATAAATGGACTGTGCCATTACTTCCTGGACATCCTGTCTTGGCTTTATTATGTAAAAGAAAAAAAAAAAAAAAAACGGAATGACAACTCATCCTTTAGGTAAAGCTCCTTATGGATTTTGTCCTCTTTGCATTAGGAAGGTGTGTGTGTGTGTGTGTGTGTGTGTGTGTGTGTGTGTGTGTGTGTGTGTGTGTGTGTGTGTGAGAGAGAGTGCATGTCTTCATGAGTGTGAATATGTGAAATGTGTGTGTATGTGCAAAGATGCAGTTGTGTCCGAGTGCGAGTGTGTACTGAAAGGTGAAATGTGGCAGATAGAAAGATGTGCCATATAACATCTATTGAAATAAAAGTTTTGATTAGTGAAGCCAACAGGAGCCAAAGCTCAGCTACAGACAGATATTAGGGCTGCCAGACTCTCCTTGGCAGTGAACGTTTTAGAAGCTGTTCCTTGCCATCAGAATTCAGTTTGGGGAGTTGCAATTTAAGAAGGCACTCATTCAGTGTTTGACTGATGAAGGAAGGTGAGCTGTACAGGTTAATATGATATCTCCTAAAAGTATCTGTGTGTATGTGTGTGTGTGTGTGTGTGTGTGTGTGTGTGTGTGTGTGTGTGTGTGTGTTTATGTGTTTGTGTGCGTGTGTTTCTGTGTGCATGCAGTCTTATGCATTCCTGCATGGAGCATGCATACCTCTCAGTCGTTCCTGATTTTGCAGAACGTCCCTCATTTTTTCCTCATGTTTTTTATGTCCCTCCTAAAAGTTTAGGTTTTTCTGGTTAACCACTGCAGATTTTGAACAAGTCAGTAATGCTAGATTTTAGAGTTTCATGCTTATATTTGGAAACTACTCCTTACAAAATTAGTTGTTCTATTAACTGTTTAAATTGAGTAATATTTAAAAAAAATTGCCCTAACTTTGTTCCTCATTTACTTATTTATTTATTTATTTATTTACTATGTCCAATGTCCTTAAAGAAAGGAGCAGGCATGCAGGGAGGAATACCTCTCAACTGTGCCTGATTCTGCAGAACATCTTTGACTTTTGCCTCAGGTGTTTTGCTTCCCTGATGTTCTGGTAACTCACTGGTAATTGCAAACAAGTTAGTGATGTCCAACATTAGATCTGCATATTTCTTATTGTTCGGAAAATGCATAATTATACAAAACTTGTTCTATAACCTTTTTAAGTGACATTGAGAAATAAAAAAATGTCTGCAGGTTTGCCCCATTATCTTTATCTATGACAAGAAGTCTTGCGTAATGAAGTTAACCATACCAGTCAACTGTTTCCTATTTTGCAGATCTCTGATTTTGCCTTATACATGTGTGTGTGTGTGTGTGTGTGTGTGTGTGTGTGTGTGTGTGTGTGTGTGTGCATGTGTACATTTGTGATTTTATGTGTGTGTGTGTGTGTGTGTGTGTGTGTGTGTGTGTGTGTGTGTGTGTGTGTGTGTGTATGTATACATTTGTGATTTTGTGTGTGTGTGTAGTAGAGAGGATTATTTAAATTCTGCTTTATTATTTAAGTTGTACTTATGGCGCTCTGTGTTGTGATATTACTTTGTATTTTCTTCTTTTTTCCTTGTTTTAGCATTTTTAGTTTGTTCTGTGACCTTCATCTTGTATTTTAATTTGCATTTGTGAGAAGATTGTGTTTTTACATTATTCTGCATTTCTATTTCCCCAAGCAGACTTACTTGTAAAAGCTAGCCTTTTTTACTTTAAACAATGCTTGCCATAGTCTTTTAGTTTAATTGACAGTTGTGGCAGGACTGTGTACTGCTGTCAAATTTGAGCCTTATTTAGGCATATATTACTGCATTTTTTCCATAGACATTGTTACTGGTAAATGTCTGCATAGCCTGCTGCCTTAAACTGTTGTAGGAGTTCAATAGTGAGATAATTGTTTTCCTGATTCAGTTGGTGTTTCAGTGCTTTTATTTTCTGCTTATCATTTACCTCCTTAAAGTTGCATTCTTTGTGTCTGCCCCTTCCCCACTCATAAAATAAGCTAATGTTTCTGAAAGAGGTACAATATTCACTTTATTTGATCAGATGCCTCTCTAGCTAGCCTGCTTCTTCCCTTGAAAATTTTCCCAACTCTCATACCCTTTTGCTGGTGTGGTCTCATAAGGCTGTGTCTCCGGCCTTTGCCCTTTATGGTAATCTGATTTCCAAAGTTTCTCACTCCCCTGTTTCATTGCTATTGTTTGTTGTATAAACTATTTAAGTACTCTCCCCATCCACTGTTTTCCATAGATCTATGATAGTGAGTGCCATCCAGGAAAAGTAAAGTCCTTTTGATTGCTAGATCATACTTCTTAAGTTACTTTGAGTGATTGGTGTGATCTCCAGCTTTTATTCATGCATGTCACTGTATTTATGAAACAAATGTTCTTCCTGTCACTATTACTGATGTAAGACTGTTTTGAAATCTTCTTCAGCAAGGGATTTCCAACTCACCGTTGAATTTTTTTTTTTTTTTTGGTAGCATTGCACTTGCGTATCTTCTACTATGCTTTTAGATTAGGACTGAGTTTCTTCATCTTGTGGAAGGAGGTATTTGCCTGGTCTGAGTTGGGAAATGCACAAATGGACTTGTAATATAGTCATTTTATTTGCCAGAGGGCTCATTAGCTGGTTTTCTTTTTTGTGTGCTGCTATAACATTTACACATTTGTGTGGGTTAGCAATGACACCTTTTCTATTTGCACTCTTTAAGGCAGTAATATAGAGCAAATACCTTGAATGCCAACATGCTTAGAACAGTTAGTTGGGCATTGAGTGGCAATACCTATAAATTTAGTAGACTTCAGTATTGTGTTTGTGTTAAAGTTAGTAATTTAGTACTGTTTAGCATAATCTCTCCCAATAAAGCACTCTTATTATTCTGCATCAACAAAGCACCCCTTATAGCCTTCTAACCTAAATACACCACCCCCTTTTACCCTACCAATCAAATGACTGAACAGTATGGATGTGCAATTTCCTAACTTCCCTTTAGCCAGCATGGTGGCTATGGGTATCTTTTATCCAAGACTTGGACAGGTGTAAAACTGAATATCTAGCTTTCCAAAAAAAGGAAAAAAGAGGGACTTAATTTATTTCACTTCTGCTTAACTATTTCAGTTGCATGAAGAGACCTGTGTGGTAATAATACTTGGCACTTTTCTGCTTTTCCATCTGTTCACATTTTCAGGTTTGTTGTGGGACCTTAGTCTTGTATTTTTATTAGCAGTTTTGGGAAGATTCTTTTTCTGCATTATTCTGCACTTCTATTTCCATAAGTAGAATTTCTTATAAAAGCTATCTGTTTGTATTTTATACCCTGCCGGTCCATATTGTTATAGTTTAATGTATAGATGAGGCAAAACTGTGTACTTCAAGATTTTGAGCCTTAGTCATTTATTATTGCATTTTTTATTAAAGTGTTATATTCATCTTATCTTTTACCTACTTAAAGTTGCATTATGTGTCTGCCTCATCCCCCACTAACACATTAAGCTAAAGTTTCTGAAAGAGCTCCAGTATTGCCTTTACTTTGTTGGATTGCTCTCAAGCTGGCCTCTCATTTTCAGCACAGAACTACCCCACCCTGTGTGTTTTATTCAAGACTCACGTTTTTTTTGTGCAGCAGTGGTTAGTGGTGCCTTGTATGTATGCAATCACTAGAAGTTGTATTTTCCCTATAAAAACTACCTCATATATTTTCAGTCCCATGCTACTCAAGGAGTAACTAGTTTGCATGCTGAGCAACACTGCTGAATTTAGCTATCTCTAGATTACATTATTACTGCACTCAGAACTATTACTGCTCAAAGAGCAACTGATTTGCTTGTTGAGCAACATTGCTGGATAGGATAGCTGTAGATTATACTAAGTAAGCACCCATCCCTTGGCTGGTTGCAAACAACTACTTTGCAGGCTCAGTGATTTCTAGACTTTGTCAACGCAAATGCCCCGGAGCAGCTAGTCTGCATTTCCTCTAAGGGTACAAGTATCCTACACCTGGTACTCAACGGCAGAGGCACAAAACTAAGCCATCCTCCAATCCTTAGGGATTGAAAATTGGGTAAAAGTCAGGTAACAATGGCTAGACTTGTAAGGGCACTTAGGCCATTCACCTAGTAATCTCCTATGAACCTATGAGACAATATAGCAATTGCCTCATTTACTCACAACCACTTAATCCTTAAAAGATCAGACACAGTATGTGAGAGGTGTACATATACAATGACATTGGAGGCTACACTGTTGTATACATGTACACATTAGGTTGTCAAAAGCACACACACTACACCCACCTCACATAGCACACAGCACATACCCAAACTAATATATGCTGAGGCACTTAAAAGTAATCTTCCTAAACAACAAGTATCACTTAGACCACACACACTGTCAAAGATATGCTTCAGCAAGCCCAAAGGCATTTAGAAAAAACACCTAACACCACACATACTGTCACTCTCTGTGGAATCCAAAACACTAAGCCCCTAAGGCTAGCAAACACACTTCCCAGAACTCTCATCAGGGGGGACTCTGTTGTAAGATAGTCAGGCTGAACAAAGAGAAGATACCTGATGCTTATTTGGAGTCAGGAGCTACCAAATCATGTGCACACTCAAGTCATTATGCCACAGGTACCCATGTGATTCCATCATAGTCCATATAGGTGTGAATGACCTGAGATGTACCACCCTGGACTATATGAAGAGAGACATTATGGAGCTTTCTGACTGTGTCTCAGGATGGTATGAACCTAGCACTGAGTAGCATATTATTATCGCCACGGATAATGGCACAACATGAGAAAAAAATGCTGATTTTTAACAATGGGCTGTCTTTCAGATGTCATTCTAATAAGATCTAATATTTGTCATCTTGGGAGGATGGTTAAAAGACCACATTACTTTGCCAAGGATAGTTTGCACCCGTGTGCACTTATCCCCCGTAGGCTTTCGAATACTGGCTAAAACGTTATCCATCCCCATAGTGCTTTTTTTCGACAATGCCAAATTGACAAATGTATTGACATAACAAAATCAACTCAGCTGAACTTCCAAGATGTTACTGCACATTGCCAGAAGCCTAAACCTCCTCACACTTGAATATATATATATATATATCTGTGCAGTTACCAATATATCGTTTAAAGCAGCAGAGTCTACTCAGCTGTGCAAGGTTTCAGTGTATTCCACACTTTAGCCCATATCTGTGCAGTTACTGGTTTAAAAGGAGGAGGTGTCTCAATATACATCAATAACAAGCAGACCTCTATGGTAGTCAAACAGGATGATGTGCTGGAGTTCCTCCATGTGCAGATCACCATAGACATAATCCTGTATCATATTCTAGCTAGCTAAAGATCACCATCCATGTCTCAAAAAGCTTGCAAAGTGTACTTTGACCTACTGGAGACACTTACCATCCAATCTATCACCATATCAGGGAAGACTTTAATTACCACTCTGTAGACTGGGAATCCTATATGGCCTCAAATCTACAGGTACAGAGATTCCTGGATTTTGTAAATACAAACACCCTTGACCAAACAGTGAATACACCCACTAAAGGTTCTAACAGATTGGACCTTGTGCACACAAATATCTGACAGTACTGTACACTAAATGTCTCATCCTCCCTGGTAGGATCCAACTATAAAGCTGTCTCCTTTGAAACCAAAATGAAGTCTGTAATCCCATTAAATCAGTAACAGTTAGGAACTATTACAAGGTAAATTACCTTTAATTAAGTGATTTTTTTCAAAATTCATTGCCCCTCAAAACCCAGAGATCACAACAGCCTATGCCGAATTATTCTCAAAAACTCTGTACATCCATGTCCATGGCTGCATAGAGGCTGCTGTACCAGAGGTGAGCCCAGGACTAGCCTCAGAAACAATCTGCCCAGGTGGCATCACAAATTAATCAGAATATACAACAAAAGGAAAAAAATATGGCAAAAATTGGGAAGGGTAATTCCCATAAAGATAAAAAACTCTCTAATCAAATAGGTAACTAATATGGATAATTAGGGCAAGCAAAGCTGGCTTTGAGTTTAGGATAGCCTTGCAGATGAAGGATAACCATAAGGCCTTCTTCAGCTATGTCATTAACCTCAAGGGCAGCACACACCAATGTGCTGAACTGGTGATTAATGGTGCCACATTCACCAAGCCTGGAGATATAGTGAACCTGTTAACTGAAAAATTCAGTTCAAACTTTACCCCCTTCTCTTCCACAACCACTAACAAGAAATACCCTCAAACATAACCCTTTTAACTCTAACTAGGGAGCATGTACTGGCTGTGCCCAATAAAGCCAAGAACACAGCCTAGGTGGGTTCCGATAATATACCATGATGATTCCTTAACAGTCTAAAATGTGATTTATCAGGTACACCGGAGTCATTATAACTACAACCTTAACACAAGCTTTGTGCCACGAGAATGGAGGATCCCAAAGATCATCCCCTGTCATAAGGGAAGACCTTCAACAGATCCTAGAAACTACCGACCCATTAGCCTGACTAGTCTTATTTGCAGTGAGTAAATCACGTCCTATATGAATCAAATCGGTAGGTCACATTTAGGTTGCATGGCTAGGCTTATAAGGGCTTAATGGTCATTAGGCTAGTAGGCAGTTGCAAACTTATGAACCTGTAATGGGGGGTCTATGCCAACATGATGCATATGCCACAATTGGTGATTAGCACAGGAAGGGCGGCCACGGTGGTGCAGCAGTTAGCATTGCCACCTCACAGCAAGAAATTCTCTGGTTCAATCCCCAGCTGGGGTGCCTTCTGTGCGGAGTCTGCATATCCTCCCTGTGGTTGGTTGAGTTTCCTCCAGGTGCTCTGGTTTCCTCCTACATCCCAAAGACATGCTGTAGGTGGATTGGACACTCTAAATTAGCCCTATGAGTGAGTGCATGCATGTGTGTGCCTTCTGTGGAAGGTTGGGCACCAGGCTGGCAACTTGACACCATAAAACTCCACTGCCAATCATGAGCAGACAGCTGATCCGCTGTGGCAACCCCTAACCAGAAAAAAGCCAAAAGAAGGTGATTAGCACAGGAAGTGGCTGACTAGCAGTAGTGGTAATGACACACAACTGATGTGGCAATAAATTAATTTTAAGACTTTGTCATAGAATTCATGAGGTTAATCCACTTGACATCCTGTTTTTCCAAAATAATGATTTTTGAGGATTTAGAGGCTTTGGAGTTGAAAGTCACCAGTTCATGACCTGACTCAAATGGGAATGGAGATACCAAGGGAATAGTGCATGAAGAGGCTATAATTATAAAGAACAGGTGAGGAAGATTATATCCTCTATAGTAGGTCTGTTTTCAATCTGGTCCTAGGAGTTTTTAGTTATTAAATGTAGGATCTTTAGGCATATCCTACAATGGAGGTTTAGATACTGCATATTACCAGAGGAATAGTTAGTCTCCCAAAATGAAAGAGATCTTATTTGCAGAGAGTTCAGCAAGTATGCTTAGAAACCATAGATTAAATTCTGGGGACAGCGAGGGTGTCCTGGAGTAGAATATAAGCTAATAGCTGGTCCTGTTTAGTGCAGTCTGGAGTTCAGTTAATTCAATTTGTTGGTCTCTGGGAATCTACCTGGAAGTGATATGATCTGTAGAAAACATGGAAATGTCACCACAGTTGCCACTGAGTCTAAAAGCATGGTAGGTTGTGAACCCCATGTATGAGGAGAGCGCTTTGTATACACTGAAACCAAGTTTCAATAACTCTAAATGTGGATGAGATCCAAATGCAGAAAAGACTCAAGTCAGGCAGTTTGTTGTCCATTAGCTGGGCTTTGTCTAAAAAAAAGGGGACTATGGGGCCAACAAAGGCTTTAGCCAGTATTCGGAATCCTTGTATTGAGAAGTGCAGGCCATCCCTTGCAAAGCAAGCTACACTTTTGAGCATTTTGTCACATACGAATCAACATTTTGGAAAAACAGAATGTAAAATGCACCTCTAAACACCAATCAAAAAGATGTTAGCTCATTTCACTTATTTTCCCTACTGTTATGTCTGTTCCAAAAAGTCAGAAAAAGTAAAAAAAAAAAAAAAGTGCTGTGGGGGATATGTATGGGAGGTGAGCAGTGGGCAGCATGGAGATGAGTGTCAAAGAACCTTTTGTCTGGGACACCATTTTACTGAATTCTATGCTGTGGGGGATATGTATGGGAGGTGAGCAGTGGGCAGCATGGAGATGAGTGTCAAAGAACCTTTTGTCTGGGACACCATTTTACTGAATTCTAGTTTTCCTTGTTTCTTTCTTTCTTTCTTTCTTTCTTTCTTTCTTTCTTTTTGTCAAAGTAGAAGATCTTAGTAGTGTTGTAGAGGTCATGCCATCTTTCAAAATATTTTTAAATAAGATAATGTTATTAATGGTTCTTTATACTTTTCCACCAGTGTTTCTAGTTATGAATTTGACTGCATGCATGTAAACATTGAAACTGTTGAAAATGTCAGTGTTACTAATGGCAGCATGTTGACTGGTAGGCCTGAGGCATTATTTATTCCTTACGCTTGCAGTATATAGTGCATACTGCACCTAAATCATCTGTAATTATATAGAACAGTTAGGTTTACGTGCCCCCCCCTTTTTTCCCACAAAGCAGAGAAATACGCTAAGTGATACTATTTTAATCCCAGAATGTGATACAGATAGCTTAACTGCATTCCTTGCCAGTGATGCTAACTGGCTAGGCTCTTGATTTCTGTTGTGAATTTGTTAATTTTGTGAATGTAAGCACACTTTTCTTGTTGAGTATTTATACTTCCATTATCAATTTCATGTCCCATTGTGTGCCACTGCAGGCTACTGAGTGTGTTAATCATTTGTTATAACCATTTACATGTTGGTTGGGGGAATTGGACTAGTGCTACAGTTTTTGCATAAACTAGTACATTGGCGGCTGGTGACTTCAAATTAAAGGAGGGCTGCAGGAGACAGCTGAATTGGTGGGGCCAATGGGAAGGGGTGTGGCCAACTAGAAAGAGGTGAAGCTATGCTCAAAACCACAACAACTGGAACTTTAATTAAATACACTGCCCTGGGTGCCAAACAGTCATTACGAGAGTCCAATCAAGACAAAATGAAGTGTAGAAGACAAAAATATGCCAATGCATTGGCTACATGACAACTTACTTAATATCCAGATGGAAACAGGTTGTGAGGTATGAAAAATAAATTACATTTTTAAATACAATACTGGAATACTAGTCAAAAATCAAGTATAAAAAAACAAGCACCACTCAACTCAAACCACTACTCCTTGCACTGCAGTTCTAATTATAATTTACATTCAGCTTTATAAAATTACCAAGTAAGATGCTGAAAGTAGCAATCTCTGTGATACCCCCACTTGTAAAAATGTTTCTTATCCAAAAACGACCTGCTGCCTGACACAACTATCTACTTGTTTTATGGGGAAGACATGATCAAAGTAAAAAATGAACAGCAAACAAGAAACAAGCTCAAGATAAATTGCTTAAAGGATTCCTGCACAAGTTATGGACCACACATGATAGATTGGCATTTTGTTTAGTTTACGGGTAAGCCTGCAAAGATGACTACAAGTCTCCAACAAATGTAATGAGCTTCTGAAAATACTGTAATCCTGTCATTTTATTACAAATACTGTCATATGCATTTCAATACCCAAGGCTTATACAGTATCTAGTTATGTAAATATTCTCTGCATGGCAACATAAAAGGTTTTCAGTGCTGGTAATTCTTTAACAGTATGTTTATTAAAGCTTACTTGCATCTTACAGTCTCTGACAAGCTTACCTGATGCTCATTAAATCATTGCTACTTAAACAGAGCAACAGGGCACTGTGACAGCATGCATTTCCTGAATAATAAGAAGCATAAATCAACAGTATAAAAATCTGACAGAAAACCAGAACATTTTTCAAAATCAAGGACAGACGAAAAGCCATGGTCGTACTTGTGGTCTACTTTGGATGGGGGAATACTCTGCACACTTACACTCCATAACTGCTCCTTGCACACATCCAGAGCCACTACAATGGGGAGTGGGGTGCAACAAGTATGTCACAATTTGAAATGTCTCTGGCTGACAGTGATGGCTCTGACACTCATACCTCAACTTCAGAGCAAGAAATCTGGACAAAGTCATGTATAGAACTAGAAGTGGGACACAAACCCAAAAATAAGGACAATTTTTAAATATTGCTGTTATTAACTTAGATAATAGAATAGTAGTAGATCTTGCATTAGTACGAATTGTCTGAAGGGTATGAAATCTGAAACTCAAATGTCTGCCATTATTTTCTAACTTCAATCTTTAATGACTTGCCACTAATTTGCCAGAAAACCACAATTTTATGACAAACAGACCAAAAATGTGATGCAAAAATATAAAGTTGCCACACAATACAGCTGGGAACCTGTCAAAAAAGGGACACCTTTTTAATATTAACACTGTTAACTTGAGCAGCTAACAAAATAAGAGCATCTACATGCATTTCTGAAATATAAGTAATATATAACTCTGATCATTACAATTATATATAATTGTAAACCCTCCACGTTTTCTTCCAAAATTGACATTTTGAGGAGGGCTTATTAGGGGTGAGCAACATTTTGAGCCAAAATTGGGGACAATTGAGAGGTTTAGATATTCCTAATTCTACAAAGCAATTTGCATGTACCTCTCAACCTCTTAATGCAGGAAATCTGGACAAGGCCAAATATATTGGGGGAACATACAAACACTACTAAAAATTGCTCTTGTATAAACTTAAGACAGTTGATAGAATAACAGGTCTTGCATTAGCATGTATTTTTCTGAAGGTTATGATGTCTGAAACTCGATTTCTGTCATTTAGTGACTTCATTCCTAAATGATTTGCTAGAAAACCACACATTTTATGAGGAACAAACCAAAAATAAGAAGCAAATATCTATTCATTCTGCAAAAATATGGACAACTGAAAGGTATAGTTAAACCGGGTCTGTCTGAGTTTGCTAGCCTTCACCCCCTCACAAAATCATGTTTGAATGGAGCCTCCCCCCTGCAGCCATTCCAACGTCCCATTCCTTGGTTATTTTGCCCCATTTACCATAAACACTGTAATGTGCATACTGCTTTACTTCTGCAATGATTTAGATTTCATTTGAAAGTTTTATTTTGCATTTTACTGCACAAACCCTAATATATATCTGTTAAACAAAGCAATGCAGTCTCACAATGAAAATAGACTTAGCATTAAATCTTATCTGCCCTTGAAACTCACATGCATTGAAACAGCATTGAAACCCACATTCAAAGAAAATACATTTTACTGGTGGCAAATAAAGATTAACACTGGGTTGTTTTCAAAATCATAGGCCCCTTGAACATGAAACATACACATGCTCTTTGATACACCTTTCTGTCTGTATTACATTATATTCCTTGTACAATACAGTACATTTGTTAGAGGGCATTTTAAATTTATTGTTTTGAACATTTTTCCAGTAAACAATGAAACAAAATGCATGCACCAATGACAAATCTGCCCAATTCAGAACATTTCCATCATAAAACGTCTACTCAACCTTCTATATTCCACCAGTATCAGTAAATATGCACAATCTCTGAAGTAGTAAAATCCACATTAAAGATATCTGTAACTAATAAAGAGGTTGCTGCTAGCAAACAACTTTATATGCCATTGTTTCATCTACAAATAAAGTGCCTGTTGCCCTTGAAGAATAAACTGCCTTTGATGCATGCATTAAAAAAATGATAAGCTAGTAATACTACAACAGGGAATGGCTAGCAAACTGATAACAGGTTCATAGTTACTAGGTATCTTTGCCAAAAAGGACTGTAGCATCCACCCCCTTTACAACACAGTACAGTATCAGCAATGCATCAACTTACTGTGGGAGTAGAACCCACAACTTTCTGCATCAAAAGCAAGCACACTACCTGTTGTGCTATTAAAAATGCAAGCAGACATAGCATAAGTAGCACTAAAATGTGTTCCCCTGCAGCTCTCATCTCCTTGTAAAATCTACTTGACACTCAGCTGTATCTCTAAACTTTGCAGCACAAGAAATCTGGAAAAAGCCAAAATTTATTGGGGGACGACGAAAAAAGGCCAAATACCAGGGACACATTTTAAACATTGCTTGTATAATGTTGGAAAGTTGCTAGAATAAAATGTTGTGTTACCACCATACATTTCACTGCCACGTCTTGAACCCAGGGGACCCTGTGCAAAACAGTCAGAGAAACATACCACTATGCCAAATCAGCTGAAAAAGAGGAAGATAAACTTAAATGGCTACTATTTAGTGAATTTAGTTCTCACCATAGCTGTCAACCTCTTAGCAAAAACAGCTGAATAAAGCCAATAATGTGGGACTATAGCTGCCAAACACATTCAGTGAATTCAGTTCTCACCATAGCTCTCAACCTTAGCACAATATACCTGGACGAGGCCAATAATGGGGGAATACATCCCAAAAATATGGGCAAATTTCAAATATCCATGTTATAAACTTAGACAATTGCTAGAATAAAAGGTTTTGTTTTTACCATGTACTTTCTGAAGAATATGAAGTCTGAAATTCAAATGCCTGTTATTTTTAAACATTTGTTAACCAGGAAACTAGTCTAACTTGGAACAAAACAAAGCCAATTTTCAGCATAGCAGGGAGAAACACTCCAGACGCATCTTTGCAAGGGATGGGAGAACATGCAGACTCCACACAGAAGGCACCCCAGCCAAGAATCAAACCAAGGAATCTGTAGCTGTCAGGCAACAATGCTATCAGTGCACCACTGCACTACAAACCTTTGCAAGGAAATATGAAGATACAGAAACCACATATTTTATGAGGAACAGAACAAATATGAGGCAAACATCTGTATTTTCTTTACAAATAGTGGTGGGTAAGGAATTCAGGTCCTTGCCACCTCCATCCAAGTTACAGGGTTCAAGCCTGAGTATTTCTACCCACCTCACATATACAGATTTATGTTTCTAAAGAATGGTCATTAATAAGCAAATAAACATTTGCTTACTATGTGCAGATATCTCCACACTTTGTAGGGAGAATAGTCTTGGAAGAAATGAAGAAAAGAAAGGACGGCAATTAAGCATAACAGTGAGAATAACACAGGGGGACTATGAATAAACAACTGCGTATACATCCTGTAAGAAATAGCAGAAACTGACATTTATCTGACACGTCCATCCAAGTGTACTGAACAATTGTATTGTATAACTCTACTAACTTATCAATAGACACAAAAATATTTCCAGGAGGTATTACTCAAATTATATATTTCATTATTGAAGCAAATATAAAACTTGCCATATGTAAAATTACATGGAAACTGATCCTGGGACACACTTGTCCTCCCAGACACATCAGCACCAACATCAAGCACACTGTGTGCAGTTTCCACTGAGCTGTCAGAATCTCTGATAATGGACAAGAACTTTCATTTGGTGTCAATGGGGGCTCTGTAGCATGACCACCCTCCTTATCCAGTCGTTCTGGGCAACTGCAACTGCTCTCCTCCATTTTGATGAAATCATATCAGTGGCCTGATGATGGACCTGATCATAATTCCTGTTGCAACCTTTTATTGTTTCAGCATCATTCACTATTGGCTCCAAATCTGCATTGTGGTAGCCATATGCCCATGTCTCTTTCAAGCAAAAATGCTCCATGGTGCATGAAAGCCTGAAGTATCACTTCATTTTCAGAGTCATTGAAATGGGGTTTACGTGGATTTGTAGGCTTGGATGCCATAATCCTATGTGACATAAAACAGGCAGGATAAACACACATAAATATCACATAAATAATGTCTTACTTATACATTTGTCAACGTTAAGCACTGGAAACACAAGTTTTCATTTACTAAAACTGAAGGTTATGTACTTGTCCCACGTCCCCCTAACACACAAACCCAGGTTTGTCCAAACCAGTGAATACCAGTTAAGTAATGTATTATGTTTTCCACTGCAATATCAGTATGGCTACACATTTTCAGCAGAAAAGCACTTGAAACATACTTTTGTTCTTGCAACACACAATGGTAGCTGGCTCCCCACCCACAAAACAGCAAACAGATGAAGGTTCATACAAACCAAGGAATACCACAGAATTAACTGTATGCATGTTTTAAATACAATTATCAGGATGTATACACATCTATAACAGAAAAGTCAATTCATGATCGGCAGTCACTTTTCACTGTGCCCACCACTCCCCTGGAGGTATCCCTGGGCCATCTCAAATGGATAGCATCTGTACCACTAACACATACATTACATTTCTGTCCAGTAGCATAGAATATTGTAAAACCAAAAACTTTAAAAAATAATACTTGTAATGAAAGTTTTTAACCTATCTATTTGTGAAATCTAAATGCCTGCTAAAAATGCCTACGCCAACAGCGACTTATAAGAAATGCAAAAAGATAAAGGTTCCATTTTCCGCTGGATATAGAAATAGATCTGTAACATTTTACAAAAGCTAGAATGCTCTTGAATAATACAAGCATACCGTATCCAAATTAGAAGCCTTGTCTACAAATAAATCACCTTCAAAGGAATACCAAAATTCTGTTTTGTCAACATACACAAGTCTCCTCACTTCAAGTTCCCTAACTACATTGCTACCTTTATCTAGTGTAGAGTCATGCCTCTGAGCACAGTGAAGATGAAAATGAGATGTGAACTCAGTAGAATTGGTGAATATCAAAATTTTGACTTTGTATAGCAAATGTAAGCACTACTGTAGGCTCTACACCTCTCTTAGTTGCTAATGGATTGCAACTATGAATGATTAATGTGAGAGAGAAGGAAACACAACAACAATTCAAACAACATTCCCTGCAGTGGGTTTGCCAATGAGAATACACTTCCAAATGTGAAACTAACTTCATCAAGCTTTTAAATAAAACAATATGGCACACATTTATCAGTTTTTACTCAGTAATAGCCAAACTCTCCCACCTGTGCTGAAGAATGTTTTTCACTGTCATGTATTTTTATCATGCGGTTAAAGGAGAATGTTGCACAATACACTATAGACTGCATGTCTGATATTACAGCAGAGCGAAGGGAAAGAATCATCACAATAGAAAGAGAACAGAGAGCTGTATTTGTGCATACATATTCATAAATAGTTGTGTAATCACCCATTGCACTAAATATCTAAGTCACACATGTACAACCAAATGAGACTGTACAAGTGTATGCCCTGTTAATAATGTAGAGGAAATGTGAATTGCTTGTATGCGCATGATTTGATTGCTGCTGCATCTGTGGCAAAGACAAATAACACACTCCCACTGTGTTTTGTAATTGCATTAGTCTGAAAGTTCAGATCCAGAGCTCTGTCATTCTTTAACATGTTAAACTGTTTCTTTTTCTTTTTCTTTTTTTTATTATTAATATTCAAATGGCATACAGCTTAGTGCACCCATGGTGAAATGTGTAAATATTCAGAAATGAATGTCAGTTACCATAGAAAGCATAATCACCCTTAGTTGCATTGTGCCTTTGATAATTATGACAGCATAAATTACACCCGTGAACCACCTGTGTCTGTAGCACAGCTTGTAAAGATGTTGCAGTACACATTACATTAAACAGAAAAAATGTGGTTGAACTCCCACACTATTTTTATACTGATAAATGATCATAAACATTCTTTACAAAAATTATGTATACTAGATTTTGCTTGCAATATGTGCATGTTCAACTGTGCACAAACTGGATTCACTACTGCAAACAAAAAAGAAACATTGTTATTTGCAAAAAAAGAAACATTACTTGTTTCAACTTCCTCTGTGCAAGCACGCTAAGTATAGTTGCATGGTGTTCAGCACTCTAGGATAATAATGACAGGATAAATTACACCTGCAGGCATAAAAGAAACATTGTTACTTGTTAAAATGAAACATTGTTACATGCCACTTTCACTCACACAAGCACTGTAAGCTGCACTGTGCTGTTGTCAGCGCTCTGGATAGCACTGAGTGTAAAAAAAGTACACCTACTGCCTTGTTTTCACTGTGGCACCAATAGTAAGTTCATGACAACAACCCAGATGAGGCAGGGTTATAATCTAGTACCATCTATTTTTAAATGGTGTTCCACTGTAATTTATATCCAAGATAACAATATAAAGATAATATTACATAACAGTTGATATCATATGAATTACATGTGTAAATGGAAGAATCCTGACAATTATGTTTCGGTAATTACATTTTCTTTTTCTTCCCTGAGATGGACATCATACTTTAATGACACTCATCTACACAACTCACATAACGCAAGTATAGCTGTAAAACAGAATGCATTGTGTTGTCTAACCAAGAGCTCAGAAATGTACTCTGAAAGTAATAAAGTATATGCATTTCCAGTATACTGTCACACATTACTCCTGCATCACACATGACAATGCATATACCAGAACCTTGTCAGCTCACACACATACATGTTAACTGAATTGTAACACCACTCAATCTTTAATGTGTCTGTATAATTAATGACCATGTTTGACAAGCACTTCTTCTGTGGTAATGAGGAATAACAACTATGTGAAATATATATGTTGTACACTCTGTTTTATGTAAGTTTGAATCCCACATTTTACAAATTACTTTTATCAGTGTGTAAGGCCTCACAAAATATTTGTCAGGTCATAAAATGTACCAATGTACAACCCCCCCCCCCCCCCCCCACTTCAGGTCTTAAAAGTCAAATCGTGTAACATACCAATCTGGATGACTGGACAAACATTTGTCACATATAGCAGCAGACAAGCCATAAATTAATGGCAACTGTCACACCACCCTTCCTATTTCATAAAGTACCTTGTACTCTGGCAATGCTGCTGTCCACCTAACATTGCACAAATGCAGTTCACATGGTTGTGCAGGTTTGTTCACTGGTCGTAAAGCACAATGTCATGAATTGGCAGGAGAGCACTTTAACTGTTATTGGATGACCTGTGCAGACACGGAAAGGAGCTGAGAAGGTTGGTGACCAATTTAGGGCTCAATGATGGGGTGTAGATGAATTAAAAATATTCATTGTACACCTCAAAAAGTGCTACAGTTGCAGGGTGCTGTAGGAGGACTATGTTGGGTCTCAATATAAGTCTGAGGTTTGGAACAGTCTAGCCAATGCTGTTTCCAGTATGACTGGCATTCCATGCACTGGGGGGAATGCAGGAGTCATTTAACACCTGAAACAGCACAAGCAGGCATAACTCAGCCAGTGGCTGGATGAGTTTAGGACTGCTGACATCCCACAGTTGTGTAGATATGCAGATAAAGCAACATTAACTGATGTAGAAAGCTGGAGATAGACAAGACTGGTATACTTAATGCTTTCATGTCTCTTTTTCTCCCTTCTTTATTTTGCAGCTGTTGAGGAGATTTCAGCAAACATGGAGGTGCATGCTGAATGCTTAGAAAGACTCAGAGAAGTAAGGGGTATGCATGCAGCTCACATGAACATTAATGAATTAAAATTAATACTCTTCCATGCATTACTGGCAAATTAAGCATGCATAACTTAACTGTAAAAGCAAGAGTACATGCTTTATTCTGTAACTCAAGATAATTTTTGGAGACAAGTGTAATATTGTATTCAGACATGGTGGGTTCAATTCCCCCTAGTAACCAATACATTTTGATTAGAAAAATATTATTCTTTCATATTAGTTTCATCAACATTGTCATAATGTTATTTTGCTAATTTATTTGGTGTTGTCTTTAAAATCATATATGCAATATATGCTATTGCAAGAACTAGTTGTTAAAATGCACAATCCTATTTTGAATTTAAAAGATCTATAGCTGATATAATAGTAAAAGTATATTTCATTGTAATAAAGAATGTATGCCACATGCAATGGTTCTAATAATTTGTTTTTCTTTTCTCACCTCACCCCTTATCTTAACTTTTTTGTGTGTTTGTGCAATCACACTGTT
Organism: Protopterus annectens; assembly: GCF_019279795.1. Lineage (NCBI taxonomy): Eukaryota > Metazoa > Chordata > Ceratodontiformes > Protopteridae > Protopterus > Protopterus annectens. The sequence goes on along the minus strand of NC_056729.1, from coordinate 197,623,743 downwards.
CTGATGTCATATTCTGCCAAGAAACAAAATGTTTCCAGCACAGGAAGGTAGGCAAACTGCTGTGGCTCAATCTGTGAGTCCTCTATCAGTTGCTGTGCAAATGCCCAGTACATCTTGAATGCAACCTGGCAGCATTGTCTCTGCAGCCCCTAACTACCTGAGCTATCAGCATCAAGTGGCATTGCCCTGGTAGCTGGTGCATTGGTACCCGCTGAGAGTACTGGTGGAGCTGTGTATTATGTCACACACCAGGATCTGCAATGGGTGGTGTGTGAGATCTTAGAAAGTAGCACTGGTACATGCCTCAGTCATCTGGAGAAGTTGCTTGCGGGAATCCAGAAAAAAAAAATGTCAACAGTGGCAGATCCAGGAATCTGTTAAAAGGGGTGGGGTGCAGTCTGGTTAGTCAGCTACCTGGGTGGGGTTGATGATGATGATTAATTAGCTCCAGTGTTTCTAGTAATATGAAATTTTAAAAACATTAACATTTTCTCATGTTTTTACTAGACACATCTTAGTCAATGGTTAATTAATGTCTGGCTGCACAGACTTGATTACCTGGGTTAGCTCTGCTAAGTAAAAGCTGGACATAAAACTCATCAATTTGCCAATAATGAACTAAGGATTGCTGCAATTAATGTAGGTTTAATGAAGGAATGCAACTTGGAAGTGGATGACATAGTGGTAAGTACAAAATAGGATATTCTGTGTATCCAGGAAACAAGGTGGAAGGGCAGTGCAGCAAAATCTCTTGGCCGAAATCCACAATCTGCTACTCTGTAAGATGATTGACTAAAAATGGTGTTGGAAAGGAAAGGTGGTATGGCAGTGTGTTCTACGACAGTGAGGAACGTCAACAGAATCAATAAGAATTCAGATACAGCAGTCACCATGATCTCAGCCCTGTACTTCACAGCAATGGTGCCATGGCAAGGAAAAGACAGAATTCAAGCAGCAGTTACAGGATCTCCTGGACAAAGAAGAAGAATACCAGTTGGTCTCAATAATGGGAGGCCTAAATGCTCATGTATGAACAGACAGAACAGGATAGAAGTAATATTATACCACACAAGTAATGCCTGAGTACACAGGACTGGGGTAACAGAAGTAATAAAAACAACACTGAAGACATATGTTTAGCAAATGGCTTAATGGCAGATATGACTTGGTTCACCAAGAAAGACAGTCACAAGACTGCATTAAATAGTAATCAGCATGCAACTCAAGCAGACTTCCTGCTAGTAAAGAAAGGGTATTAAGTCAAATTAGAGATAGCAAACTCACCCCTGTGGAAGTGGTCTATCCCTAAAAGAACCTCTGGTGACCACAATCAGCTATAAACAGTGGTCAGAGAAAGCTATAAGGTAAACAGAAACTTGGCTGCTTATCTGGAAACTGATTGATGTAATACAGCAGTTCAAGGAATTGTTCAAGTCTCTAGTACCTCAAGATGAAGAAATAATGGGAAACAGAGGAAAGGCAGTGTTTCAAAACAGCATGTATGAAGACATTAAAAGTGACATATAGCCAAGTATGGAAATAAGGGACACAAGGAAATTTGGTGGTGCAATGATGAAGCCAGTGTATATGGAATACTCTAATAATCTGCCTATGGCCATGATAACAACATTAATGCATCTAAGCCAACTACTGTGAGCAACTCTGAATTCAATGATTTTACAAAACAAATCTATTAAAAATGTATGATAATCTCTTAAAATTTAAATATAAAATTTCAAGCCCCCTGTGTAATCTCAGTTGTCAGTTATGCCAGTGACGATGAGATATTAAACCAAGGTCCTAGCTGCAACAGTTAGTAGTAGCACAGGTGTATATAAAAGATTCCACAGTACTTACCAAAAATAGTAGGGAAAGTTCTCAGTGCCCTGGCCAACTTTCCAAGTCAATATAACTACCACCTCAGGTCTCCCCTCAAAACTGATCACTAACTTAGTAGAACTAACGTGGTCAAGAAAGACTAAATAAATAAAATAAAATTATCCAGTGTAAGAAATAGCACAAGTCAAACTGTTGCAGTCAGTAATAAATATACTGAGAACATACTGAGAACGGAAAGGTCCCTGAGAAGGAGGATCTACGAGCACCTATACAATGTCTCTAAGAGCAAAGAGACTAGTGCTTTTTACAAGCTTTCTATCCTTTGTTCCAACATGGAACTCAAATTTATGGTTCTGGAACAAGTAACACCAGAAGCTAGGGATGGGGACTGGGAGACCAGGCTGGAGTACAAGGAGCTCCTCTGGCAGCTCAGATTAGATGCTGGTAAACCCACAGGTCTTAGTGAAAATATTAATATTAGTAGTGTCTTGAAGTTGAGGATGGCCCAATTATGAATAACCTTATTTATTTGTTTGAAAAGATACACACAGTTTATTTTCACTGTCATTACTGAATTTATAATTGTTTTTAGTAAGATTTGACAAATATCACTTTGCACACTCACCTTATTTTTAAAGAATTTTCAGTGTAATTATATCACGGCACCTTGGCTAGTAAGATTTTGTCCAACTCGTATAAATTTACACATTTGTGTATTTTTAAGTGTTATAAAGGATTTAAAGTGGGACGGGAACTTTGAAGTGACATGTATTTTTATGCCTAAAGGATGGTCAGTCATACACATGGAATAATTTTTTAATGTTTTTTATTAGTTTTATGCAATAAGGATTATGAGTGCTGTTCAACTATAACACCTTCTATTATGTTATTTTTAACAGTATGAACTCAAAAAATGAATTTTATTAACATGTTTGTATTTAATACGACTATTTATTAATTATGTTAATGAACTAACAAGTCACATGACTCATTACTATCTATTTAATGATGTTATTTCATTTAGGTGTTCATCTTGAGAAAGCTCGGTATTAACCGAACGAAAGCGCTTGATTTTATTGTGGATTTTGTTTCGTGGTGGTGAAATAAAGATTTGACGTTTTAACATCACTGTTCCTAGTTTCTGTCGCTTGTGGAAATTTGGATTTTTCTTGGTTCTTGTTGCTGTTTGTTGTGATACTGAGAACATAAAACATAAATAATCTTGGTGGAATGCAACATTAATAAAAAAAAAATCTAAATTCAGAATGCACCTCTAGATACAAGCCAAATACTTCAGCTTCAAAAAGGATACATATTCTAACACACTATCCTTCTCTTCTTCCAACTTCTGACTTTTCCCAGTTAGGGGTCGCCACAGCAGATCACCTGTCCACTCATGATTGGCAGTGGAGTTTTACAGTGTTGAGTTGCCAGCCCGGCACCCAACCTTCCACAGAAGGCACATACACACATGCACTCACACCTAGGGCCAATTTTGAGTGTCCAATCCACTTATAGCATGTCTTTGGGATGTTGGAAGAAACTAGAGCACCAGGAGTAAACCCACATGACTACAGGGAGGACAAGTAGACTCCGCACAGAAGGCACCCCACTTAAGGATCAAACCAGCAAACCTCTTGCTGTGAGGTGGCATAACCGCTGCACCACTGCGGTTCTTCCAACTTCTTTGCTGTTCTCAAAAAAATTACTAAAGGATTACCCACTTTACAAACTATTGTAAATATTGTGCATCATATACTGCTTGTTTACTGGACTGTACAAATACAGTTCTATGTAACTAATCTAAACTACTCTGTTATTGCTTACATGGCTACCTTTTTTGTTTATAAAATGTCTTGTATTTAACCCTGGCTAATCCAAAACTTGATCAGAGTTGATCATTGAACTACCCAGGTAAAAAAAGAAATAAAATACATGTATGCAAATACACATACACACACACACACACACACACACACACACACACACACACACACACACACACACACACACATACATTCACTCACACAGCATGTGTATAAAGGCTTATAATAAATAAAACTCTATCCACGACTACAGTCAAAGTCTAGATGGGTTTACATACAAAAATATTACACAAGCAGTGCAGAAAACAACATACAGTTAATTCAGTATTATATTATATTGTGAAATATTATCTGCAAAATAAAATATACAAAACACAAACAAATATATCTAATTAGACAAATAACAAAATACTGTAAAACATACTAGTTCAGGGGCAGCTCGTGCTATTGGACTGCAGGACTGCAGCTCTCCCACTTAGAAATAAAAGAAATAACATGAAACATAAACTTTAAAAAAAAAATTCTTTTTTAACGAGTGCTAGAACTGTCACGCATGTGCAGACTGCCCCACAGATACCCAGGAATCTGTGTGAAATCTGACTGCCTGTGTCAGCAGTCCTGATGCAGAGAAGGTATTTTCTGCCCTGCAGATGCCCAGGAATCTGTGTGGTAGATAACCGCATAGAACAGAGGAGCTCCAGACTAAGTCAAGTGCGGGTTTGCTGCTTTGAGACAATGGAGTTGGACCTGGTTTACTGCTTCTGGAGCCATTTACAGGTAAGGTGTGTGTGAAATGCCCTTGTTAACACATAGTGGTGGGTAGAAATACTCAGGCTTGTACCCTGTATTTTGGATGCAGGTGACAAGGACCTGAATTCCCTATCCACCACTATTTATAAATATATTGCAGATTTTTGTCTCATATTTGTTCTGTTCCTCATAAAATCTGTGGTTTCTGTATCTTCATATTTCCTTGTAAAAGTTTATAGTGCAGTCGTGCACTGGTAGCATTGTTGCCTAACAGCTACAGGTTCTCTGGTTTGATTCTTGGCTGGGGTGCCCTCTGTGTGGAATCTGCATGTTCTCCCATCCCTTACAAAGATGTGTCTGGAGTGTTTCTCCCTGCTCTGCTGAACATTTGCTTTGTTTTGTTCCAAGTCAGACTAGTTTCCTGGTTAACAAATGTTTAACAATAACAGGCATTTGAATTTCAGACTTCATATTCTTCAGAAAGTACATGGTAAAACAAAACCTTTTATTCTAGCAATTATCTAAGTTTATAACATGGATATTTGACATTTGCCCATATTTTTGGGACTGTATTCCCCCATTATTGGCCTCATCCAGGTATTTTGTGCTAAGGTTGAGAGCTATGGTGAGAACTGAATTCACTGAATATGTTTGGCAGCTGTATTACCACATTATTGGCTTTTTCCAGGTGTTTTTTGCTAAGAGGTTGACAGCTATGGTGAGAACTGAATTTACTAAGTAGTAGCCATTTAAGTTTGTCTTCCTCTGTTTCAGCTGATTTGGCATAGTGATATGTTTCTCTGACTGTTTTGCACAGGGTCCCCTGGGTTCAAGACGTGGCAGTGAAATGTATGGTGGTAACACAGCATTTTATTCTAGCAACTTTCCAACATTATGCAAGCAATGTTTAAAATGTGTCCCTGGTTTTTGGCCTTTTGCCCCCCCCCCCCCAATAATTTTTGGCTTTTTCCAGATTTCTTGTGCTGCAAAGTTCAGAGATACAGCTGAGTGTCCAGTAGATTTTACAAGGAGCTGAGAGCTGCAGGGGAACAAAAGTTTAGTGCTGCTTATGCTAAGGCTGCTTACATTGTTAATATCGCAACAGGTAGTGTATTTGCTTTTGATGCAGAAGGTTGTGGGTTCTAATCCAGCAGTAGATAGATGCATTGCTGATACTATACTGTGTTGTAAATGGGGTGGATGCTGCAGTCCTTTTTGGCAAAGATACCTAGTAACTATGAACCTGTTATCAGTTTGCTATCCATTCCCTATTGCGGTATTACTAGCTTATCATTTTTTTAATGCATGCAACACAGGCAATTTATTCTTCAAGGGCAACAGGCACTTTATTTGTAGATGAAACAATGACATATAAAGTTGTTTACTAGCAGCAACTTCTTTATTAGTTACAGATTTCTTTAATGTGGATTTTACTACTTCAGAGATTGTGCATATTTACTGATACTGGTGGACTATAGAAGGTTGAGTAGATGTTTTATGATGGAAATGTTCTGAATTGGACAGTTTTTTCATAGGTGCATGCATTTTGTTTAATTGTTTACTGGAAAAATGTTCAAAACAATAAATTTAAAATGCACTCTAACAACTGTACTGTATTGTACAATGAATATAATGTAATACAGTCAGGAAGGTGTATCAAATAGCATATGTATGTTTCATGTTCAAGGGGCCTATGATTTTGAAAACAGTCCAGAGTTAATCTTTATCTGCCACTGGCAAAATGTATTTTCTTTGAATGTGGGTTTCAATGCTGTTTCAATGCATGTGAGTTTCAAGGCCAGAGAAGTTTTAATGCTAAGTCTATTTTCATTGTGAGACTGCATTGCTTTGTTTAACAGATATCTATTAGGGTTTGTGCTGTAAAATGCAAAATGAAACTTTCAAATGAATTCTAAATCATCAGTGAAGTAAAGCAGTATGCACTTTACAGTGTTTATGGTAAATGGGGCAAAATAACCAAGGAATGAGACGTTGGAATGGTTGCAGGGGTGGAGGCTCCATTCGACCATGATTTTGTGAGGGGGGAAGGGTAGCAAACTCAGACAGTTCCGGTTGAACTATACCTCTCAGTTGTCCATATTTTTGCAGAATGAATAGTTATTTGCTTCTTATTTTTGGTTTGTTCATCATAAAATTTGTAGTTTTCTAGCAAATCATATAGGAATTAAGTCACTAAATGACAGACATCAAGTTTCAGACGTCATAACCTTCAGAAAAATGCATGCTAATGCAAGACCTGTTATACTATCGACTGTCTTAAGTTTATACAAGAGCAATTTTTAGTAGTGTTTGTATGTTCCCCCAATATATTTGGCCTTGTCCAGATTTCCTGCATTAAGAGATTGAGAGGTACGTGCAAATCGCTTTGTAGATTAGGAATATCCAAACCTCTCAATTGTCCCCAATTTTGGCTCAAAATGTTGGTCTCCCATAATAATCCCTCCTCAAAATGTCAATTTTGGAAGAAAACGTGGAGGGTTTACAATTATATATAACTGTAATGATCAGAGTTAAAGATTACTTATATTTCAGAAATGCATGTAGATGCTCTTATTTTGTTAGCTGCTCAAGTCAACAGTGAATATTAAAAAGTTGTACCTTTTTTGACAGGTTCCCAGCTGTATTGTGTGGCAACTTTATATTTTTGCATCACATTTTTTGTCTGTTTTTCATAAAATTGTGGTTTTCTGGCAAATTAGTGGCAAATCATTAAAGATTGAAGTTAGAAAATAATGGCAGACATTTGAGTTTCAGATTTCATTCAGAAAATTCTTACTAATGCAAGACCTACTACTGTTCTATTATCTAAGTTAATAAGAGCAAGATTTAAAAATTGTCCTTATTTTTGGGCCTGTGTCCCACTTCTATGTATGGCTTTGTCCAGATTTGTTGCTCTGAGATTGTGAGGTATGAGTGTCAGAGCCATCACTGTCAGCCAGAGACATTTCAAATTGTGACATACTTGTTGCACCCCACTCCCCATTGTAGTGGCTCTGGATGTGTCCAAGGAAGGCAAGGAGCAGTTATGCAGTGTAAGTGTGCAGAGTATTCCCCATCCAAGGTAGATCACAAGTATGACCATGGTTTTTAGTCTGTCTTTGATATTGCAGAATGTTTTGGTTTTCTGTCAGATTATTTTACTGTTGATTTATGCTTCTTATTATTCAGGAAATGCATGCTGTCACAGTGCCCTGTTGTTCTGTTTAAGTAGCAATGATTTAATGAGCATCAGGTAAGCTTGTCGAAAATTGTAAGATGCAAGTAAGCTTTAATAAGCATACTGTTAAAAAATTACCAGCACTGAAAGCCTTTTTGTTGTTGCCATGCAGAGAATTTTTTACATAACTAGATAATGTATAAGCCTTGGGTATTGAAATACATATGACAGTAGTTGTAATAAAAGGACAGGGTTACAGTATTTTCAGAAGCTCATTACATTTATTGGAGACTTACAGTCATCTTTGCAGGTTTACCTGTAAACTAAACAGAATGCCAATCTATCGTGTGTGGTCCATAACTTGTGCAGGAATCCTTTAAGCAATTTATCTTGAGCTTGTTTCTTGTTTGCTGTTCATTTTTTACTTTGATCATGTCTTCCCCATGAAACAAGTAGATAGTTGTGTCAGGCAGCAGGTCTTTTTTGGATAAGAAACATTTTTACAAGTGGGAGTATCACAGAGATTGCTACTTTCAGCATGTTACTTGGTAATTTTATAAAGCTGAGGATAAATTATAATTAGAACTGCAGTGCAAAGAGTAGTGGTTTGAGTTGAGTGGTGCTTGTTTTTTTATACTTGATTTTGACTGGCATTCCAGTAATGTATTTAAAAAGTAATTTATTTTTTCATGCCTCACAACCTGTTTCCATCTGAATATTAAGTAAGTTGTCATGTAGCCAATGCATTGAAATATTTTTGTCTTCTACACTTCATTTTGTCTTGGTTGGACTTATAATGACTGTTTGGCACCCAGGGCAGCGTATTTAATTAAAGTTCCAATTGTTGTGGTTTTGAGCATAGCCCCACCCTGTTCTAGTTGGGCACACCCCTTCCCATTGGCCCCACCCATTCAGCTGTCTCCTGCAGCCCTCCTTTAATTTGAAGTCACCAGCCGCCACTGAATGAAGGTCCTGCATTTGTTGCTTATTATCACAGGTGATCCTGACACTGAAAGTGTATGACTCCTACCAGCTGATGTTGGAGTATCAGTAGGCTCTGATGATGATGGTGGCCTAAAGGCGGCACAGTCGGGGGTGCATAGGATGAATCTGACACTTAGGTTGTGACTTACCTCTCCCCTGTATTTACTTCAGACACAGTCAGTATGCCCATTCCACTGAGTGCTCAGATATTGGACAGGGGAAGGTGACACACTTGATCAGGAATCTGGTTACTGCGGCTTCAGTGCCAGTTGAGTCTATCCATAGCCAAAGTGTTGGTGAGGTGCCATGCAGTAGAGTTGGTAGGGGTGCTCTGAGGAGGCCTGTTGTCCATCCTCCACCTAATCCTGGAGTGTCATTACGTGCTACTTGACATATGTTTAGGGCCATCATAGAGGCACAGGTACATTCCATGGACATGCTTAGGGTTCTTGATGTAGCACAGGCTGATGTGCATGACTGCCTCCACCATGTGGCTGATTCAATGGATCAGATGAATAACACAATGGAACAGGCAGTGTCTGTGATGAAACACCTGCTGTAAGGGCAACAGCATTCACATGACCATAGGTCAGCTGCATCATTGGCTGTTAGACAACATGGTCATGCCTGATCCTGCTCCTGTAGTGGCACTACTTCCAGTGTTCAATCAGTGATTGAGGTTGCCACAACCTGACGTGGTTCTCTATATATGTGTGAGGAGAGATCATCCGTCAGACATTGCTGATGTTTAGGTTGCACCAGCACATGTGACAATGGGCATAGATGTGCCAGTGCAACTCCTGGCAGAACCAGTTCTCACAATTGGGGGTGATGACGAAGAAATTATACCACTACTATGCATAGCTGACACTTGTTTGACATGATAGGATGTAGAGCTAGCACAGTACTTGGCTGTGTTCATGCAGACACTCACACACACTTTTCACATTGAGCGTCCATACAGACAGATACACATAACAGGTACGTGAAGCATTTATGAGGCTTGCAGGTCATTTTATCCCATTAGTCTTTTTATTAGTTAGTTAAATTTCTGCCTAACTATCTTTCTTACTCACACACAATCACTACTTTTGTGTCAGTCTCTGCCTCCTGTCCCATCAAACAACACCTGTGCAAATGAGGATAATCATGCCATATCCTTGTTTTTATCTTTTGGATGCTCGACTACATACTTTTTTTTTTTTTTTTGGATGCACAGGGCACATAGTTAATGGAGTGCTTAGTATATATAGGTTCATAGGTTGGTACTAGGCTACCGGCCCTAGGGCCTATGCAAGCCTAGCCATAACAATTCCCTGGATGTTTCTTCCCACAATATTTACTTCTCTGGACCCCTGTCTAGCAGGGTGACTGACATGATCCCCAGGGTGAATTTCCTATCTCCCATCCAATCATCAAGGTTCCCTTTGAAGAGGGCCAAGGAGGTGCTCTGCTTGACATGTACGGGCAGTCTATTCCAGAGTATGGGGAGTCTCTGGGTCAGGAACCTATCCCCCCAGCATGTTTTGTTCATTGTGATGACAACGTTTAGATCCCTGGAGTGTGTGGTTCTGAGGGATTGGGATTTCTTTAAGTGGAGCATGTCCAACAGCTCAGGGTTTGACATAGCCTTGTATGTTAAGCAGAGATCGCTTCTGAGTAGACGATATGCCACAGAGTATAGCTGGACTTTTTTTAGACAGTCAGCATATGGCATCTACTTTGAACCTGTGATTCTTTTAGTGAGGTATTTCTGTGGCCTTTCCAGCTGTTGCAGATGACTTGTGAGGTACATACCAAATGGGGCACTATACTCTATAATGGGTCTAATGAGGGATGAGTACAGTGGGACAATGACCTCCTTTTTTCTGGATGAAAATCCCTTAGTGATGAGGTGTGCCACACAGAAGGATTTCCTGACTGTTGTGGCGATGTGGTTATCGAAAGTGACACCACTGTCTGCCTGTGTCCCTAAGTCTCTCATCACACTTTCGATGTTTAGTGTCCTGCCACCTATGTGGTAATTCATGGGTACATGTTTTTTTCCAAAGGGGATAACTATACATTTCTTGGCATTAAGCTTGAGCCCATGGCTCTGGCACCAAGCATTTGTTTCTGTAAGGCCCTTTTGTAGAATATCCACATCATCTGGGGATTCAATAATGGCTCCCAGTTTGCAGTTATCTGTGAACTTTGTTAGCCAGAGTCCCTTAGTATTGGCCTGTACTTCAGAGAAGTAGATGCCAAACAAGAGTGTTCCCAGGACTGAACCTTGAGGTACTCCACTTGTCACTTGTCTGGAGCTGGAGTTGGAGTCGGCTACTTTTACAGTCTGGGTTCTGACAGTAAGCCAGTTGGCAACCCATCGAGTGACATAGGGATTTATACCCAGCTTAGTAAGTTTATCTATGATTCCAGAGTGTGGGGATGGTGTTGAAGGCCTTGGTGAGGTCCAGATAGGCTGTGTGGACCACCTTACCCTCGTCCACAGCTCTGGAGACTGATTCGAAGAAGTCAATCAGATTCAGGAGACAAGATCGGCCCCTCACAAACCAAACTGGGTGGGGTTCAGTGTTTGAAGGTTACCAATGTCTTTGTTTATAAGTTCTATGATAATGCGTTTCATGCCCTTGCAGATCAGGCTTGTCAGACTGATGGGACGGTAATTCCTGGGATCCAAGGTGGATCCTCCCTTGTGGGGAGGATCACTATGTGATAGTGATGCCATTTGCAAAATGTTACTGCTTTTTACAGCATTACACATGACCTGGCAGTTAATAGAGTGGAAATCCTTTCTTTTTATGTGTAGCCTTTCCTGATCACCATGGCAGTGCTTTGATCTCAGTGTGTATGCAGTCTATGGCACCCAAGACTTCAGGGAAGTTTGCTATGTGTGTCAAAGGAAAAATATACTTTAAAAAATATCAATACACGGTAGGTTCAGGTTAAGGCACTTTAATCTTGCAGCAAGGAGACAAAAACGTGCTAATACAGAGTTTGTCTAACTAGAATCAGGAAATACCAGCATTTTTATACATTTTCTAATAAGACATTGCCTACCAAGCTGACGTAGAAGATCAGAAGTTTTAACATCATCATTACATAGTAGTTCTTTTCATGCTTTTCTGCTTGTACTATCAATTTTTGTGAGAAACTTCCTAAGAAAAACAACGTGTCCTTAGCTACCACCGGTTAGATATATGCAATGTTACCATTCAAGGTACTAAGGCTAATTTGGGCACAAAGCAAGTATAGATTGCAGTTCATTTCTCCAACAGTTCTTTGTCTGTCTTTATCTCTTCCTTCTGCAGCTGTGCACGTTCTCATACCACGAACAGAGCTAATTGTTCAAAATCATAACATTATAGAATATAGCATTGTTCATTCATTGCTTCCTGACCTAGCAGATAATCGCCTGTTTTTCAAGTACATTTCCAAAAGGCATAAACATGAATTTTGCTGTGCTAGCAGTTACTAGGTCAGAGGGCATCTTGCAAGTTTCAGAAAGCACACTGCAGTTTCAAAAGCATATTTTAGTCTCATATAAAACTAAGCTGTATATGAAATAGTGTATATAAAATAGAATGAAAAATGTGTTAACTCTTTTAGCTTCTAATTAGCATTAAGCACACACATTAATACATATTTTTCTAACAATGTGGTAGAAATCTTGTGTAGTTGTAGCTCTGTACTCGGGTTACAGGCAAAATATATGTAGTCACTGGCATGCTGTAGCATAGCATTAAGAAACTGACATAGTGTCATGGATGCTGTTGCCTGTGACACCCATATCATGTCCCCTGTTGGTCTCTAGAAGGTTCCTGTAGCTAAAATTATAAGTGCTACACATACCTTGGTCTCCACAGGTATTGGTTTCCCTAGATTTGCCCTTGCTCTCTGTTGAAGACTACAGAGTCTGTATCCACCCTGTAGTGCTCTACTATTTCCATCTCATGCAGACCATGAAAAGATAAATGGGATCTAAACACCTTTCTCCTTCTTGTCTGAGGTCTACCAGCAGCATCAGCAACATATACTTGAGCCTTTTGCACATATACATGCAGAAGAGCGGCAGCAACTCTTAACATTCTCTCTTTTTTAATTTCTCCACGTCTTTTGGGGTTGTAATACCATGGTGGGAATGCACCCCATTCCCAAGTCAAAGTATGATTAAAGTTCATGAAATTAGTATTGTTTCAATCTTTGATATTAGCCAGAAGTGCACATCATAGTCCCCGCAATGTGCCCAGTAATGACTCCTTCTGCTATTTGCATGGAGTTACATGTATCGGTAACATATCTAAGTATGATTGCAAATTCTTTTTTATAAGACTTGTTGCTCCTACTACTACTGGAATGGTTTGGGTAGCCTTCCACATTGCCATCATTTCTTCCTGCAAATCCTGGTATTTTATGACTTTGTGTCTCTTTGTATGTAAGATGCTGTAGTGACTGGGTGTAACCATTTCAATGATCAGTGCTACTTTTGTCTTCTTTTCATGGACTACTATATCTGGTTTTCTAGCATCTCTTTTTTGAACTGTTGATAATGGATGATCCAAGGTGATATATAAAATTCATCATTTTCTATGATGCTTTGTGACTCATGTATCGAGTGTTTTTTAGCCACTTCAGTACCATAATGTTTCCACAATCCCCAATGCAACAGTCTTGCCACACTATTATGCCTTTCAGTATGCAGTCCTTCTGCCATTACTATATCACAACTAGCAACAAGATGTGTGATTGTTTCCAATTCTGTTTTACAAAACCTTGCATTTGTCTATTTCTCCCAAATGTTCAATGGACTTTATAAACCAACATGTATCTAGTCCACTGTCTTGGGCTACCGATATTAACCTTTCATCTTTTGGTCTAAATTCACCTCTCCTTAACTATTCCTGTTTTCAGTCCTGATCAACATGAGGTTGTTCCAAGAATTTTCTATGCTTACAACTACATTATGCATTTTCCACATTTCTTGCCTTCTCTTCTGGTCCTTCACCTTATATTCTTTCTTTGTTTTTTTGGCACATTCAGTTGCTGCCTGATCTTTATCTACTTCTGGTTTGATTTCCATTCCTGCTTGACACTATGTTTCTGCTAAACTAAGCAGGGAAGTCATCTTAGACTTATTCTCCTCATGTTTCAAAATTTTCAGTACATTTGGGTCTTGTAAGGTCAGCTGATATCCTGGAAGTAACAGTCATAAGATAGACAACCGATCCTAGACAGATTTCCAGTGCACTGCTGAGCATTTTCACACTTACTCACCAAAGTCAGAACTAAAGGCAATGTGGAGGGCCACCATTTCACCTAACAATATGTCTGGGGGGACTGAAGCACCTATTAAGAATTTCATGGGCACAATGAGAGTATGCAGACTTCATACAGGATGTACCCCTTAGGGGGACAGAGCAGAGGAAGCAAGTTAATTAAAATATATTTTGTAGGCTCTGCTTGAGTACAGAGTATACTACTTTTTAATGATACCTGGTTTGATAATTCTGCCTGAGAATAGGAAGAGAAAGGAAACAAAAAACTTTAAAATATGAAAGATCTAGTGAGTTCAACATAAGAAAAAAAATATTTCCTTCTATCACTTTCAGTGGATGGTCTTAAGATAATCAAACATTTCTGTAGAGCTGATCCAGTAGAGTAAGATAGGAATAAGCCAATTATCATGCCTTATTTTTGATTAATAAAAAAAAAAACAAGAAACTTTGCTATCCATTTTTCAGATGAATGGCACTCATTGAGAACAATCCTTAAGCTCTCCAGTCATTTCATTTTTACGTATTGCCTTATTTCCCAGCTTCAAAATGCATGTACTCCTAGTTGTATAAGGAGTACAGCACTTACAAAATTTATAAGCAACCAGAGTATATTTGACAGATGCATCTGAAACAATCTATATATATTTATACAGATAAAGCCTAAAAAAACTACAGCCATTTAGCTAAAAGGTGGACTATTATATTATAATTCAAACTTAAGCAATCACACATTTTAATCCATTGCATTTTTTAGAAATTCCTCTTTTCACCTTTCGTGGTACTTTCGAAACATAATGCTAATGCAGCATTTATATCAGCTTCACCATTCTAGCTGACCTTGTGTTTTCCACATTTTTGTTAACATTTTCTTGCTATTGTTATGAGCTCCAATAGCATTGCACAATGTTTAAAAGGGTTTGATTTGAAACGTGAGAAGTCTAGAAGTTATAAAGTATCAAATAAAAGCCCTCTTTTAAGACTTAACTTCCTTCCCCCTGTAGTGCACCTCACAGAGAATGTAACTGATAACATTATTAATGATAGTCTGTAGGGTCCAGAGGGCAAATTCAATAAAGCTTACATGGAGTGACTTTCTGTGTAGGTATAGTAGCACGTCCCCAACACAGAAACTGGAAGCTGTACAATCCAGTAAACATAACAGACGAGCGTGCATGAGCATGCGGACACATAAGTGTTGGTGGAATGTAAATAACCTCATAAGGAGGTGAATTTCACGCAAATGAGGTAAAATGAGGGTGCTGGAGCAATCCAGCAAGCAGATAGGTAGTCATGTAGACCCTGTGTTGGTGTCCAAAGTGTACACGGAAAATTACCTTCTGCAAGAAAGCAAAAATAGAACAGGGTCTGTAAAAGCCTATTTAGAAGGCTAGGGATTGCATATTAGGGACAGATATGTCCAAAACTATGCCCTGCATGTGAAAAAATAATGCAAACTAATAAAAAAAAAACTTTTTTTTAATAGTCATATCACATTTCCACACCATGCAGCGGGGTGCAAACATGCCATTATGCAAAAAAAAATTATTAAAAATTATAAAATCCAAAAACAAAACATATGTGGGAATAATGCATTATAGGGCCCTGCGGGCAGTATGCACAATGGTAGTTGTCAGTGCTTGCTAAAGAGGCAGGCCCTGGAATAGTGAAGTGTCCAGGTTACATGCATGGACTAGTATGCAAATGACCTGGGGTTACTGAATAAAAAAAGGTTACTGAATAAAACAAAATGGGCTACTGTGTCTGCTGATAAAACTGGTGTAGCTCCTGAACCATGCTGGTGTCCACAGAAGAGGTAGCTGACATCAAAAGAGGGTGCGTCACATTATGTTTAAGTGGATTGGAGCTGAGCGGTGCCTGTTGGTGCACCATGCAGCTCGGCAAAGCTGGGGTGTGTGTCTAGTGTTGTTAAACTTTGTTTAGCTGTGGGGCTTGTATTTTAGCTGGTTTAAACTATGCTGAGTATGCCCGTGCATGTGGGTGCATCCAGACTGCTCAGCAATGTTTACAGCAGCACCACAGGTTTGCGAGCTGTGCCACGGTGCTTAGCAGGGAAGGCATTAAAAAAAATTAAATAGCCTGGGAAAGCCAGTCATGCATAAATTACTGATAAGCCCTATTCCACTGCCACTGGGCAATTCAACCCCCTTAATGATATACCTGGCAGGTGGAGTGCATCACAGTTAGCCAATCATACCGGCTGCTTCTGCAGCACACCACTATAAAGTATGCATACATCCTACAATCTGATTTTCCCATGAATTCTGCACCATTGGAGTACATACTTGGAAATTTAAACTGACAGAATGCTAGGGGCTGCTGCTGCTCTGCTACATCTGTATGTGCTGAGGCTGAGGTCAGTGCTGATGCTGGCAATATGCCTAGACTGTGAAGCAGAAGAGTGTTCAGGCTCAGGGTAACTTTCCAGGAGCTACATGAGCTGGAGATTGTAGAGCACTACAGGGAAGACAGGGACATACTGCAAGAACTCATGGAGCTTTGCCGCCCTCAACTAAGACCCAGAGCCAACAGAGGGGAACCCATCCCAGTGGAAACAAAGGTATGTGTAACCCTTAAAATATTAGTTACAGGTACTTTTCAAAGACCAACTGGGGCCATAATGGAGGTCTCACAGGCATCTGCTTCCAGGGTACTCCACCAGTTCCTGGATGACATGCAAACACATGCCAGTGAGTACATTTATTTATGCTGCCCCCCAGAGGAGAGGGCAAGCAGTAGGTGTCTATTCCACTATGTAGCACACTACCCTGAGGTGTTGGGTGCCATAGACTGCACTCATGTGCACATCAAAGCCCCACCCAGTGAGGAGGGTAGAGTCTACATCAACCACAAGGGGTATCAATCCATCAACTGCCAGGTTGTGTGCAATGCCCAAGGCATTATCATGAGTGTGTGTGTTGGCAGCCCTGGCAGCTATCATGACTCCTATATCTGGCATGCATAACAGCTGTACCAGATGTTTGCTAGGTGGGACATCCCGTATGGCCATCTACTGGTGGATGCTGGCTATGCACTGGAACCGTGGATAATGACACCCATCAGAAATGCACACACACCTACCAAAGAACACCATAATGAGACACATGCACAAACTAGGAACATCATAGAGCATGTGGTTGGGCTGCTCAAGTCACAGTTCCAGTGCCTTGATATATAAGGTGGAGCCCTGTAGTACTCTCCAGTAACATGTGCACAGGTGTTCACAGTATGTACCATGCTACACAATATGATCCTGTGCTAACAGCTGAGGTAGGACCATCACAGGGAAGGGACACACAGCCCCCCCCCCCACCAGAGCCTAGGTCTCTACAGCCACAGGCAGAGGGAGAATCTGAGGAGGAATCTCCTGAACCTGTCCCTGTAGGCAGACATAGGTGTGCCCACTATGCCCTGGCCTTGGTAAAGAGGCAATGCATAGCACATGCACTGACAACTTAGGGTAATAGGGACTGACACCTTACTCTGACTCGCATATAGTAAAAAGGATGCCAGCCACACCACACAACCTCTACCATACCATGTATTTGGCTGTGTACTGTGTGCATCAGACAGAGTCAGCCCTGAAACACAGGTCTCTCAAGTGCTCCTTCTACAAGGTAAGCCACTCTCCTTTACTACTAATGTACAAGGTACTAGACTGTGGTAGCATATGTATGGACCTGCTTCATGCATGTAAGGGAATAGAGTGGGTTGCTGGGCTAATTGCAGAAAACTAACAGCTACTTGGGACAACAGGTACTCTGTACAATGCTCTGTATCCCATATTATGCATGAGGTCACAGGGCTGGAAAACCCACTGCAGTATGCAAGGGGAATGCCAAATAGTGGTGTCATAGGACAGACACAACACTGTCAATAACAGAGTATACTACACCCAACACACCAGAGTTCCCATACAACTGTAGTAACAGTATGTCTGCAAGGATATAGCTGCAGACTGCACAGTCCCAGGGCTGTCACAAAGAACCTGCTCAAATTCCTGTTTTACATAAAATTCAGGGGTCAGAGCAGGGCTCACACAGTGTATGTCTGCCTGTCTGCTGTTGATAGTGTGTGGAATTAAACCTCGCCTTGTGGTGGTTCACTTGGCTAAGTACATTAGCATGGTTAATGGTGTTGATGGTTCAAAGCTAGCTGTACCTACAACTTTTGCATGTGAGGTACTCTTATGTTCGGACTCCTACAGACTGTCAGTATGCTTCAATATGTTTGTGCCAGAAAGCTGGAAAAAGACAAAGACAATAGGTGGCAGAGAGCCAAACAGACATTATACATGCTCTGAGTAACTTAGTAAGTGGCTAGTATAACAGCAGGTTGCAACAGGTCAGACTAGCAGCAGGATGTAAAGGGCATCACTTAACTGTGTCAGTACTTGTCTGTGGGCTCCATGTTTTAGTATATTACCAGGAAATCACAACTTTATGAGACACAGAGCAGACATATGGAGCAGAATGCTGGACATCCTGCAGAAACATGTACAGTAAGAGGTATGTAAACTGTCACCCTGTGTCTACTGTTACAGCATGTACTCTAATCACATTATACCCACAACCACTTACAGCAGGAAATCTCCACAAAGCCATGAGCAGTGGTAGGACAAAGGCCCAAATACAAGGGGAAGGATTAACTACTGGCCAGACAAATGTATAAAGTGCAGAGAATAACAGGCTGTGCATTAGCATGGGTTTGCTGATGTGTATGGAGTCAGTAATTCAAATGTCTGTCAGCATGCCCTAATGTCAACCTATAATGATTTGCCAATAATGTACCAGAAATCAGCAATGCTATGTGCGACATAACATACATGTGCAGAACTATATACATTTTATTACAATTGTCAACCCTGATAAGTATGAGACATATATTATGTTCAGGACACAACCAAGGAATGCCTTGGACAAAATATCAAGGAGGTGACTGTTGAATCAGGTGCAGCAGCCAGTTGGCTGAAGCACACAAAATCATGGACTGCAGTACAGGTAGGTCGGGTCTGGAATCACATTATAAGTACTGATAGTCACACTAGGTATGCTACTATGCTTAGCTAACTTGAGCCTATGTCTGATTTCTCATTTGCCAGAGGAACTGATATTTGAAAATATGTGTGTATATACAGGCAGCTATGTATACATATCTGTCTCTCCCTATCCCCCTCACACATTATTACCCAGTCTATCAGTATGTATTACAGATATTATGTATATCTACATAAAGGTGTAGAGTGATTTAAACTCTCCTCATATATTTATATAACACACACACAGCTACAGTTACATCCCTGATATATATATATATATATATATATATATATATATATATATATATATATAGATAGATAGACATACATGCATACATACATATACATTTATTTATTTAACATTTGTTTACCACAAAAGTATGACTTGGAATGAAGACAATTTTCAGCAGAGGCCCAGGGAGGAACACTCCAGACACATGTCCTCATAACATGAGAGGAAACCAAATCACCTAGAGGAAACCCACACGGACACAGGGATGAAATGCAGACTCCCCACAGAAGGCATTCCAGCTGAGAATCGAACCGGAAAACCTCTTGCTGTGAGGTGATAATGCTACCACTGCACCACTGCACCACTGCACCATCCCACATATACATATGTATATGTGTATGGGGATGTACGAATGTCCACACATGCATGCATGATGCTGGGGTTATCTGCACCTAAACACACAGCAGTTGTTTAATGGTAGCAGACCAGGGCCGCAAAATGACAGAACCACCCAAATACAGAACCCTCTGGCTGGGGAATGTCATCCTGTAGACAGACAATGGTGAGCAGGCAGTGCAATGTACAATGCTTTCAACACAAGTCCTGGATAGGCCATATTGTCAATGGGCAATTGTCCACCTGCAATTTGCAACTGGGCAGATATGGTGGAACTGGTACTTATACACACATAGCAGGGGTATTAACACATACAGCCCTGCTAGTACGCTAGATACACTAACAGCATAAAACAGGTTCACTCTGCAGGCCACACATGCTGTGTAATACAAGGCCACTTTGAATAGTCCACAAGTACTGTGACTGCAGCCATGTGTACAACAGATTTAACCAGTGATGTGTACAATATGTCCGGTGAGCTATATTGTGTAATAGTAAGTACGTATGGGTTCTAATCTCACTTCAGTCACTGCATGGGTGTGTGTGTAGATATTTCCACAGTAGCGGTACCGACACAGTCATCTGGCATTTGTCTGTGCCATGCTGACTCATTTTATGGCCTGGTGAGTAGTGTACAGCTGCACATTGTCCTCCCTGTCACCACCTATTCATGTTACCCACCTTAATAGCACTGGCTGACATTCAAATAACAAACTCTGTGGCGCATGCAAAAAGTACAAACTAGTATATATTAATAGATAAGTAGAGGTTCTAATCTCACAATGGGCAACTGTATGTGTGCATCTGTCTGTGTGCGTGTGTGTGTCTGTGCGTGTGTGGGTGTGTGTGTGGGTGTGTGTGTGTGTGTGTGTGTGTGTGTGTGTGTGTGTGTGCATCAGTATATCTCCTTGCAGCAGTGTTCCTTTCTAACCTATCTCTGTGCAATGGACATACATTTTAAGGCCTTATGCCTACCTGCCAGCCTCCTCAGTGTCCTCCTTTACAGGGCCTTCTGATGTCATCCACCTTAACAGCACTGGCTGTCAGCCTCAAAACAGGTAAGCTCCGTGGTGCTGTATATCTGTCATGGTCTAGTGTATACTACCTAGATAGGCAGGGATTTTAATCTCACAACAGGCAACTGTGTGTGTGTGTGTGTGTGTGTGTGTGTGTTTGTGTGTGTGTGTGTGTGTGTGTGTAAATATGCACCTTTGCAGCAGTGTGTCTGTCTCATGTATTTCTGTGCAATGGTCACACATTTTAATGCCCTGTGCCTACCTCTTGACCTCCCAGTTGACTTAATTTACAAGGTCTGCTGATGTAATTCACCTTAAGAGCACTGGTTGACACTCTCAAACTAGATAAGCTGAGTGTCACATGTGATAAGTACATAGTATTATCGTGTGTGTAACTAAATAAGTAGGGGTTCTACTCTCAGTAAAGGCAACTCTGTGAGTGTATGTGCATGTAAACATATTCCTCTGCAGCAGTGTGCCTCTCTTGCCTACCTGGGTGTAATAGTTTAACACTTGAAGGCCCTGTGCCTACCTGTCAACCTCCCAATTGGTCTCCTCCACAAGGCCTGCTGACGTAATTCAGCTTAACAGCAGTTGCTGACACTCTCAAAACAGATAAGCTGCGTGGCGCATGCATTGATGTAATTCAACTTAACAGCACTTGCTGACACTCTCAAAATAGAAAAGCTTTGTGGCTCATGCATTAATAACCTAGTGTTATAGTGTACATAACTAGATAGGAAGGGCTTCTACTCTCAGTAAGGACAACTCTGTGAGTGTGTGTGCATGTAAACATATCCTCTGCAGCAGTGTGCCTTTCTTACCCATCTGGGTGCAATGGTTTAAAATTTTAAGGCCCTGTGCCTACCTGTTGACCTCCCAGTCAGGCTCCTTTACAAGGCCTGCTGATGTAATTCACCTTAACAGCACTGGCTGACACTCTCAAAACAGATAAGCTGCATGGTGCATGTGATAAGTACATAGTGCAGTAGTGTATATGAATAGATGGGTAGGGGTTCTACACTTAGTAACGACAACTCTGTCAGTGTGTGTGTGATAATATATATCCTGTTGTAGCAGTAATTCTAGCTCACCTATCTGTATGAAATGGTTATACATTTTCAGGCCCTGTCAACCCCCTCACCATTGCCATCCTTTACAGGCCCTGCTGATGTTATCCACCTTAACAACACTGGCAGACACTCCCTCCACACATAACCACCATGGCACATGCAATTAATCCATAGGGCTATAGTATCTACAACTAGATTGGTAGGGGTTCTAATCTTGAAGAGGCCATCGCTGTGAGTGAGTGTGTGTGTGTGTGTGTGTGTGTGTGTGTGTGTGTGTGTGTGTGTGTGTGTGTGTGTGCGTGTAAATATACCCCTTGCAGCAGTGTGTCTATCTTGCCTATGTGTGTGTATTGGTTATACATTTTCTGGCCCTGTTACCCCCCCCCCATTGGCCTCCTTTACAGGCCCCAATGATGTCATCCCCTTTGACATCACTGACAAGCACTCTCAAAGCATATAAGCTCCATGGCACATGCTATTTGTATGTAGTACTATTGTATATAATACCTAGATAGGTACAGGTTCTAATTACAAAAAAGCCAACTCTGTGTGTGTGTGTGTGTGTGTGTGTGTGTGTGTGTGTGTGTGTGTGTGTGTTTGCGTGTGTATATGCATGTAAATATTCCCTGTCATAATAGTGTCAGTCTTGCCTATGTGTGTGCAATGGTTAAACATTCTAAGTCCCTGTGAGAACCTGCTGCCCCTAAATATCCCACATCTACCTAGGCATATATGCTATCTGCCACTGCCTACACTTGTAGGTACACAATACTCAGGTGACATGTATCAAGCGTGGCATGCCTTGTCACGGGGTATGCATGCAGGATTACTCTGTCCAGTCCATTGCCCCTAGCACACTGATCTACACAGATGCACCTGGGTAACAATTCAGACCCCTACAACAGAAACATAGAACGTTCTGAGAGACACCTGTCAGTCTGTGACACCTCCACCAATCTAACACCATGCAACAAAGGATCAAACACATTAATGTGTAGTCATGACACATGCCAGAAGACAGCACCTGTCATGGCATAACAGAACCACAGTAAGCAATGTGTGTGTGTGTGTGTGTGTGTGTGTGTGTGTGTGTGTGTTTTTGTGTGTACATGTAATGTACTATAGTCACCCTGTGCATCAGACACATATTTGCATGTCCCTGCATCAATGTTATGAATGCAGGGATGTGGCACAGGTATCATCACATGCACACGGTGGGGTGTGGTGTTGGGGGTGCTAAAGGCTTAGGCTGTGAAAAACAGCTGATGTCATGTGTGGGGGTCAGGAAGGGGCAGTGGTCAGCTGGGCCAAGGGGGGGGTGCCACATGTGTCTATTGGTTACATGCATGTCACACTAATGTATGTGTGCATGTACACAGTCAAGCCATATGCTAGCCCTACACATGAGTATGTTGGACAGCAGTGGACCATACATGGCAGACTGGACAGTTCACCATCTCTAGCCACAAACATGGGAACTGGCTCTGCCAGAAGTGGCACTGGCACCACCATGCCCAGGGTCAGATTTGGTACTAGTTGCTGATGGTGACTGGTGTCTGCTGGGCCTATGTCCCTCATGGGACTGTCCAGGACCATGTGCCCATAGCCTGCCATGTCCTGGTGTGGCAATCACCCTCACTCCCTTCTGTAGCAATGGAGGTACTGCCACTTCAAGAGCATGAGTTTACACAGCCATGTGGACTCTCAGCAGATGCTGCTGACCTATTGCCATGTGTCTGACACCCTACTCCCATCACATGTTCAAGTGCAGACAATGTTCAGTCAAGGACTGACAATGTCTCACACCACCATCTGTCCACTACATCAGTGAAGTCATACATGGTGTCACCAATGTTATGGATGGATCTTGCCTGTGCCCAATGATGGACCACAACAAGTGTCAAGTGACTCGTGATGTACCACCTGTGACAGGTGGTGGATGGGCAGCAGCCATCCTTTGAGCACCCTTGTCAATATGCCAGTGTGGGACCTCACCTGCTGTCTGGATCTGGCTAGTTTATACAGTTATTGAAGTCATAGTCACCACACTCTCCTGTTCAATGCTGCCAAATTCTGATTGTCCAATAACCATGGCCACAGGGAACTGGGTATGTGTGGATATACTGACTGTGTGCAGGGACATTTGGGGAGGAAGTGGGATGTCAACCCATGGGACATATTCAGCCTCCAACAACCCCACCTGTGCCTCACTGTGGCCATCATCATCATCAGAGTTCAATGAGACACTGACATCAGGTAGTTAGGGGGACACACTCCAACTCCCTCAGTCACCTGTGAGGAGGAAGACAACATACCTACGTTAATACCAGCACTCTTATGTCTGCTGTTTCATACGCACACACATACAGATGAAGTGCAACAACTGCATTATACATACCACATCTTATTTCTGATCCCATCCACAAAACACAAGCTGACTATGGCATACACAGACAAGATAGTCCCTTTATAACATGCACCACAGCTATATCTGGTTAATGTTGCCAGTAATATACACCTGTGAGATAATTGATATGTCAGTGTATGAGACGGCCCTACACCTAAAACACAGTGCTCCCATCTTCACCATACTGTTGCACCCTGTATAGCAGACTGCATAGACCTTCACAAAAATAAGTGCAAATATGCCACAGCACCTGCAAATACACTACTGTGATTACTGATTCAATGCACTGCAGTGAACCCCTCCAAAACTGAACATAAAAGTATTGTACTCTGGCTAAGCATAACAGTTGTGTCTACGGCAAACTGGCAGCCCTTAATATTCTTAGGGTATATGAGATACATACCTAAACAGTTTCATGATCACCAGCTACAGGATGTTGGACTCCAGCCACACCAGATATACCTATGGAAATGTGAGGGAGAGGTATCATCAGCAAACACAAATGTGGCATTGTTACAGGATAATATGTGCATATATCAACATGTACAGTAGGAACTCTGATACTGCCCACATTGCTGACATTCTGAGTATGTTGCATTTTATGCTCAACTCCTGAGAGACTTGCTTGGCTACAAACATCTGCATTACAAGCTATTTAAAACTAATAATAACCTCAAGTTTTTATTGGAACATCCTATAAAAATAAATGATACATCAAGAGGAACTAAGAGTTGTGGTTCCTGTGCATTCTGTTCATATATTTTAGGGGTTGACTGGGTGGAAATTGGTTCCCCTAAGAGAAAGATGTGGTTGAAGAGAGGTTCATGTGGCTTCAAGCAACTGATTTGTATTTCCATTTGTCAAAACTGCCAACAGCTCTATGTTGGAAAAACTGAAAGGGCTTTGTGTAGATGGATCTACGAGCACCTTTATGCCATTAGACGTGAGGATGATAATAACACTCTCTATAAGCATTTAAATGGTAATAGTTTATGTAAAACTTTTCTTTTTGGTATTCTTGATAACCTTGGTAATGACATCACGGGTGGTGATTGGAAAAACAGGTTAGATAGGGAAGAATTAAAGTGGTAGCTAAGGCTGAATTCCACCCCCCCCCCCTCCAGGTATTAATGAAGCATGTAGTATTATGCCTGTATTAAAATACCATTCATTCAAGCTTTAAATGTTTTCTTTTAAGTAGAAGTCATATTTTATTTCTATTAATGTGTATGGAATATATTAAATTATTTCATTATTATTATTATATTAATTTATATGTGATGTACTAGTATCATATTTATTATATCTTTATAGGTGCATTTACTTGTAGTTTTTTAAAACATTTTAAAATCATGAAATATTGGTATGCTGCTTTAAGTATGATAGGGGAGATGTATAATTGATTGTTAATTAATTATTTCATTAGCTTAAGGGTATAAAAGAACTGTGTTTTTGAATTGTATCTGTTTTCTGATAAAGTCTTGGTTTCTAAGACAAAAGCGCGCTCAATAAATCTACTTTTTTATGCAACACATCTGTGGGGATTACTGTCGACATCACTTGAGTGTTCTATCGGAACTGGTACACATAAATACATGAAAACATACTTGGAGGTTCTAAATAAAAATCTGCAAAACCAACAGAGACCTCCAAAGCAAACATCCAAGAAACCTCCACCCCCCCCAACACAAACCATGAAACACATACTTCACAAAACCAGTGAGCCATGCAATCACAGCCCTTAAGGCAAAATAACATACCCAACATAATAGTAATAGGTGACTCTATAGTCAGGCACACTGATATCCCACTCACTAGGCTGAATAAGGAGAAGGTTACTGTTAGCTGCCTGTTGGGTGCCAGGATCCGCCACATAGCACAAGCACTCAGGTCACTCCAGAAGAAGTACAAATATGACTCTGTCATTGTCCATGTTGGTGTGAATGACCTGAGCCATATCTCCCTGGAATACATGAAGAAAGACATGGAAGAGCTCTCTGATCACGTAGCCCAGGCCGGTATGACCCTGACCCTGAGTAGCATCCTGCCCTCACCAAGAATGATACCATGGTATAAAGAAATAATTCTCGATTTCAACAATTGGCTAAGTTTCTGTTGTCATTCAAAGGGGATCCAGTGTCTGTCCCCCTGGTATGACATGCTCAACAAGCCACACTGCTTTGCTAGAGACAGCTTGCACCTGTCACCCATAGGCTTTCGAATACTGGGCAAGGCTCTTGCCACCCCCATAGTGCCTTTTTTTTGGCAAGACTCAAAAGACAAACCCACCGCCGTAAATAGCAAAAGTAACAAAAAACTGAGGGTAATGCTACTCAATGCCAGAAGTCTAAACCTCAAAATGCACGTACTTGAAACACTCCTCAGTATGGAGAAAACTGATATATGTGCAGTAACAGAACCTAGTTTAAGGCTCCAGAGAGCACCCCAGCACTACCAGGCTACAACTCATACCATACATTTCAGCCACAGAACCCATACTGAAATACAAAAGGTGGGAGAGTATCCATATTCATCAAGGATACCCACACCTCCAGGTTAGTGGCACAGCACGATGCTCCAGAGATCATCCACGTGCAACTAACAATGGGCAAAACTGCAATTCAAATTGTAGCTTGCTACAGATCACCCACCATGTTCCAGGACCCTCATTCTGCATTTCTGGAAACACTGGGAAACATAAAGGTCCTACCAAACACCCTAATATTTGGTGATTTCAATTACCCAAGCATTAACTGGGAGAACTACTCAAGTACTAACTCCCTTGTCCAAAGTTTCCTAGAATTTATAAACTCAAATGCCCTGGTTCAACTGGTCAACACTCCCACCAGAAGTGACAACATATTGGACCTGGTCATCACCAACATGGGTGAACGGTGTTCCACACCAGAGGACAACCCCTCACTGGATAGATCTGACCATAAACAAATCACCTTGGATATCCATATTCCTCCCCCACCCCTGGACAAGAAAACCACCGTGAAAAACTTTTCAAAAGCAAACTTCACATTACTTAAGACCAAGGTGGAAAGTTTCAAAGCCCCCATGTTGAAGGATAACATTGACCAAGCTGCAAAATCCTTTACTAATGCATTCTATGGGCAGCTACAAGAATGCATGGATCGTGCCATCCCAAGCAAAACCAAGACTCACTCCTCCAAGAAAAGGAAACCAGTCTGGTAGACTCCTGCCTTAACCAACTATACAATAGAAGGAGGAAACTGTTACAGAAAAGAGTAAAATCCCAAGAAGGGAAGACATCCCTGATCAGTATCAGCAAGAAACTATGATCCCTCATAAAATAATCCAAGGTGAGCTTTGAAAGAAAAATTGCCAAGAACTCCAAAGATAACCAAAAGGCATTTCTTAGCTATGTCAAGAATCTAAGTGGCAATGCTCAGATCTGCTTGGAGTTTGTGCAAATAGGCACAGAATACACTGAACCGATCAATATCGCCAACGTCCTGCCAGACAGGTTCAGCACAAACTTCACCCACCAAAGGGCCCATAACCATACCAGAAGAATGTAGAGTCCCTGAAATCACAGACACTCAGGTTAAAACAGCCCTCTCCAAAGCCAAAAATGCAGCATCAATGAGACCGGACTGTGTCCCAGGCTGCGTCCTATATGAGCTCAAAGATGAACCAACCCCTCACCTAAACACACTGTTCAAACTCAGCCTCTCTACAGGCTACATACCCATAGAGTGGTGCACAGCAATGGTTATTCTGCTCCACAAATCTAGAATCACAACAGACCCCGGGACCTATTGCCCTATAAGACTGACTAGCTTGGTCTGCAAGGCTATGAAGTGCACCAAGATGGAATTCATTAACAGAGACATTGGGAACCTCCAAACATTAGACCCTACCCAGTTTGGCTTTGTTAAGGGAAGATCATGCCTCCTAAACCTGGTGGACTTCTTTGAGACAGTTACCAAGGCTATAGATGAGGGAAAGGTGGTACACACAGCCTACCTAGACCTTGCTAAGGCCTTTGACACCATTCCCCATTCTGGTATTATAGACAAGCTCACCAGCCTGAACATAAACCCCTACATTACAAGATGGGTTGCCAACTCGCTCACGGACAGAACCCACATGGTGAGAGTTGTGGGAGCTAGGTCTGACTCTAAAGTGTTTACAAGTGGCATTCCCCAGGGGTCAGTCCTAGGACCCCTTCTGCTCAGTATATACGTCTCAGAGGTACAGGCAAGCACAAAAGGACTATGGCTGACCAAGTTCGCAGATGACTGCAAACTAGCGGCTATAAATGACTCCCCAGCTGACACAGACATCCTCCAAAATGGTCTCACTGAGATGGATACCTAGTGTCAAAATCGTGGCCTTAAGCTAAATGCCAAAAAGTGCATAGTCATCCCCTTTGGAAAAAACAAAGTACCCACAAACTACCACATAGGTGGTAGTTCCCTAAATACGGAAGATGTAATAAGCGATCTGGGGACCCAAGTACATAGTAATCTCACCTTTGATAATCGCATTGCCAAAGTGGTTAGAAGATCCTTCTACATGGCCCACCTAATCACACAAGGGTTCGCATCCAGATCAAAAGAGGTCATTGTGCCCCTCTATTTATCACTCATCAGACCCATCATAGAGTACAACATCCCATTTGGGATGTACCTTACAAGACACCTGCAACAGTTGGAAAGACCACAGAAGTACCTCACCAAGAGGATCACTAGCCTCAAACAGATGCCCTATGCAGCTCGACTGAATAAACTCCAGTTGTACACGGTTGCATACCGCCTACTCAGAGGTGATCTCTGCATGACATACAAGGCCATGTCCAACCCAGAAATGATGGACATGCTCCACCTAAAGAAAACCTTATCCCCTCAAGCCACATGCTCTAGGTATATAAACTTCACCACAGCAATAAACAGGACATGCTGGAGGGATAGATTCCTGTCTCACAGACTTCCCATGCTTTGGAACAAGATCCCAATCTACATTAGGCAGAGCTCCTCACTAACATTCTTCAAAAGAAACCTTGATGAGTGGATGGGAAACAGAAAGTTTACTTCGGAGATCACTTCAATGGCTCTGCTGGACAGAGTCACAGGGAACTAATCTAAGAGGGTGGCAAAATCCAACACATTCTGGCTAGGCTTATTAATGCCTACGAGCAGATAGCCTAGTACCAACCTATGAACCTATGCGTGCACAAGTGTGCAATACAAACAAATGGCCTCCACATGCAGATTGACCTGACATCTATGTACTGGTATGCAGAGGCTACCACAATGACTGCTACAGTATTACAGTGATGAACAAAGAAGGCTTACCTGGATGCTCCTCTGCTGTGGAAGCTGTGATACCCATCCCCATGACGTATGGGGTGATGGATGCTTTGGAACTGGTGGTTGATCCCAGATTTCCAAGGAACTCATCTGTGGCTGTGATTGGTTGTTCTGCTGCAGGCTCTCCACCGGTGGCAACATGGTTCTTGGCCACAGCAGCGGCACTTTGCCATGCAGCATTTATCATATTGGTCGCCCGGTGTTGGGCCTGTTCATAGCTTCTTTCCTGTAGCCCTAATTGGTTTACTGATGTGACGAGGTCAGTCCAAAATGCAGAACGTTGCACCAAATTCTGGTGACTCCTGGAATGCAGGATGTGGTGATGCAGTCTGAGGCCATCCAAGAGCATGTCATTTTTGGCAGCAGTAAAAGGTGGGTGCCTCCATCTGTACATGGTTTCTGAAAGACAAGAAGAGGAGAAAACGTCACAGAACCACGTACATTTATTTCCACTATGTACATATCCCGAACATCAAAATTGACCAGCACTATCCTCCATTAACTACCGCATGATACCCTGAAATCTAGCAACACAGTATGCATGTGGCTATCAGCAACATAGTGGCAATACATCCTGTATTTCCCTGATTATCTTGCCTTTTCCTCCTACTTGCAGTTTGTTCTCTAAAGTCCTCAACTGCATCTTTTCTGTTGCATTTATTACTGCTTGTTTATAGCCTGTCTACATTGTGTTATTGTAAGCCACTTACATTTGGTGTAAGCACTTGGGCTTTAGGCCCACCCCTTAGATTTTCCTGGTCTTTCTCTGATAAATGTGGTTGGACAATGTCCTGCAGTTTCTCCCACCAGTCTGGTTGATATGGGCATCCTGACACAGTGTAGCAACTACCTCATGTACATGGACAACCATCTACTACTACCACCTAAGAACACAATTTGTGAGAGATGCAATTGCATCCCAGAGTCCATGCTCTCACCCACTCAAGCCAGTATACCTGGCACCAAAAAGGTTAACACAATCACTACACCTCAAACACCACCCATGCCTACACAACACTCACCCACATATGCAGAGATCCTCAACATAAACATACCCAAAAAAGGAGACCTCTGAGGCAAAAACACAGACGATCTCCACTGCCATCCACACCACATACCATGCATAGTCCACACTTATGTCTCACAGCCACTAAGACTTCAACATAAACCCTACACATTAGTCATAGAAGACTCCATTGTGAGACACACAGATGTGCCTTTCACTAGGCTGGATATGGAGAAAGTCACGGTTAGTTGTCTGTCAGGTGCCAGAATCTGCCATATCACATACACACTGAAATCGCTCAACAACAGGTACTGTTATGACCCTGTCATAGTCCATGATAGTGTGAATGACCTTAGACATACCTCCCTGGACTATATGAAGAGAGACATGATTGAGCTTGCTGATTATGTGTCCCTGGCAGGTATGTCCTTAGCCTTAAGCAGGATTCTTCCATCATCAGAATGATGCCTCAATACAAACAGGAAATGATAGGCTTTAACAATTGTCTTAATTTCTGGTGCCATTCAAAGGAGATCCAATAGCTGACAGCCTGGGAATATATGATTGACAGGCCACTATGCTTTGTCAGAGATGGTCTGCATCTGTCTCACCTGAGCTTCAGGCTTCTGGCAAAGGTTCTTACCTCCCTCATAGTTCTTTTTTTAGGAAAAGTGAGGTTAAGACTACCAACATAAAAATGTCAACAAAACACAACTTAATTGTTATGCTACTATACGCTGGGAGTCTAAACATGACAGTGCACTCATTGCAAGCATTCTTAACTCTGGAAAATTCTGACATCTGTGTAGTCACAGAAACATTGTTCAAAGCTGCGGAGAACATCCCTGCCTTACCTGATTACTATGGATGGTAAAGCCAAAGGAAGTGGGGTGTCAATATATGTCAAAGACATACACACCTCTAGGCTGGTCAAACAGTATGACACACAAGAGACATGCCAAGTGCAGTCTACCATTGACAAGATCCCTATTCAAACATAGCTAGCTACCAGCTCCCAACTCTTGACTCAAGATGCCCATTCTGCCTATATGGACCTGTTTGACTCTATCAGAATTCAACCCTTTACCTTGATCCTGGATGACTTTAGCTACCCAATCATAGACTAGAAGAACAACTCATGCTAGAACACAAATAGCCAGAGATTCATTGATTTTGTCATTGCAAACACCTGGGAACAGCTAGTTGATACCCCCACAAGAGGTGAAAAAATCATGGACTTCATATTAAACAAGAGTAACCATTGCAGCACCCCTACAATATCATTCTCCCTAGTGAGATCTGAACATAAAGCAGTCGCTTTCAAAGTCACCATCCTCCACAATAACAGCCCTTATCACCGCCCTGTCAAAGGCATAAAATACAGAGTCCATGGCAGCCGATAACATCCAAGGCTGCATTCTACATGAACTCAGGCATGTACTTGCAGCAATATTAGGTACTGTATTCAACCAAAGCCTTAGTACTGTCTTTATTCCAGCTTAGTGGAGGACAGCCACTGTCATCATTGTACACTAAGGTGGAGCATCCACCAATCCAGGAAATTATAGACCCATCAGCCTAACTAACCTAATCTGGAAGTCCATGGAACAGATTTTCATGGACCTCATTAACAAGGACATTGCCAACCTCCAAACATTCGATCCCACACAATTTGGCTTTGTCAAGGGGAGATCATGTCTTTTAAATTTGGTTGACTTCTTTCAGACAGTCACCAAAGCCATAGACAAGGGGAAGACAGTGCACAGCACCTACCTTGACACAGCCAAAGCCTTCAACACTATTTCTCACTCGGCCATAATAGATAAACTCTCTCAACTAGGCATCATTCCATATGTTACCAGATGGGTAGCAAATTGGTTCACTGACACAACCCACTAGTCAATATAGAAGAAACCACCTCAAGTGGTAGACTGGTAACATGTGTCATACTCCAGTGTTCTGTCTTGGGGCCTCTGTTATTTGGGATATACTTTTCTGAGGTGCAGGTCAAAACCATTGGAATATGGCTGACCAAGTTTGCAGATGGCTACATGCTGGGTGCTGTCACCAAATCCTCTAGTGATGTGGACATCCTGCAAGAGGATCTCACTCAGACAAATGACTGATGCCAGAAACAGGGCCTCAGGCTGCAGACCACAAAATGCATCATCATCTCCTTTGGGGTGAGTGATGTCCCCACAAATTATCACATTAAAAACAGGTCCTAAGCACGCAATCAGTAATGAGGGATGTGGGCACACAGGTTGATAGCAACCTGAGATTTGGCCACCATGTTGCTTTTGTTGTATAGAAAGCCCTCTACATGGCCCACCTCATAAGTAAGGGTATGTCATCCAGGGAAAAGGAGGACATAGCATCCATGTAATTTTCCCTAATAAGGGCCATTATTCAGTACAATGATCCTTTTGGCATGTATCTCGCTAAGCACATACAGCAGTTGGAGAGACCACAGAGATTCCTCACCAGGAGAATCCAAGGTCTCAAACATCTACCATATGCAGATAGGCTAAAAGCCCTATCCCTCTACTCAGTTTCATATAGACTCCCCAGAGGTGACCTTTGTCTGGCATACAAGGTGATCACAGATCCTACCTTGATGAGACTGCTGCATATCCACAAGTCAAGCTCCACTCAAGTAACTCACATGAGCACCCTCAACCTGGTCTGAGACATCAACAGGACTTGTTAGCAGGATAGATTTGTGTCCCAGAGACTTCCCATCTGTGGAATAGACTCCCTCTGTTTGTCAAGCAGGGTACCTCTTTAGCCCTTTTTAAGCGTAACCTGGATAACTGAATGGGAAACAGAAAATACACCCTTGGGATTCCACCCATGTCCCAGTTGGACTGGAGCCTTAGGTGCTGACTTGTATAAACATGTGCTAAGCTCTTGTCTAGGCTTCCAAGGCCCTCAGAGCCAATAGCCTAGTAACCTCCTATGATCTTATGAATACAGGTTATGGCCCTGTGTGCTGTGATGGAGTGTGCTGTTATGTCTCCACTCCCATCACTGCTGTCTACTGTGGTGTGTCCCATATGGGCAACATCCCAGTACCATGTCATACAGCTACTGTCCAACAAATAGGTGGGTGTTACTACAAGTCTATGGGGACAGTCCAGCAACATCCATGTGACGCAATGACAGACAGCACTGCAAATGTGCTGTAGGGTATCTTCCCTGTAGGTGTCCAACATCTGTAGTACACAGATGTTTACAGAATGCGTACATACATACAATCTTTCAACCCTCTAAATGCCCTGCTCTATGCAACATTCTTCTCCCCTACACCCCTCAGAGAACTCTCAGATCTACTCACCAAAACCTAATCTGTGTCCGAAAACCCAATTGCCCTGCTGGTCAACTCCTGCTATCCTTTTCCTTAGCAAAAAAATGGAATTCTCTTCCTTCCTCTCTAAGGACCTGTGCAAACTTTGAAAACTTTAAATCTCAGTTACATTCCTACCTTTACTCTAACAGAAAATGCAACTGCATTCTCCCCACCTAGTCCTATAATTCTCTCTCCACCTCTAAACTCCTCTCCAGTTATGAATACTAGCCTCTCTAGCTATGATCTATAAGCTACCACACACATGTACACATTGTAAATATCACATTTGTACCATGTACCTAAGAATTTACACCTTCTCTCAAACATGAAATGTAACTGTAAATTGTTCATTGATAATATTGTGTCTGTATCTAAAGGTAAGATGTACCTAAGACATTACACCTGCTCTCTAGCATGAAACATAATTGTAAATTGTTCTTCTTTTCTGTATTGTATCTGTGTCTAAACTTTGTAACCTGGAGCTTTTCTCCCCGGGTCTCCACTGAAAATGGGTTCCCTGAGCCCAATGGACATCCTCAGTCATCAAACTTGAAATAAATAAATAAATGTGCCTGATATATGTGGACCCTCCACCAGAAAAATGTGGATGTCTGGAAAACAGTTGGGCAAGACTTATGGTTGTTCTCAGACTGTGGGGATTCTGGCTGTCACATGCAGAACCCTCAGAAAACAGTTATGGTATAGTAATATCTGGTACTGTATTAATTTCCTTACTTTGGATGCTCAATATGTAGACTCTGTCACTGAGGTCAGGCATGTGTCCCCCCACTACTACTGGCTATGACCTGAAGTCTTGCTCTAGGGGGGATCACCAGGTATGCTAGCCATAGTGCTCAATTGGTGAGATAAAGATGTTGATTACACAGTAGGCTAGCCAGACTACATCAGGGACAGTCAGGGACACCTGTACAATATTTGAACTATTCCTGAGTGACATTCACAGACTAAGAAGAGCTGAATAACAGTACTTCATGTGATATGCCATCTGTGTCCACCATTACTTACTCTCACTATTGTCTAACACACAATCCAGTAGCATGCGTACAACAGCCAGCCATTATAGAAGGGACTAAGAGGGCAAGAGCTGTGATCTACATCACAGCAGACAGAGTTGAAAGGGAAGCCTGTAAGTGCTAGATGGATGACTACTGGCAACATGTCCAAGATATGACCTACTGTTGTAATCCTTATTCCCCATAAC
The DNA here is from genome assembly GCF_019279795.1 of Protopterus annectens. Taxonomy (NCBI): domain Eukaryota; kingdom Metazoa; phylum Chordata; order Ceratodontiformes; family Protopteridae; genus Protopterus; species Protopterus annectens. The sequence continues at coordinate 197,588,791 of NC_056729.1, read as the reverse complement.
TGCATCCTCCCATCTGCATCCCATTACATGGAGACTTGTATTACATACCTGGCAGAGTGCTGTACTCCTTTTTGTGCAGAAATCTTGAAGTATAATGCTTGTGATATTGCAGTCTGTCTTTGTAAAGCAAATCACAGACCTGTTTACCTAGGCAGCTGCTTGCCTATTGTAGATAATGCTCATGAACAGATGATTGTCTGTACACCAATCAGTGGCTCAGACCATACCTCTCAACTGTACAGATTTTTGCAGAATGTCCAAATTTGTGCCTCATATTTTTGGTCAATCTGTCATAAAATTGTGATTTTCTGCCAAATTAGTGGCAAATCATTAATGATTGAAGTTAAAAAAATAATTACAGATATTTGAGTTTCAGATCTCACACCATTCAAAAAAATAATGCTAATGTAAAACCTGTCATTCTATCAACTTTCCAAGTTTGTAAGAGCAATATCTAAAAATTTTCCCTATTTTTGGGCCTTTGCTCCACTTTTATTTATGGCTTTGTCCAGATTTCTTGCTCTAAGAGGTTAAGAGGTATGGCTCAGATTTGCAAATTGCATCCAGAACAGCTGGGTTGCAATTTCATTAGCCAATGACATGGCATGACAGTGAAATATTTCAGGCCTTCATGTAGGCCTTGGCCCATTATATAGGCTTCGAGTTGGATATCACTGAAGTGTGGAGACTACATCATTTCAGAGGGTAGGTAAAAATACTGTTCATGGTTGAGATTTATGTGGTATTTCCACAGTTTTGCATGTTATGTTTGGCCATTGTCAAATGACTTTCTGATTATGTGGCAGCTCAGTGTTAAACAATGAAGGTTGAGGTCAGTAAGAGGGAAGACAGATGCAAGTGTCATATATCATACTCATCATAATATGCATGCTGCTGAAGTAGATGCTGGTCTACCAGTTGTGTATGTTTGTAGAGACAGACTATGGCATATGTCCCTGTCACTTGACCTCTGCCACCACCTCTTCATGTATGGGTATAGTGTGGATCCTTTGTTCTAGGGGGTTGTGAGGTATGGCAGGTGTGTAGCTGGTAGCTGAACATAGTGCTGCATATGTTGCAGGTGGCAGCTGCTGCTTTTTGCCCAGAACTTATACTAGGGAGTATGAACACATTAGAGGACTGCAAGCTGTATGTGTCAGTGATGGAACAATGTCAGCTCTGTCATTACAGCAGAGCCAGGGTGAGGGTACCGATAATAGTCCAGGTGAGGCATGTGCTTAAGGTACATATGTTATGTAACAGTGCCAATCAGAGAGTGTTTGTGACATTGGGTAGCCTAGACATATTTGTGCAGTGTATCCCTACCTCCAGGCCTTTGATGTGCTAAGAATGGTAGCAGTGCATGCAATAGCAGCAACCTGGTTTGGTTAAAATTGCAGGTCTCAGTGATTATTTGTTGTATTCACAAGCATGTAATTGAAGTGCAACACACTGGATTCAAACCCAGGACTGTGGGTGGCAAAATGTACAGTGTACTAAGGATTTAGCAGACTAAGCTACTCAGTCAATACTGTAGCAGGTGTATTTGCATATATGTGCACGCATGCAGTCTGTTGTACAGAAGTCGCATTAGCATGTGTGTTTGGATGGGTGTGATGTGACACTGAACTGTCATGATTTTTCTCACCTCAATCTGCACTCACTTGTCAGCACTTAGTGCAGAGAAAAGGTTTTGTGACAACTGTGCCAAACGTAGGCAACACAACTGTTGAGATTTTGCAACAGTCTATGCAGTTGACAGCTATACCTGCCATCCCAGGCCTCATGTAGATACATCATTACTTATTTGTCTGTGTACTGGTTTAGTGTCTGCATCACAGTCCCAAGTACACTGCCAGTTTTCCCATTATATGTGCAAGCATTGTATAATTGGCAATCAGGACATGTTTGTGGAAACACATGTTTTACTTGAGAGCTGAGTGGCCTAGTGAGCGAATGCACTATTCTGTAGTTGAGAAGGTCCTGGGTTCAAGACTTGTTATGGGTAAATTTTTTTGCAGATGTGCCTAACAGTGTCAGAAACAGAGCAGGTGATTAAGGCAGTTTTAAGCAGGCTTGTGCGGGTTTGTGTGACCTGGCGCTCTGCTTAGCTACACTTAAACCTTTGCTAATTTAAAAAAAACAAAGAAAAAATGGGGTGATAGGAAAGTGATGAATGGGGGCATGCAGGGGGGAAAACATACTGAAAGGCAGATAGGGATGTGCAGGATGGGTGTAGGAAAGGACCATGCTCTACATTTCTTCTACAGCAACAGCTGTGCAGGTTATAGACAATTTGGGGCCTCTGAGGGCAACATAAATCTGTTAATTGATGCATGTAATAATAAAAGTGTGTCTACTGGATGTGGGTGTGAAATGGAGAGCTGAGTATGGAGTGATATTGTTTTTTTTGTGGTACAGATGTCCATTTTTTTTTAAGGAGAGAGTGGAATGTTGGTAAACTGATATAGGTACGTGTGGGGAGGTAAGTTGGGTAGGAGAGGTAACATTTGCAAACAGACAATACAGCATGCAGGGGTGGTGTATGACACATGAGGGGGGGTAAAAACCTTGGATGGGGAGTATGTTGTTGAGTTGGAGAGTCTTGTGCTCCCAGATGGCAGCAGTGAGCCTGAGCTCCACACCCATGGGCAGACAACACTGCTCCTTCACTGCCCTGAAGGTGGCTGTGCTGGGGACTGGGCATCGGGGCCACCTTGCCCCTCCAAGTTGGCCAGTCTGCCCTCAATCTGGCACAGGCAATCTCCATGGCTCACTGTGCTGTGTGATGATACCCTCTCTGTGCCTGCTCCCGGGGGGATGGGCCCTGTCGCCTGAGGCAGTTCCACCTGTTAGGTGGTGCAGGACCAGCAGAAGAGGCAGCGCCTGGTTGGGTCCCAGATGTGGTGTGACCCAGTGCCATGGCTGACTGAGGTAGGATAGGCAGATCGCCAGGAACCAGCCTTCCCAGCCAAACTATGGTGTTGAGGTTCTTCAAAGTGTATAGGTTAGTAATGAACAGAATATGTAGTTAGTTATAACAGCATGCTAGAACATTACACATAACCCAATAATGTAACATTGCATAACATATGGAACACAACAATAAGTGGGATGACAAGCCAGTTATGGCATAAGACAAACAACATAGGTAATTCAACAAGATATGTTAGTATGCAACCATGGTAATACATAACAATAATAAAACACAAGGCCCAACATAACATTTTGATAACAACATATGTTAGAAGTAAAACATACCTGATGTATAACAATACTAAATTATGATACAGATAAGGGGTGGGGATAGAGAGAAATACATGCCATTACTACCAGTAGAGGCTATATTGTTTGCAACAGAACTTTTATATACCCTACATGAGTGTCCTTACTTTATGTATACAAGTGCCCTATAGCTTCTGTAGCACCTACATACCTCTCAAGCTATCCCCATGGACAGTATGGGTCAAACTGTAACACCTACAGGTACACAACTACAGGGGACTATTACATATTATGGGGACATATATGACTACAAAGATGTACCATGGATAGATGTAGTGTGACTGTGCTATTGACATAAGTCAAGTGGATGATACATCTGTGTCCAAGGGATTTGGCAACAGTGATCACAGTCCATGACAGCATGACACTTGAGAGACATGTATTGTGCACAGTGCAGAGAGTTTACCTATCATGCCATCCTTGGCAGGCATGGGGTTAGGCTATCAGCAGACATTCACAAACATGCCAGGAATACAGCCATACTAAGATTAAACAGTTTTATTTATTTTATTAACTTTTTTTACTATTGTACTTGTTGACTTTATTTACTGACATCTTATCATCTTGCTAAGCAATGCTGTTAACATTCTGGTACATCTGAACAACAAAATTATTAACCCAAGCAAATAGATATTACAGTCATTTATTTACCTGTCATTCCTGTGGGGAGAACATCTGTTAATAATACATAACTGTTCTTATAAATGTTTAATAGTATTTGTCCCTGGATTCGAACTTCAGTCTGTGTGATAAAATGTACATCACACCTGGCATTTATCAAACTGAGCTACTGAGCCACTGCTGAGTATTAATTGACTGGTATGTGTCTAGACCTCACCTGGTAACAAAATATGACCTGGTAATAGAAGCTGATTGTCATACAAGACTGCACTAACGGTTTAACAATAATGCATGAGATTCATGCATGACAGAGATAGTAGGGGAACTGTGGATTAATACATGGGATGCATGTGTAGACAACTCCTAGTGGGTGGGAATATGTGTGATGTGTACAGACCATATCGGAGTGCTGGGTTGGCCAACTGACCCATATACAGTTGCAGATTGTATATTTGCAGTCTACAGCTATTACAGTTTTATACTTGCATGCATTAGCATACATAAGAGCAGGAATGAATATAGCTAAAATGCAATGGTTAACACAAGACAATCCTGAGATACATAATATACCTTGGTTATTCCTATTATTGGTTCAGATCTTATTGCAGAACAAATATCATAATGCATGATATCTTGTAGTATAGCTCCACATCTACAGTTTAGCAAAACACTCTTTATTAGCAAACCTTCAGTCACTTAGTAGTATTATTCCTGTTTGTACTTCACAGAAGATGTAATACTCCATTTCATGTCCAACACCCCAAAATACACACATATTGCACAACACAGCATTATTAGGGGCGACGTCATGCACTGACTGGTATATGTCTTCAATCTTTATTTGAACAGTTCATATAATCCAGGTGTTGCAATACAGTTGTAATTCCACAATTAATGCAGTAGAAACGTTATTTCCTTAACATAATTAATGCAGTAGAACTTTACATTAGTAATGCAGTAAAACTATAGTTCCTTTACACATTGTTAATACAGTTGAACTTTATTTCCTTAACATTATTAAGGGTCATGCTTTCATCTTTATTGAACTGTACCTGGCCTTACACAGTTATATCAGTTCAGGTCTATGACCACATCCGTTGCAGTACAATCAACACTGAATATACCTTCTGGCAGTTACTAATTTACTCTTTATTATTTATATGACTATAGATTGCAAGATACATCTGTACTCAACACACTCGTGGTGCAACCTAGCCAGGCACCCTGAATGGGACTCAAGGTTGCAAGCTCTCTCCTCTGCAGCTATGAGGAGAGAAACACACCATTATGTGTACCTGTCTATCACACATTCAGAATAGAATTTGGTATAACAATGATAACAATACTTACAAACAGATGGGACATTCCCATCTCTAGCATCTTGGACCCAGGTGGCCAAGAGATCCCCCTTACAACACTTCATGTCATCATAATGATGACACACCTGCTCACCTGTGTGGGCGATACCAATAGCACTGGTGAGATCATGTGGCAGCTGGGCCCAGGTCTCCAATTTGTATTCCAAACCCCTGGTACTGGCCCTGCAGCAGCCAGATGTCAAGGTATTTGACAAGGAGTATAACCATGACCCTGGACTCCAGACTGCCCCACCACTGTGCCCAGAAGCACACACCCTCACCAACTCCTGTCATAGTCTCTGTAAAGATCAAACTCCAACAGATTATGGCTGCATTCTCACCTGTTGCACTTAAATAAGGCTGTTTTCCTGCCTTTTACCACCATTGGGCCAGTTTTAAAAATGTGGCACTTCACTTAGCACCACTTAAACCAGCTGAGCTCAGTTGAGCAGTGCTTAAACTAGCAATGCTGAGTAATGGTTAGAGGTGCACAAACCAGCTTAGCTGAGCTGACCACTGTTTAAACAGGCATTGCTTAGCAGTGTGAAGCACCGCTAAACAATGCGCAAACCAGCCAAGCACTGCTAAACATTCCTGGTTTAAGCAGTGTTTGACAAGGTTTAGCTGTGTTTAGCAGAGCTTAGCTGAGCACAGCAAAGCAGAATTAAATAATATATTACATAATTGTGTAACTGCAAAACAAAAGGTTTAATAACATGTCTGTGTATACATACATTATTTCATCAAGGGTTTACACATACTTCTCATAATTGTATATTTGCAATATAAATGCTTCATACCCTGTGCATTCATACAAAATTCAATTGAGGTTTAAATGTAATTCTTATAAATGTGTATTTGTAACGAAATTTAATAACCTGGCTGTATAATCAATCAGAATTTAATCAGGATTTAAAAGATATCTCATACTGTGTATTTACTAAATAACCTGTCTGTGTATTCAAACCCCGTACTTACTGTACATAAGGATCTCACTCTAGCTATTCAGTTACACGACTATATGAAATGTTGTTAAACTTTTCCATATATATCTCTCCACTACGTTTAAGCACTGCGGCACGCTGTGCAAACATGCTCAGCTATGCTTTAACTTGACAATTCCTAAATAATTAAATGTATCCAGTTTCTATTCTTAGATGTCTGGCCCATGTCCATTGCTAAGAGCTGTTCCATGCCACTCAAACACTCACACAAAAAAATGTAAATAATTGCATTTTTTATTACATAGATATAACATTATCAGGCACTTTGACAATGCAGGGAGTATAGTGCTCATCTCTGGACACAGTAACACACTCCCTACACTAATTCACAAACCATGCTGCATGGCTCTCCCTCAATAATGTGCCTTAATTAACATGTGAGGTGCACTGCTGAGGGGTCTGCATACATGGTCATGATACCTTCCATGTAGGCTTTCCACTATTCCTACACAGATTTTATTAAATCCCCAGGCAGGTGTTTTTTGTATGACATCCATAAAAAAAAAATATTAGTTTCTGGGATTTCTTTTTTCAGCATTGCAAGGGTTAAGCAAAGTCAGTGAAGTATTTTCCAGTTGAAAATTGATATCAGTCATATGACACTTGGACAGAGAAAATAAAACTAATTAAAATAGCATGAGAAAACAATGTCCCACAGTCGAATTGTAATAAACACAAAGGACAGTCACCAGGATTCAATAAACTCTGAGTAGGTTCTGGCCGGAGCCTACACAAAGTGTTTTTGTGTATGTAATACTGCTCATCTCGTAGCATTGTGCCATGCATATTAATGGTGAGCAGCATGTGTAAGCAAGGGTTTGCAGCTCGCAGCATTGTTGCTGGCCACAAAACCTATAGTATGAATGAGGATCGTATGTCCCAACATTTTAATGCAAGAAAACTGGACAAAGATAAAATTAATGGGGGGACAAAGGGCCAAAAATAGGGACAGATTTACCATATTGTTCTTATAAATGTAGAAAGTAGGTAGAACAATAGGATTTGTGTTAGCGTGCATTTTCTGAAGGATATGAAGTATTAAACTGATATGTATATCATTCTGTACTGACCACAGTCTTCAGTGATTTTTCCAGAAAAAATTAATGGGGGGACAAAGGGCCAAAAATAGGGACAGATTTACCATATTGTTCTTATAAATGTAGAAAGTAGGTAGAACAATAGGATTTGTGTTAGCGTGCATTTTCTGAAGGATATGAAGTATTAAACTGATATGTATATCATTCTGTACTGACCACAGTCTTCAGTGATTTTTCCAGAAAACCACACATTTTACAAGGAACAGCCCAAAGATATGATGCAAATGTCTGGACAGTCTCCTTTTTTTTTTTTTTTTTTTTTTTTTTTTTGTTGAGGCCAGTGCTTGTGGGATGTGCTGCTTAGCACAAGCACACAAACTGGAGGACTGGACCACCCTGCTTGCAGACAGGACTCAGACAGCCACAAACATAAACTGAATGCATTCAATTAATAGTACTGGCTATCATGCAAAAAGAGTAAGCAGCAATTATGCTTTAAAAAAATTAATGGGAAAAATAGGAAAGTGGTGAATTGGGAAGCAAGTAAGGGAAAGAACAAACTGAAAGGAGGGCAGGGATGTGCAGGAGGTATTTTGGACAGAACCACAGCTATCCATTTCTTCAAGAATAAAACATGATCATATATTGGAAATATTTGTTGAATTTAGGCTGTTACCTCCAGAGAGAGGGGTGACCACAATACAGTCATGTTGTATAGCTTACTGGATGGAATCATGTGTATCATGAAGATATGTGTGCAAAACTGAGAGCTATGTATGGGATGTTTTTTTTTTTTTTTTTGAGTGAGAGAGGAATGTCGGGGAAGGAATGTAGGTATGTCTGAGTTAGGTAAGTTGTGCAGATTAGACAGCAATTGTAGACAAACAAGACAAGAAACAGAAATAGTGATGGACACAAGAGGTGAGTGAAGACCTTGGTTGTGGTGAGGGTGGGGACATCACAAACCCATGGACATCAAGCTGGGTGAGGGTGAGAATCAAGTCATCACCCACTGGATTGTCATCACTGTCACCTCACTGCATTGATAGCCAAAAGTGTCTGATATCTACATCTACTTGTGTTATTCAATACAATGATGGAGAGCGGTGTCTCCATCCCACGTAGGTATGCGTCAACTGTGTGGCTCACAGTCCCACACACCAGCCCCGGCAGTTCAACATGAGTGACATACTCACTATTGACTACATCTGCCACTGCTCATGGCATGCAAGGTTTTATATAATTTCTCTTTAGCATCTCATAATTAGTTTATTTTTTAACTGTATTTGTAGCCATCAAGAGTTTGCATAAATGGTCTCTATGCATTGTGTCTTAGCTGTGCTTATTCTTGGACAATACAGATTGCCTTTACATGTTTGCATAATGGCAAAAAATACTACCATAATTCTTTTGTGTTGTTAAATTAAAGCAAATACCATGATTTCACAGCACGAATGCAAACCACTTGGCACCACAGGACCCGGAAGCAGGTACACAAAGGCTTTCAAAATAAGCAGTAGAAGAAATCAATCAGCTGCTAGGTCTCCAATAAGATTCTTTAATATGACAAGGCAAAGTTAAAATCACAGTCTCTTCCAAGCGCTTTCACTCGACCACTTGCGAGCTTTTTCAAGGCAAAAAACATGAACTGGAAGCTCATTCACATTAAATACTTCCACAGTCATCACATGACTTCCTGTGGATCTTTCCCAAAAGGAAAATCACCATATAAGGCAAATTCTAAGCAGTTGCTTCATCGTGTACTTTATTATTGAGGCTAGTTTATGGGAACTAATCATCATTATCATCATTATCATCAGCCCCGCTTTTCCCAGTTTCGACATGGGGTCGGGGAATTCACTTAACTTTCCCTATCTCTCTTGACTCAATGCCACACATTTCTTCAACATTCATGCCTGACTGTTGCAGATCTTCTTTTACACAATCCATCCACCTCTTTGCTGGACATCTTTGTTTCCTCTTACCTTCTTCCTCTCTGTTCCAAATCATCTTCAACAGATTGTCTTCTGCTTTTCTGCACATGTCCAAACCACCATAATCTGTTCTCTTTGATCTTTTCTGCAAATGGAGCTACTTTGGCTTCTGCTCTTATGTTCTCATTTCTTTGTCCATCCCACAGAGTGCTTCCTACTACTCTTCTCAGGCACTTCATTTCCATCACCTCTAACTTCTTCATTTGCTCTTCCTTTACTGCCCAGGTTTCTGTACCATACAGTAGTATTCATATCACCACTGTCTTGTACACCTTACTTTTCAGCTTCTTTGGCATTCTTCTGTTATAAACTACACCTGACACTCTATGCCAGTTGGCTGCAGTCCCTCTGATTCTAGCTTTGAGATCTTCATTCAGACCTCCATTCTCCTCAACCACCCCTCTCAGATACTTGAAGCTATTTACCTGTTCTACTATCTTCCCTTCTATCTCAATTCCCAGCTTCTTCTAATTTCCCCAGTTTTCTGACATTACCATTGTCTTATCTGTGGTTAATTTCATCCCATGTGCTTTCAGTTTTCCATTCCATTGCTCTATACTTTGCTGGAGTTTTTGCTCAGAGTCTGCCAGTAATACCACATAATTTGCATAGAGCAACTTTGTTGATCAATCCCCTCCAACCTGTTTGCTAAGGAAATTCATCACCAGTATTAACAGTTGTGGCCTCAGAGCTGAACCCTGGTGTACACCCACTCCCACTGGGAACTCCTCTGTGAGGCCAAGCACTGTTTGTACTTGAGTCACTGTGTCCTTGTACATAGCCTGCACTAATTCTACCAATGTTTCTGGGACTTCAAACCATCACAGTACTGCCCAGATCAGCTTTCTTGGGACCTTGTCATATGCTTTCTCCAAGTCTAAGAAGGCCCAGTTGGACTCTTTCCTCATCTCTAGCTTCTTCTCAACTATCTGTCTCACTGCAAACATTGGGTCAGTCGTTCTGCATCCTGATCTGAATCCAAACTGCTCATATCCCATCTTACATTCTACTACTCTGCATATCCGTTTATCAGACATCCTCTCTAGACTTTTCATTCGATGTGATACTAGTTTGATTCCTCTGTACTGCCCGCAGTTGTGGATGTCCCTTTTGTTCTTGTACATTGGCATAAGTATGCTTATTGTCCAGTCATCTGGGATATGCCTTTCTCTCCACACTGCTAAGAGTACCCTCAGGAGGCATTTTTCCCCCTGTCTCACCCAGCATCTTTATCATATCTGCTGTGACCTCAACTGAGCCTGCTGCTTTCCCTGACTTCATTTTCCTTAGTGCTATTCTTACCTCTTCTAGGGTAAGCTCCTCCTCTTCTCTCATCATAGGCTGTTTTTGGGGAAGTAAAGTTTCTGGGGGGGGGGGTTCATTCAGAAGTTGCTGGAAATACTCCTTCCATCTGCCTTTGATGCTCTGTGGACTGTTGAGCAGGCTGTTGCTGGCATCCCTTATGAAGGGTGTCGGACTATTTTCTTTATCTTTCTGTCTTTGCCTTGCAATTTGATATAGTTTCTTTGTGCCACCTAATGAGTCACTTTCCAGAAGTTGGCAGAGTGCCTCTGATGCCCTATTCTTCGCTATTGCAATTCTTTTGTTAGTCTCTTTGTTAGCTAGCCAATGTTCCTTCCTAGTCTGGCCATTTTTTCTTTCTCCCACTTCTTTCTGCACTCCTTCTTTCTTTCAGTGACTTCTTGGACTTCTGCACTCCACCACCAGCTTTCTTTATGTACCTTATTTCCATACCTGGCTCAGCCACATATCTGTTCTGTAGTTCTCACACATGCTGGAAACTAAGTTCTCCATTAATACCATTGAGAATATTTTGAATAAAAATAATCAGGTATTAATTAAATTTCATGCTAAAAATCATATTATTCTCAGTTTATGATTTTGTTTATTGCTTATGTAAACCACAGAGTTTTATTCTTTTCCATTTTACTCCAGTCTGTTGCAAATGTAAGAACCAAAATGAAGGCAAACTTATATTTTTTAGTTCATATCTTTCTGGTTATAATGTATAGACTCATATTACTAGAAAATGCATATCTCTTAGTACTATTAAGTATAAATGTCCTGGTAGCAATCTAACTTCAATCTATTTTCAATTTTAGTCTATATAAAACAAAAACAATGTTATGATGGTCAAAGTATTAATAGATTTAATTATGTTTTAAAATTACTACTCAGTAAGCCTATTTTGCATGAGACTATTTCAAAATATTTTTCATTTGATTGAAATATGTATCAGCATAAACATTTTTAAACAAGTTCAGGAAAAGTTTTAAAAGCTGGACAGCAATTTGGAAACCTTGGCTGGGATTAAGAAACCATATCACTGCCAGCACTATGTATGTGATGCCACAGTGCCTAACAGTGCTAATGCAATGCAATCTGACTGAGAGACATAATAAACCTGCTGCATTAATAGCACATTTGCAGCTCATTATTGTGTCTGTGAATGAAATACTGCATTACAAATCCACACAATGAAGTTGTAGAGGCACCTGCTAGTAGACACACACACACACACACACACATACACACACACACACACACACACACACACACACACACACACACACTTGTATACACACATACACTCATACAAGCATGGATGCACATGCAGACAGCTGCATTCATCCCCTTACATACACACTTTTCAAACACACCTGCACACATACTCAAACATGCCACACTGACACCTCCCCCCCACCTCACACACAGCTTCATAGAACTTACCTACCTCTGGGCTAACAGCCTTGTTTATGTCATAGGACTGAACAGCCATACACAGTCAAAAGACTATAGTTATGTTTTTCCATTTCATTTCTCAAAGAGGGCAGTAGATCTTTTCTTTGAATCAGTCCACCATATTATTCTAACCAAGGTGAAAACTTCTGAGGAAGTGCACGTGACTAGATAATATTAGTCATGGCCCTGAACTGCCAATTCTGCATGCAGCCTTAGCCAGTAAGACCATTATAGCACTTCAGACAGAAGCCTTCTTACTGCAGTGGTGATACACTGTTCTCTGAATTAGAAAACCATATCCTATTGAACAAATCTGCTAAAATGGTTTGAACATTATGATATGGATTTTTGAATCCTAACCAGTCTTATGAAAATGGGTGTATTGTTTAAATGTGCTCTCTCTAAAGCTGCTTCTGACATGTTATACATACCTGATGCCTTATTTATGTTTCTCACTAGTACATTCTACCTTACACTCCTTTTACTTTCTTACAGTCATACCAATCTATTATTTATGTTTGCTACCTATTTAATTACAACTAGTTTTTCAAAAGTTGTATGTTTATTAATAATTGTTCTCTTCTTCTTTACTTAAACCAGAAATTAGTTTGTTGTGGATGTGTTAACAGTTACTTGCTGCTTTCTAAAATGTTTAATAAACATGTTTTGATGATATGCAATATACTAAAATGTTAGAGTATATGCATTGTTGGTCAAAACAAATGCACATTTCCTACTAAAAATACGTTTTTTTTTATTTTTGAGGGGTATCATATAATTTAATGAGGTCATACCTTACTTTGAAATGCCTTGAAACAGATCAGAGAAAATCTCAGTAAGGCAGAATTCTCAAGACAGTAATGTGTGGTACAGGGTAGAATTTAAGACTAAATATGCATTTCATGGAAGGAGTCATGCTATTTAAGAAAACCAAGAACATCTAAGTGAAATCTGACCACTATCATCAATCAGTAAATTGTATAACATATGCCAGATTATGCAGTACAAAACATGTCAAAAGCTTTTTCTGTTGAATGTGCTTATATTTCTGAATTAAGACAACCATTGCTGCTGATGTAAGTTTGTATTACCCGAGACAAAACATGAAGATGTGCAGTTGCTGATATTTCTTGTCACACTTGTGAGTACGTGATCTGTTACGATCTTGTGGCCATGAATGTCATCATCTCTTGAGGCGTGTGATGCTGTAGCAGAGCAGTAATACTCATCTCTTAATGAAACTAAGACTGAAAATTAGTAAAATAGTGTACAATGGCAGTATGACTCCATTGCAGACTAGCAATAAAAATACTTTATCATAATGATGCAGTTTTTTCCATTTTATTGGTTGTGAGACTAATTACAAAAAGTCATCACCAGATATGAAAAGCTTTCATAATATTGTCTGAGAGAAATGCAATACATGTATCAAACTGTTGTACTCAGCAAAGAAAGCTTAATAGCCATGATTGCTAACCTAACTTTCATTTCAGTCTGGATACCTCGAAAGATATAGCATCATTCCAAAGCTGTCAGTTATCTTCTTTGGCAAACAGCAGAGTCCTCAGCTTTGGTACATCAAGAAATAGGTGAACAGAAGCAGACATTAACCCTCACAACCATGAAGCCCCACCATAAGTAATTACCCAAATATTGTAACATTGATGCCTAACTCCCACACCTAGCTCCTCCAACACCATAAGTAATAAATACATAAAGAAAGATATAATCTTGCTTTTTTCCCACTTTTCTGAGATTTAAAAAAGTTCATTTACAGGCTTGCTGTTCTTGAACTGTTTGTAAGTTTCTGTGAGGCCATTTTTTGCTTGGGCTAAAGGAAAGTCTCTCTGTTGATCAGTGGCAGTGAAAAACATTGAGCAGCCTGCCTGCCCCTGTGGGAGTGGTTACTGACTTGAAACTGTAGTTTTATTGGCCATTTTGGGTCAATTCCAAAACTCCTTCATCTTCCTCTCTTAAAACCCTCTTTTCGCGGTTTTGCACGTTTTTGAGCATAGCGCAACAACGGGCAGTGCCGCCTAATTGGGTTTAACTATTCCTGGCTCCACAAAGTCTGATCTTCAATTTTTCCCTTAGAACTGCTATATCTCTCAATTTAAACACCATATTCTCATTCTAAGGCCCTTCACTGGTCCAATTAAGTAATCCTACAAGTTAGCACTATTAAACCATAAGCACTACTTACTCTTATACTCTCTACGATTACCCTGTCCTCTATTGGTCTGTCTTAAATTCAGTTTCCCTATTACTCTAGCATGTCCAAAGGTCAGTCAATGGTTTCCTCTCCAGTCCAGCTGGTGAATCTGGGAATTTTGAGGCAATGTTACAACTGTCTCATGTACACGGACAACCCTCTCCTCTTCCAAACAGGTTCAAATATATGTGAGAGATGCAACTATTTAGCCAAACTGGAGGCTGAGCTCTCTCATCTCAAAACTGGTGTAACCAGTCAGGAGGAGAAGGTAACCTCACACAACACAATTCCAGTATCACATAGTCCCACCACATCAGCGAACCAAACACATAAATACACAAAAACATACTCGGAGGCTCTAAATAAAAATCTACCTAAGCAACAGAGACCTCCAAAGCAGACATCCAAGCAAACGCTACCTCAAAACAAAACACACACAACACATAACCCACAAAGTCAATGTGCCAAGCAGCCACAGCTCTTAAGGCTGAATAACACACCTGATACTCTTGTTATAGGTGACTCTATTGTCAGACACACTGACGTCCCGCTCACCAGGCTGAATAAAGAGAAGGTCACAGTGAGATGCCTGTCGGGCACTAGGATCCACCACATAACACAAGCACTCAGGTCACTCCAAAGCAAATACAAATATGACTCAGTCATTGTACATGCTGGTGTGAATGACCTGAGATGTACCTCCCTGGACTACATGAAAAGAGACATAGAGCAGCTCTCTGATCATGTAGCCCAGGCTGGTATGACCCTGACCTTGAGCAGCATTTTACCCTCACCTAGAATGATGCCACAGTACAAAGACAAAATGATCGATTTTAACAATTGGCTAAAATTTTGGTGTCATTCAAAGGGGATCCAGTGTCTGTCAGCCTGGGATGACATGCTCGGCAAGCCACGTTACTTCGCTAGGGACGGCTTGCACCTGTCACCACTGGGCTTTCGGATATTGGCAAAGGCTCTTGCCACCCCCATAGTGCCTTTTTTAGGCAAGGCTCAAAAGTCAATCCCACCCCCATAGACAGCACAAGGAACAAGAAACTAAGGGTAATGCTGCTAAACACCAGAAGTCTTAACCTCAAGATGCACGCACTCAAAGCTCTCCTCAGTATGGAGAACATCGATATCTGTGCAGTGACAGAAACCTGGTTCAAGGCTCCAGAGAGCACCCCAGCACTACCAGGCTATACCTCATATCATGCTTTTCGGCCCCAAAACCCGGACCGAACCACAAAAGGAGGGGAGTTTCCATATTTATCAAGGATATCCACACCTCCAGGTTAGTGGCATTGCAGTATCGGAGACCATCCATGTGCAACTAACAGTGGGCAAGACTGCTTTTCAGTTTATAGCATCCTACAGACCACCCTCTCAAAGTCAGGAATCCCATTCGGCTTTCCTGAAAACATTGGAGAACATGAAGATCTCTCCGAACACCATTATATTGGGCAACTTCAACTACCCAAACATTGACTGGAAGCACTACTCAAGCCCCAGCACCTTAGCCCAAAGATTCCTGGAAATTATAAACTCAAATGCTATGGAACAACTAGTCACCACTCCCACAAGAGGGGACAACATACTAGACCTGATCATTACCAACATGGGGACTCTATCCTCCACACCAGAAGTATATCCCTCATTGGTAAGATCAGACCATAAATTAATTTCACTGGATGTCCACATCCCGACCCCACCCCCAGCCCAGAAAACCACAGTGAAAAACTTCTCAAAAGCAAACTTCTCACTTCTCAAAACCGAAGTGGAATCCTTCAAGGCCCCAAGGCCAGTGGAAACTACAGCCCAATCTGCAGAATCCTATATAAATGCATTCTATGGACATCTCCAGGAATGCATGGATCATGCTATCCCAAACAAAACCAAGACCCGATCATCCAAAGGCAGACGTCCAGTCTGGCGGACCCCTGCCATAAATAAACTGTACAACAGAAGGAGGAAGCTACTACATGATAGAGCAAAATCCATAATAGGGAAGGCATCTCTGATCAGTACTAGCAAAAAATTACGATCCCTCATAAAATCCTCCAAGGCCAGCTTCGAGAGAAAAATTGCACAGGACACCAAAGACAATCATAAGGCTTTTTTCAGTTATGTTAGAAACCAGGGATGCAACTCCCATACTTGTTCTGAGTTGATTCCAAACGACAAAAAATACACTGAACCCACAGACTTCACCAATATCCTGGCAGACAGGTTCAGTGCAAACTTCTCCACCCCCTCCCCCCCAAAAGAGCAAATATCTATCCCGGGAGAGGGCTGCCTCCCAAACATCTCAGATGCTCAGGTGAAGGCTGCCTCTCCAAAGCAAAAAACACTGCTTCCATGGGACCAGATGGCGTCCCAGGTTGCATCCTACATGAACTACAAGAGGAACTAATCCCTCAAATAAAACAGCTATACAATCTCAGCCTCACTACAGGATATGTGCCCACAAAATGGCGTACAGCAACAGTGGTCCAACTCCACAAAGGTGGAGCATCTACGGACCCTGGAAACTATCACCCCATAAGCCTGACTAGCTTAGTCTGCAAGGCTATGGAGAGGATCATCATGGAGCTCATAAACAAAGACATTGGGGACCTACAGACAATAGATCCTACCCAGTTCGGCTTTGTCAAGGGCAGATCCTGCCTTTTGAACCTGGTTGACTTCTTTGAAACAGTCACCAAAGCCATAGATGAAGGGAAGGTAGTCCACACAGCCTATCTGGACCTTGCAAAGGCATTTGACACAATACCCCACTCGGGCATCATAGATAAGCTATCCAGCTTAAATATAAACCCCTATGTCACAAGATGGGTCACAAACTGGCTCAAAGACAGAACCCACAGAGTGAGAGTTGCTGGAGCCATGTCAGACATGAAACTGGTCACAAGTGGCGTCCCACAGGGGTTCTGTTCTGGGAACACTCTTGTTCGGTATATACTTTTCCGAGGTACAGGCAAACGTGGGAGGACTATGGCTCACCAAGTTCACAGATGACTGCAAACTGGGTGTCATAATCAACTCTCCAGCTGACACAAACATCCTTCAAAAAGGTCTCACAGAGACAGATAACTGGTGCCAACGCCATGGTTTAAAGCTAAATGCCAAAAAATGTATAGTCATACCCTTTGGCAAAAACAATGTGCCCACAAATTACCACATAGGCGGAAACCCATTAAGTACAGAGAAAGTTATTAGGGACCTGGGGACCCAAGTTGATAGCAATCTCTCCTTTGAAAACCACATTGTCAAAGTGGTTAGAAAGACCTTCTACATAGCCCACCTCATCATGAAGGGTTTCACATCTAGATCAAGAGAGGTAATCGTGCCCCTTTATTCATCCCTCATCAGGCCCATCATAGAATACAATGCCCCTTTTGGGATGTAGCTTACCCGACACCTGCAGCAATTAGAAAGACCCCAAAAGTATCTCACCAAGAGGATCAAGGGTCTCAAACAGATGCCATATTCTGCTTGGTTAAAAAAACTCCAGCTCTACTCAGTTGCATACCGCCTACTTTGAGGCGATCTATGCCTGACATACAAAGCTATGTCAAATCCAGAATTAATGGACATGCTCCACCTCAGTAAATCTAAATCCCTTAGAGCCACACGCTCGAGGGACTTGAACCTCAGCACAGAAATAAATAGAACTTGCTGGAGGGACAGGTTCATAACCCAGAGGCTCCCTTCGCTCTGGAATAGAATTCCAGTTCATGTGAGGCAGAGCACCTCACTGAATCTCTTCAAGAAGAATCTCGATAAGTGGATGGGGGATCGTAGGTTTGTCCCAGGGATTACTCCTGTGTCACTATTAGACAGAGGCACAGTAAACTAAACCTTAAAAAAGGGCACAGTATACTCAAATCAAGGGGTGGCGTAAGCCATACAGAATCGGGCTAGGCTTATAAATGCCCCAGGGCAGATAGCCTAGTATGAACCTATGAACCTATGAACCTATAAAGAAAGGCAATAAAGAGTATAAATAAGCAGGTCACGTGAAGACAGGGAATAATGCCATAGTTCGTAGTAGTGATCATAATAATATCAAATGTGTGTAACATTAAAATAAAATGAATGAAAAAAACATCTTAACTGTAGGAAACCAAACCACTAACCTTGAAATTACCAACGTATGACATGAACCTCTAGACTGATAGACAAGACTGCAAGCTCTGTTCTTGTTATACTTCTTAAATAACAGTAATACATGCTCGCTGGTGCCGTGTAATGTTATTAGTTGTGATTTATTTTGACGTTCCAAGGTTGCCGACGTTTTGCTTGTTCCATAAAGAGGACATTCGATAACTTCAGAATGACATTATGTCATACAACGTTTCTGGACTCGAGTGAAAATTAGCAAACCATCATGACTAGTATTATAACATACTAGCCTTTATTTCTTTGTTTGTAGGATGCTGTAATAGTTCTGCAGTGAAAATGTATTTATGACATGAATGTGTTGTACTGGTATATTGCTCATGCTTCATCCTCTCCCAACATAAAGACACTTCCATTAGTGCTCTACATAAGGCGAAGAAGCACTTTAGTACATCAAGCTGCATATTCAGTTTGCAGAAAGGTAATAAATAGAATTTTAACCTGAAGAGGTTTATAGTTGGATTGTATAGAAAGAGTTGGAACAGTTGGGATTTTTAAATGCAAAATGCTCATATAAAATCAAAAACAAGTTAAAGTAGACTTTAAAAAAGTGACAGAATTAGAAAAAAAATTAATTTTGCCTTATTGACATGAATGATTCCCATCTGCACATAAAGCAGTAATTTTTTTAAAGCTACCTCAAAGGCAGCAGTGGATGACGTGGAAAATGCAAAAGATCGTTCTCAGTTTCATCATGATAAGATTGAGTGACAGCCATGGCCAGCATTATTCTGGCCAGCAAAGTCTCATTGATTAGTTAATGCACGTGTGTGTATACAGAGGAAACAAGTGTGCAGTTACCTGCTGTGTATTTCTGTTTAGGAATATTTGCAGTTTGTCGCATTATGCAATAATCTACAATGTACCTCAGAATTGGTTATGGTTTAAATTAAGAAAAGCTACTATAGAACACAATGGCTGCTTCCAAATCCATCTATCCGAATTAAATTGATATGGGGGAAAAGGGGTGGTTGATAAGAAGGTATGCAACTAGTATGTTTACAGTGCATCTTCATGCTCCATATATACAAAGATAAAAGGCTAAGTAATGTTTAAGAAAAACACAGTTAGGAAAATGGTGAATGAATAGTTATTTAAGGAATTTATGGAAATGTAGAGGATTATTACCTGAAACAAAATGAATGGACTTTGAATCAGGAAAGGGTAGTAAAATGACAAAATCTATTGCAAAGCAGGATGAGACATACATTCAGTGTATGTGGTGACTCTTCAGCCCTTACTTTATGAGTAATGAGAAAGGCAGAGTAGTGGAGCCTACAGAATGAGCACTCTTTCAAATATTTACCTTACAATTTTGCACATACTTTTAATATATAAAGTCCAATCAAGAAGATAAAGTAGGCCTCTTTAATATATTGGTCTGTCAGTTATGGTAAGAAAAAATGAATTTCCTGTCGAACTGTCTGATAAACATTCACAGAAGCAACATTGGAATTATTAAACTGTTTTAATATGAGCATATCTGAACTGCTACTCTTTCATTTATTATGTTTTCCAGCAAAGATGACCTATTGCCAAGGTATTTTTTTCTCAAATATTTAATAAGAAAACTTAAAAGTGATTTATTTGTCCCTATGATTTAATTAAATTTTTGAATAAAAGTCTGACTAATGTGCTGCTCTGAAGCTTTGGGCTGTGATTTCTTAAATTAAACGTATTCTGTTAATTCTTATAAAATGACAGCTTTGATTACTACATGCCACCACTTCTATGCTATGTAGGTCGTATCTTTTATTAACTCCTGTCAACAATGAGCTGTCACTACATAAAATGGTCCAGCACTCCATGAGCACTCCTATGGTACTGATATACTGCTGATCTCAGCATTTCGTTGAGGTCATACATTGTTTCAGAGTGTTTGTCTTTGTTCACATGTACCGCATGTGAATGGTCTACTGAAATGAAATGTACATGTTGTTAACTGCTCTCACATGACACAGTGTTGAGACTTTTCCTTGCGGGTATCTGCCACCACATGCCCTCAAGAATAGTGCTTTGCCCATGTATTTTTTTTTCTGATAGTGCACTTTCACTAGTAAATATGAACAAAAAAATACTTATTCAGCACATGTGACATGTCAGTCTAGTAGAGATGTAGTTATCCATGTTCACATGCCGTGATGTTGTGATGTTTCCTTGCTCAGGTGTAGTGCCTGTTAATATATATTATACATATGCATAAACAAAAGGAAAAACATACAGTGCAAGTATGTTTACTACAGTAATGAATATCAAAATACCATATTATAGTCTTGGCATTTTGTGCATGATCTTCAAGAGATTAAATTAAATGTAAAGTTGTTAATTACAAGGGAAAAAATCATAAAGATATTTTAGTAACCTTATCTGAGCAGTTACGCCTGTAAATGTACATCTTTCATTATTTCTATTATTTGCATGCATTATTAATTCAGTCTGTTTATACTTTTCTTACTTTCTTTCTTTTTTCTTTCTTTCTTCTTTCAACAAATCCATTATCACCACATTGATGCTAACTAAGTATAATTAATTTACCAAACAGATGTTATGCCATATCTTAAGCAATTTGTCTTCTCAATAGTCACTGACCTGCCTTGCACTCTGTCGTTTAAAATATTCATACCTACACCCTTCTTCTCATTTTTATCAGCCCTTCTTTTTTGTATCCATTCCTTAAATGTGATGTCATTATATCTTTTGTATCTTCATACTCCATCCAATTCCTTACATTATTCTATTTCCATACCTTCTAATGCTTTCATCATTCCCACATCTTAATTTTATTTTTATTTCCACTTAATGGTGTTAGCATTCTCTGTCTTATTTAAATCTTAAGGCCAGTATAGCACTTTCTGATTCATTATGACTCTGCTGTTCCCCTCCCCAGTCTACACTCACATGACCTCCTTTTCTTCCCTTTGTACTGCCTTCTTTCAATTACATTAAACAAGTGCAGCTTTAAGTTATACTTTTTTCCTATCAAAGATCAAAGGATCTTTGTCTACCCCCCCCCATCCAGTCTCATATTTCACTAGCCAACTTACAGTCTACAAATGTGTAAATGATGCCTGGACCTTTATTTACAGAGCTCTAAATTCCATCTTTTGCTTTTCCCTCCTCTATCTTCAGTCATCTATATGTTACTATCTGTTAGTTCTATCAAGGTCACCTGATTCCATGAATGTGTCATTTCTTTGTCAATTCCACCATATCCTTTCATCATTTGCAGTGGCATAGCTAGATTTTTTTTAACTGTATGCCAGTTACAAGAATATAGCCATATTCTCTCAAAAGTGTAGCCAACCCAAAAGAAAAAAAAGAAAAAAAAAGATATAACCAATCAAGCATTCTAATTAAACTGATTTAACAAAATGCATAACCAAAAACTATATTAAGTATGTAATTTTTAATTACACATTAGAACATGTCATTACAGTAAATAAAGAAATTGTTTCTAAAAAAGTGTACACTGTGCTTTGCGTGGGGGATGCTGGCTATGCATATGGTGCTAAGCCTGTTTTTTATAGCTAAGTGCTTCAGGTATGTGCATGATAACCAAGTACACTCCTGAACATTCCACTGTTCTACAAACTATGTCATTTTCCACAAAAAAATATAATGAAAGATGTGACACTATCATCACATGCCTATGCAAAGTTTAGTTGTTGGACAATACCTAGACTTTGCATGTATGAAACTTTTCAATATTTTATCATGATGCAATTCCTGGACCTATCAAGACCACGGGGTGAATGTCATCCTCTTTTAAGCAAAATGAATGAGAGTCTGACAAGGGAGGATATTTCAATGGTAATGAATAACTTTCTTGTTAGTGTGCATTTAAACTATTCATGGATGTGGCATAAAAGTTTTGTTTCCACTTTCACAGCCATGCTTATACCTTTTCTTTCCAACAAATCTTTCAGAGTTAACAGGATATAACATGGAAGACATCTGTGTGAATAGTAATAGTATTAGTAATCCATCTTAGAACGTATCACATCAGGAAGTAACTGCCATTGTCCAGCAAAGCCCGGAGAACTGTTGTTCATGTTTACCTTCTCCAGTGTGGAGGGCAGGGCAGGGCAAGTCACTTCCACCCCTGATGTAAACAATTAATATTAACTAAGCAAGCCAGTTTTATTCTTTTGAATTAACCTCTGCTCTGTCATTTAGGTTTTCCAAGGGACGACTGGAAGGTATCACTTGAGTAAACCAATGTTAAGCTAACACCCAGTTGACACTTTATTGAAAGGGGTGACCATATTGGAATGGCTAAAAGCCCCCCCCCCCAAGGTCCCCCCCCCATTCATTTTTAGAGATGACAATGTCATTATTTTGTTAAAAATGGTTAGGTGTCTTCTTGCACCTTTAATGTTTCTTAGCAGACCCTTGGGATAGCAATATAATATTTTCAATAATACTATCAGACACTCTGCCCATGGGGAATCTCTGAGCATCAGAATCTTTGTTTCTACTTAGGTAATAGGATCATCATTAAAAGAAGGATTTTCATAAATATCAACAGTATAACTTGACTAAAAATGCTCAAGCCAAAAACATTTAGAACAAAATTATTGCAGCCCTTCCTCACATGACCAGTTTCCCTACATAAGAAAAAACATTTCTCAAAACATTCTTTAAAAAAGAAACTGTCCATACTTTTTGCAATTATGATACAATAGCGATTGATTTTTTTTTTTTTTTTTTTTTTTTTTTTTTGCAAATGAAACCCAGTAACATCAGCAATACTAATGATGTTATCTAAATGTGCAAATTACCCATTAGCAATCTGCAATTCAGCCTCAGCTCCAGTCCGGACATGAGAAATCATTAAAGATTTTTGTGAAATTAGTGGCTACCCTACATACCTTAATAAAAACAGTTACACTTTCTTCCTTGTACCTTCAGTCCGCAAATAATATAAATCAATTTCCTTGTTTCCCAGTACTAAATATAAAGTCTTCGGTGTTCTAATATAAACCCTATAAAACATATAATTTGTATATTCTTGAGCTATTGACCTCCACTTTTATCTTTTCTTTCATCTATTTTAACATTAATTTAAGCACCCCACCTTTCCCCAACTACTCATTCAGTATATTAATGAACATCCTTCTTATCACTTTCATCCACTCCTTTATAATATCAATAATGTAATCTATGCAGTGCTGGTGATGATCATTCCTCACTTCCCTTCCTTACAGTTTAATCCAGTTCTTCAGTTTCAATTTTCTCTATTGTTTCTTATTTCCGGATATCATTTTCAATTTTCATTTTCTCTTTCTATTTTCTTTTTTCTTAATATTCTATATTAACTTCTCTGTAATACCGCATCCATATTTCCTTCTCTTGTTTTAACAAATTTCCATAAAAAGTGAAACTTCTTCATTTTGCTTTCAAAAAGTGATAAATACATCACTGCCTTTTCATTCCCTGTGTGTTTTCTACAATTCTATTTCTCTAATTCAGTCACTGCCTTATTCTATCTCTTGTTCTGCCTTCTCACCTCTTTTTTTTTATTCTGTGCTCACCATCTCAAAAGCACTTTTTATACTTTTCCTTCAACATCACACATCAATATATCCAATGTTCATATTACACTATCTTTGTCACATGTTTTTTATGTTCTCATCCACATTCTTTCTTCATTTTTTTCCTTTTTTGCTTATATCACCACATAACATTTTTATTAAGTTTCCTTCATCTGTCTGCTGTCTCCTTTTTCTAGCACATACTATTCTATCATCCAAAAATTCAGACATTTTTACCAATCACTTCCTTCCTGTCTTTTGAATATACCATTGAATCTGTTCAGTTTAAAAAAGTCCTTTTTTGCATGCCCAATCCATATTTTTACAATTTCTAAGCCTTCACATTATGTCAACTTTTTCCTCTCCATGATTTCTTGTGTTATTTTTTCCTCTTTCCTTTCTTAAGCTACAGTTAAAGTATCTCACAATAATTATTAACATATATAGTGGTACATATTTATTTCTTTAAGAATCTTTTTTATTCCTTTTCAGATATATTTATGCATACACACATTATTATTAATCTAGCACATCTTTTCTTCATTTTCATATCGCATATTAACACCCACTCAGATACTACTACTGCCACATGTAATATCTTTATTTTTCTCACTTCTGATTGATATTCCTGTTCCTTAATATGTCTCTTTTCCCACTACCCATGTAATCTTCCTCCCCCGTATTGCAAAAGCTCTAACATATATAGTGGTACATATTTATTTCTTTAAGAATCTTTTTTATTCCTTTTCAGATATATTTATGCATACACACATTATTATTAATCTAGCACATCTTTTCTTCATTTTCATATCGCATATTAACACCCACTCAGATACTACTACTGCCACATGTAATATCTTTATTTTTCTCACTTCTGATTGATATTCCTGTTCCTTAATATGTCTCTTTTCCCACTACCCATGTAATCTTCCTCCCCCGTATTGCAAAAGCTCTTTCGATTTTCCCTTCTTCACACAACCTATGTCCAACAAACGTACCACATCCATATTTAATTTCTTACATTACTCTGTCACTCACAAACTCCTGATAACATTATATAACTATTTATATTTAATGACATTCTTCCTATTCTATTACTTTCTTTGTGTGTCTCTTAATTCCAGTTATTTTCTTTTTCTTCTCCATACCCTATCCATTTGATTTTTCATTATTTTTCTCTGCTTCTCTGTATCCTCCTCCTCCTCTCCTTCATCACTTTGCAGTACTGCATAATTATTTTACCCGTAACTGAGACCACTTTGTCTTCAGATCATTCCATCTTCATTTACACCATCCTTTCCAATATTTTTAACATTCCCTGTTTCCCTTATTCCCCCATAATACTTTCATGTTTGAAAATATCTCCGGGGACATTTTGAATATTTTTAACTCTTCTTTATTCTCTTCGTCATGTTCTCATTCTTGTCTAATAATAGGTAGTCAAACCGGAGTTGTCCATTCTTGTTACATTTTCTGCATACTTGTTTGCAATTCCTGGTAGTGCTATCACCCTCTCCCCACATTGCCCTCATCTTCTTTTGCTAGAGTCTTGCACCAAATGTGTTGAGTCTCCAAACAAACAATCAAACAAACAAACAAACACACACACAAACAAACAAACACACAAACAAACACACAAACAAACAAACAAACAAACAGACCTTAGGTTATCCTCAGTGTCTAAAATACTGCCTTTACAATTTAACATAACTATGTTTGGCATAAGATCTTTTTAATATCACTATGTTTGGTAGTAGCGCTTTGTTTCTTTAGTCACATGTGGTGTTCCCCATCCTTCTTCAAACTCTTCTTTCGTTGTACACTTTTGTAACATCATGCACTTAGAATCTAGAATCAGACAGAAAGTAAGTTCTTAACTCATATTCTTCTATGTCTTGATGTTCTGCAATGTACATTTAATTTTATTTTAATTATATGCTAAAATTCTGAAACAAAAGATCTTATCATGATTGCAGCATATTTACAAAGCATTCTGCTAACAAATACATTTCAAATGTCACTTTATTACCTAAGTGAGTTAATGTTCATCTATCCTATAACTCACTCAAGCCTATAATGTATTTTTGTATACTTCCAGTTCACATCCATACCTCTTTATGGCATCCAGAACTTTTTTAGTTCTGGCTTCTTTAACTAAGTAACTTGCCAGCTAATAATAGGCAGTATTAGAAAGGGGGAGGAGTTATTAACAAAATCTCACTAAGATTATTAGTTTAGGATGCCCCACAGTTGAGAAATTAATTGTTGCCAATTATTATTCATACATTTGTATTTATGTTCCTATTCTCACAACTGAGAAACCTACATTTTACTCAGGTGTATGGTGTGAAACACCAATGTGGGAGACAGGATAATTAACTGTTAATACTGGTTTATATTGCACTATACTGAAAATAATGCTAGTTGTTGTTAGTAATTATTAATTAAAAAAATATATCCATATATATATATATATATATATATATAAAATTCAAAAAACAAGTAACTTACAAACTGTTGCATATCATTAGATGAAAGCTTAGATATTGTTGAAAAAATGACTTTGATATTTACACTTGAGGTATAGCTAGTATTATTTGTATCACTAATTATAAAATTAAACATGTTTTTATTTTTCTGTAAACATCTTGGTAAAAATGCACTTAGAGAGAGATTTTTTGTTGTCATGTGAAATATTATGTCTGGTTAACAAAACTGTTCTAACAATATATGTTTGGGTTGCACAGATTTCAAGATATGAACATTTGTGAAAGTTTGGAAAAATATTACTTGGGATGTTTATGCATTTTAATATATATCAGTATTTGTTTATCTTATGTGTTTAAGTCAAAATTTAAAGGTTGGGAGGCTGGCCTAATGGTTAAGGTGTTTGCCTTGCAAGCACAAGGTACAGGGTTTGAGTTTCACAAGAGATAATTGGCTAGGCTTAAAATGGCTTGCAAGGGCAGTTAACATAGTACTAACCTATGAACCTAAGTTATTTTTCAGAAAATGCTCTGGAATGCAGGATGTGTGTAGGCTGCTAGATGTGTGAAATTCCAAACAACATGGCTGTTAATGAATTAAATCAAAACCCAACAACTAATAATATTATCCATGTTGTCATACTTGCTAATGGCTTCTTTTTTGTATTGATTCTTGATACTGCCATTTTCTCTGCACATTCCAGACTTCAATGTGTCATTTTGCTCTTCTGCATCTGCCTCTTCTTTCATGCTTCTAATATGGTCTGCGTGGCTCCAAGTTTAAACATAAGCATTTGCAGTTCTCCTTTCAGCATTTCTATCAATTCTTCTCAATTTACTTTGCTAAAAATATACTTCTTGACAGCCACCATCTATCTCAACAAGTCAAACATACACCCAGATGATATATCAT
This sequence comes from Protopterus annectens, assembly GCF_019279795.1. Taxonomy (NCBI): domain Eukaryota; kingdom Metazoa; phylum Chordata; order Ceratodontiformes; family Protopteridae; genus Protopterus; species Protopterus annectens. Next base: position 197,561,402 of record NC_056729.1, on the reverse strand, counting down.
TAATACAAACATTTGTTTCTTTTTCTCCCAGGTTCTTACCTGCATTTTCAGAAAAGTCCTGTTCCAACATCACTTGTTCTGCCATTGAACTATAATCAGCCTCCTGTCCATCCTTCATCTCTTTCTCCTGGATTAAATACATTAAGCCATATGTTTCAAGTCATTTACTATAACAACTTTTTGGCAGCAACTGCTTCTGCCATCTCCTTATCAGGTGTCACAGACCCTGCAGTATTCTTTGCTCAATGATTGTTTTCATCAGCCATGTTGGAAGTGTCTGAGTCCAGTAGCAGCCTTCTTTTGCCACCTAGTGGCAAAGACCAAAAAGAGCAGAGGAATTTCCACAATGTTATGGACACATTTTCACAAGTTAGTATAAATACCACCTTGGGCCACCCTGAAAATAAGCTATTAGCCTAGTGGGTCAAACCCAGTCAACCATGGTTAAATAAATAAAAAATAAGAGATATGGTATCCATTTTGAATCTCATGATACCCATGAGGTACTTAAAGGTTGCAAATGTGTTCCCCTCTCTATTTTCTTTATTTAAAGCTATACACATTTATTTTTATTTTTTTATTTATTTATTTTACATTTGTTGACCGGGCTAGTCTAACTGGATACATGTCCATTTTCAGTAGAGGCCCAGGGAGATAAGCTCCGTGAAAACAAAAACAAAATCATATATACAAAAATGTATATATACAATACACATTGCAGGTACAGTACAGACATAATCAAAGAGGGCAGGCACTCATAACATAGTGGAAAATAAATAAAAAAATAAAAAAATGTAGGTACAATATAAAATGCAGGTTAATACATAATATAAAAAAGAAGGCAGCTTATTATATAATTATATAAGTAAAAAAGTTGTCAGAATAATAAGTTTCCAGAAGATGTAACCATATCTAGAAGGACAAGGTTTTATTGTTATTAAGGAAAATAGAACTTGATTAATGAGAAGAAGAGGGTAGGCAGAACCAAGATTAGAAGAGCTAGTTGATTAGTTTGGTTTAGTACACGGACACAACCATTGTGTCCTGAGGAAGAGTTTCAGTTTGCTTTTGAAAAGTGATATAGAGGGAACTGAGGAAAGTTCACCGGGAAGAAGGTTCCAGGATTTTCCGACAGTATTAGAGAAGAGGGCATCCCCAGCCATGTTGTTTGATTTAGAAATATTTACAAGAAGTTTATGTGATGATCTTAAGGTCTTTAGATTATTATAGGGGATGATGAGGGTAGATAGTATAGGAGTGTTGGAAGGTTGGTAAAGGGTCTTATGGTTAATGTTCATTTGGTGAAATTTAAGCTCATTTTGTAGTTCAAGCCATCCTAGTTGCTTTAGATTATAACAGTGGTGGGTTCTGAATGGGTTTCCTGTAGCAAATCTGGCTATGTTATTGTAGGAGTTTTCCATTTTATTGAGGTTGTTTTTAGATAGACTATTATATATGGGTGAGGCATAGAGGAGAGCAGATATTAGAGGAGTGTGAGCAATAGTTATTCTAGCTGCAGGAGAAAGGAAGGGTTTGATCCTGTAGAGAGCCTAGTTTTCTGTTAACAGTTTTTAGAGCATTATTGATATGGGTGTCGAAGTTGAGGTTGTTGTCTATGGTGATATCTAGTAGTTTGGTAGTTGGATCTGGGGATATGAGCGTACCGTTATTGGATGTTACTGTGAAATCTATTGGGGAGAACTTATGAGTAGGAGTAAAAAGGAGGAGTTTAGTTTTTGGGGGGTTCAAGAGGAGACAGCGCTGTGTAAACCATTGTTCAACTGTGTTAAACACCTTTTGGATAAGGGAGTGAAGTTCAGATCTAGATGTGGATGAGCATATAAGTGTGGGATCGTCTGCGTATTGGATGTATTTAGCTAGGAGGATTGCTAGGTGATGGTCATTGATAATTATAGAAAAAAGGAGGGGTCCTAATATGGACCCTTGACAAACACCAAGGTTAACGGGCAGGTGGGTAGATAGAATGTTGTGCCAAAGCACAGCCTGTTGTCTGTTATCTAAGTAGGACTTGAACCATTTTATAGCGAGTGCATCTAATGACATGGATTTGAGGATATTTATAAGTATCTGGTGATTTACCATATCAAATGCCTTGGACAGATTGATAAACAGTGCAGAGGAAAGCATATTGTGGTTACGTTTTTTGTTAATACAGTCAGTAAAGGAAAGGAGGGCAGTAGTAGTGCTGTGGGAAGGTTTGAAACCTTGTCGACAGCTAGATAGTAAGTTATTTTGAATTAGGTGGTCTAGCAATTGCCTGTGGATACATTTTTCCATGATCTTTGCCAAAGGAGAAAGTAGGGCTATGGGATGGTAGTTGGAGAATGCAGTAGAGCTTCCGCCTTTATGAAGGGGGATAATATGGGAAACTTTCCAGATACTAAGGATGTGTCCTTCACTGATGGTTCTATTGATTAGAATGGAAATGGGATAGGCAATGTATTTGGTTGCTTTTTGTAGATATTCAGTGGGTAGTTGGTCTGCTGAAGGAGAGGATGGTTTCAGTTTTTGGATAAGGGTAAGAATATATGTTGTTGGGACTGGTTGGAAGAGAAATGGAGGGGGTGGGGTAGAGTTAACATTAGATATATTAAAGCTATGAAGTGATAACTGACTGGCAAGAGTTTGAATGGCCTCAGTGAAAAAGGTATTAAAGGCATTGGCAGTATGCTTGGGCTTCTCCTGGTCTGTGCCTTGTGGGTTTGGTGTGATGGATTGACCTGGGTGTAATAGTTGGTTAATACTCACCCAGAACTTCTGTGGTTTATTATGGTGAGTCTGCTAGAATTGTAGGTAGTAGTTTCTTTTGTTAGAGAGTATAGCTTTTTTAGTGTCATTTCTCAGCTGTCTGAAGTTTTGTTGGTCTACAGGGTTTTTAGTCATTTGATATTTATTCCAGTATTTATTTCTGAGATGGATTTTTTTTGCTTGTTTTTTTTTTGAAAGCCATGTGGCAGATTTAGTTCTAATTCTGATAGAGCAGGTTGGTGCATGGTGGTGGCATATGGCTAGGAAGTTAGAATTAAAGTATCTAACAGCTTCCTCCAGTGGGAGGTATTTTAAGGGAGACCAGTTGCATGCCCTTAGTTCACTTTGGAAGATATCAGGGTTAAAGATTTGTTTGGTACTAATTGTCCTAAAAATTGTTGGAATGAGTAGATTGGTCTTTTGCCTGATGATGTAGGCGAGGGAGTGGTCACTCACATCATCAGGGAGCGTTCCAGCTTCATAAGTCTGGGGATGATTATTTATGAGAATCCAGCCTAAGATACTTTCTTTCTTATTAGGCTTGTTTATCCTGGTAGGAGAGGTAATGGTTTGCGAAAAAAACAAATAGATTAATATGGGTGGTAGAGTGGCTACCGCTACAGGATTTCCAATCAATGTTAAAATCACCTAGAATTATGTTTTCTTGGGGTAAGTTTTGAGATAACTAGCAAAGGATATCTTCTATGGTGACACTGTTATTACCAGGAGGTAGATAGATACAGATAATATAAATGGATTTGAAAGTGTTAATTTGAAGTTTGGAAATAAGAATTTCAGCATTAGGGTCTTGAGGTGGTTTATAGTCATAGGTAGTAATCTGTAGCCCTGATTTAAATAGGATAGCAATCCCACCACCCTTCTTAGCTGCACGGTCAGTTCGCAAGATATTGTAATTGGGTGGGATGACTTCATTGTCTTTATTTACAGGTTTTAACCAAGTTTCTGTTAAACATAGAATGTCAAAGGAGTAAACTTCCAAGGGAGAATGGAGTTGTGCAACTTTGTTATTTATGCTACGTATATTGAGGTGAGCTATTAAGAGTTAGTTTGGTGGTTTGGTATGGGAATGAATAGTAGCGGGATTGGGGTTGAGGAGTTGAGTGGTAGTAGTAGTTGTTGGGCCTGGGTTTGGATGAATGTCTCCATCTTTTTAAAAGAGGAGTTGTATTTGAAATCTAGGATTTGGGAATTTACAGTATAGGTTTAGAGATTTTCTGGGCTTGAGAGAGGTATATCTAATGTGGGCTATTCAATGATATTTTACCAGTAGATAGTTGGGTGTAGATGTTATAATAACATGGTTAGTGAGGATAGGTAGAGAAGGAGAGGTAGTTAGCTTATTGGGGTATTGAAGGTGTGGATATAATGGGTATTCATAGGAGGTAAGCAGGTAGGCTAAAGTTAAATGTGGTAGAAGTATGAGCATGAGCAACAGCTGTAACTGGGCTGGGGTGGGTAGTTTATGCATTTGAATGGGTAAGTTGCTAGGTTTCTGTTTTATGCACGGGAGTATACTTGGTATGGCTAGGGAGAGGTGAAGGGTGTGGTGGAAGAGGTAGGGAGTTGTAGGTGAAAGGAGGGAATTGGAGTTTGATGGCCAATGCTAACGTTCCTAGTGATTGGTTGGAAGGCAAAAGGGGTGTGGTTAAGTAGTGTAAGAGTAGGACCCCTGGGGTGATTGGGAATTGGGGGTAGGGTAGGGGAGCGGAGTGAGCCCGCAGGGTGAATGGAGTGAGTAGAGACAAGTATTGGAGCAGGTTGAACAAGCTTGAGTAGCTCTCCCTGTTAAATACTGCATATTTCTACTAAATTGATTGAATGGTGTACTATGTGTTGTATTATAAAAGGTGTTGATTCTTATCTGGACCAATGTTTAGTGTAGATTCTGAGCCTGCCTGCTGCCAGCCCTAACTCATACCTGGGGATTATAATCTAATATCCTGCAATTTCTCCATGCATTTTTCTGATACATGGCAATTCAGTTATTCATATGCATTACAAGTCTGAATTATAGCTTAAAGCCAATGAGTGATTTGTAGTCCTACTGAGCCTACAAACAGTGACCTGCTAATTCATAACCTCACAGAACAGCAAGCTTAAATGTGATTTCAGTAGCTTCTATCAAAGATAAGTGAATGTTTATATGCTAATTGTTTTATATCTTGTCTTCGTGTAATGATTTTTGTTATATTGCCATAACTACCTTGCTATGTGCTAACTCTTATTTGTCTCCACCACTTTGTCTCTCTCTCTCACCCATAAGTACCCTGCTCTCCATTGCGCTGTTCCTGCATTAGTCTCTAAGAACCTACCTACCTGGTGACAAAGGACCCCATTCAAATACCTGCGGTCTCATCTCACAGCCTTATATTCCCTGCGCCCTCTCTCAAGAAAGCAAGAAAGTATGTTGCCTAAGTCCTGCCTGTAAAGCTTACTACCATCTATTATTACTTCAGGGGTTCTAAAGCATGCTCTGTGCCTGGACAGCCAGCAGCCTTTACCCACCTCCTATCTACCCTGTAACCAACACACCTACTCCACTTCATAGTAACCCCTTTTACTAGCTATTACTCCTTCCCTAGTTCGAAACCAGCTAGCTCCCTTACAAAATTACCTGCAATATTAGATATGTCCACTATCCCATCCTTTATTCTCCTGCTTATCCATCTGTTATTCTTCTTGAATTACTCATTTCTTATGTCCTAGACCAGCTCAATTCTCTCACTTTACCCTTTACTTCAACTGTCTACACCCACCTGTTTTCTCATAGACTCCTTATTTATCTCTGCTCTTTTCCACTCTTGACTTACCTAACTTACCTTCAGTAACCAGCATCGCTGATTGTTTCTTCTCAGGATTGTTACCCACTGATAGTTCTCATTAATGCAGGCTTAGCATTTAACAACTAAACATTCGCTCACTAGGCTTGCATGCCAGTCATAAGGGTAAAATTGTTATCTTTAGTGTTTAGCGGCAGAGCACTCACTAGATACTGCTAGTTGCCACAGCATTTTACTTATATCTGGTCCATAAGACCCCTATCTGTTATAGTAAAATGCAGAGATAATATCTCTGTAGCTATTAGTGTGGGAGCTACTAAGACAGGTTTTTACAATTGGCAGACCGCTGTAAAGCAGTTACGGGCAGTACCCAGATTCACAAGACCTAATTGTAATTGTAGTAGACAGCAGAAAGTATTTCTCTGTTTGTATTAGCGTTCAAATCACTAAAAACATGAGGCCCACTTGCTGATATTTTGTAAAACAAGAGTTTACTGAATAGTGTTAGTGGTTAAGCTTCTAAGACTTTACAGGGCTAGGGAATGTTTAGAGTAGCTCACTGAGGGTAACGAAAATTAAATATAGTCGATAAAGCAGAACAAACAGGGTATGTAGAACTGGTTGCAAACCAAGAAATATAAAATTGAACTTAGTTCTCTGTTTCACATTTAGAGTACGGCATGAGAAGCAAATGAGCTACAGCATGCTCAGAGTCACTACATGTGGGAGGCGTTATTCCAAATAGCCATTACAGGCTAAAACAAACAAGTGAGCTTCAGCTTGCATATAGTGGCTCCACTTGGGTGGCGTAATGCTAAATGGCTGTTACAGGCTTTAAAAACTAGCTCCCAAAATGCTAAATAGCTGTTACAGGCTAAAAACTAGATCCCAAATGTAACACAAATAGCAGCCGATTCAACAGCCATTTCAGGCTTAAAACAAGTGAACGAGCTTCAGCTTTTATGTTACAGGCTTGAAAAAAAACTAGCACCCAAAAGTAACATGAACTGCAGCCATTTAGACAGCTGTTTCAGGCATAAATCAAGCACCTAAACCTCAGAATGCACGTAGAGGCTACACGTGGGTGGTGTAATTCTAATTAGCCATTACTGGCGTAGAAAACAAACAAGCAAAAAGTAATATGAACAGCAGCAGAGTATGAGATGTCTTTTAAGCACATAGTTCACAGTTTAACACTTCTGCATTAGGCATGACAAACACAATCAACTGAACACTTCTTACCAGAGGCAAAAGACGCTGGGACAGGAGCAGACAGCAGCCAGGGGCTTTTCTAAGTAACTAAAGATGGTGCCACACAGGACTATGGGTATTTATTGGATTCCAGAGGATAAAAGGTGGAGAGGGGAGGGGAGAAGGTGTACAACAGGTACAGTCAGGAGGGGCAGGAGACTACCTTAGAAGGCTATTGGTCATCTTGAAGGTGATGCATAAGGTTCTGAAGGCAGGAGAAGTTAGAATGGCAAAGAAATGAGACAGATAAGAATCTAGGGACAGGAGATAACAGGTAGTGGAGAGGATAGAAGGGCCTAAGCTCTACAGTCAGAGACAAGTAATGGAGCAGCTTGAGAAGAAACAATCAGCAATGCTGGTTACTGAAGGTAAGTTAGGTAAGTCAAGAGTGGGAAAGAGCATAGATAAATAAGGAGTCTATGAGAAAACAGGTGGGTGTAGACAGTTGAACTAAAGGGTAAAGTGAGAGAATGAAGAGCAGATCTAGGACATAAGAAATGTAGAATAATTTAAGAAGAATAACAGATGGATAAGCAGGAGAATAAAGCATGGGATAGGAGACAGATCTAGTATTGCAGGTAATTTTGTAAGGGGGATAGCTAGTTTTGAACTAGGGAAGGAGTAATACCTAGTAAAAGGGGTTCCTATGACGTGGAGGAGGTGTGTTGGTTACAGGGTAGATAGGAGGGGGGTAAAGGCTGCTGGCTTTCCAGGCTCGGAGTGTGCTTTAGAACCCCTGAAGCAATAGTAGACAGTAGTAATCTTTACAGGCAGGACTTAGACAACATACTTTCTTGCTTCCTTGAGGGAGGTTGCAGGGAATATAAGGCTGTGAGATGAGACCGCAGGTATTTGGATGGGGTCCTTTTTCACCAGGTAGGTAGGTTCTTAGAGACTATTGCAGGAACAGCGGAGCAGGGTATTTTTTACTTCCTTGAGAGAGGGTGCAGGGAATATAAGGCTGTGAGATAAGACCACAGGTATTTGGATGGGATCCTTTGTCACCAGGTAGGTAGGTTCTTAGAGACTAATGCAGGAGCAGCTCAATTGAGAGCAGGGTACAGAGACAAAAGACACTGGAACAGGAGCGGACAGCAGCCAGGGGCCTTTCTAAGTAAGTAGCATATACAGTCTCTCTATATATAATGTTTCTGGGTCAGATCATGCACCATTTTGACTGCCATCCCTTGAACAGTCTATGTACTCTATGCCTCAAATTATCTATGATTCTTCATATGAACATTAACAAGTTAACATATGAAAACAGAAGTACATATATACTGTAAGAACTTGTATGGAGGCCTATTTTAATATGAGCTGCAATGCTTCTGCTGTAAATAACTGAGTCCATGTTTTATACTTGAAATGCCATATACATCTGAACTTCTTCATGTATAAATATTTCTTGGCAAAGTACAAGCTTTGTGACATGGAAATCACTGAAAACTCAAATGTTCCCCTCTCTGAGTAACTTAACCTCATATTATCTCCATCAACTATTTCAAGTGTGATCTGGCATTATTTAAATTATTGTCATATCAATGTACTACACTCCTCATGCTCTTTTGAAGATGCAATGAATGTTTGTTCCACTTAATATTGTATTATACTGGACCCTCTGACAAATAAATTCAAGTTGTATGCATGTGTGTGTGTGTGTGTGTGTGTGTGTGTGTGTGTGTGTGTGTGTGTGTGTGTGTGTGTGTCTGTGTGTGTGTGCATGCATGCGTGTGTGTGTGCGCGCTTGTGCGTGCGTGTGTGTGTGCTTGTGTGTGTGTGTGTGTGTGTGTGTGTGTGTGTGTGTGTGTGTGTTTAATTAGGTAGTAGAATGTTGCATAGACCCTCAGACCATGGGTGTAAGTAAGGTAAGTATGATATTTGTAGAGAGGAAGAAATTTAGTGTACTAGACCAGAAACACTAAGTAACCAGAAGTTTGGACTGAAATCAAGACTTCTTTGGTGTAAGGTACACATCCTACCACTGAGCACTGATACACCATTCTGCCCTGCAGTGTGTGTGTGTGTGTGTGTGTGTGTGTGTGTGTGTGTGTGTGTGTGTGTGTGTGTGTGTGTGTGTGTGTGTGCATGTGTCTGTGTATCTATATGCACATGTGCAAGTGTGTTCTTTAAGTGATAAACATTGCCTGGGTGATTTTCATACAAAGTTTATTCATGTCTGCAGTTCTGTATATGCTCTAATGTAGATACTTTTGTACAACTTACAATCAAAACTAATTTATCTATAATAAGGTATGTGTTTGTTTTCTTAAACAGTTAGTTGACTAAACACATTGACGTAAGTGTAGATAGCATGACAATAAAAAAAACAACACAAATGCTTTTAATATTTTACATAAAACTAAACTTAGTGACATTAAAGTAGAAGGAGAATGTAAATAAAATGGAAACTGAGTAAATAGTTTCCAATATTATACAAAACTGTCGCAATCTGTTGATTTATGAAAACATCACTAAATAGTGCAAAGGAAAACAAAACTGGACAGAAAGTGTATTGCCCCTTCTAAAACATTATGCACCTTGATTGCAGATCACATTTAATATTAGTCTACAAAAACACATGCATAAATACATTTCTTGAAGGATAGGCAGTTTGTTCTCTGACAGACTAGTTTTCATTTAAAATTTGCAAACTAAATGTCAGCCTATGATAAAAAAATGCCATTCATTGCCACTTAACGTTTATTAAAAAAATGCTCATTATTCCTTCATATCCCAGTAAAAATTTCAAGCCACTGTATGTATATGGAAACTGTTCTCATTGTGTCAACAGACAAATGTTATTAGACTTGCTCTGTGCAAATATGTGGCCATCTGTATTTAGTAAGGGGTAAGCATAAAAATTTATCCAGCAATAAAACATGATGAAAGGTCACCAGTAAAATATGGAAGTGTAACCGAGATTAATGTGTTACTAGCAAAATTGCATCAGCCTTTTTATTATTGTTATTGAATGTTTCTGCTTTCTTCCTGGACATCATTCATATATCTGTTTTGTTGTTATTGTTTGCTGAAACAAGTATTGGCCATTTTCAAATAAGTAAGGCAATTATTTATAAATCACATATAATACAAGTGTAATGAAGGCATACTAAAATATATATCATTTTCTAAGGGAGTGCTATATATCATACATAAAGGTTATTAATGTATATATAACAGAAGGGATGCATGTTATTAACATAAACCAGTGTGCACATATAAACACAATATCCTTTCTGTTTTAGAAAGGTAGTGTTACATTTGTTTATATGCTGTACATTATTTTTCAACAGTAAAACATAAGAAAATTCAAAATACAGACTTGCATTTTACTTACTCTCATGAGTACAAAATGTAATATTTTAGAAGGAAACAGCTTATATAAGTTATCATTTTGTTGATATTAAATCATTTCTTTATCTGCCTACAGCTTTTCACTGGTAATTATGAAGAAGATTTTGACATAACAACATTAATGAAAATGGATTCCTATTAACTGTTCAGTGTCACTTTGCACAGAACATGAAAAACTACATTTGTAAAAGTTAAACCAGAAAAGTAATATAGAAAATCATAACATGTTGTATTTTTTAGGCTGTACCCTCCAAAATGCTGCCTCACTAATTCCTGTCTAAAAGTTCTAACTATAAGATCACACAATCCTGGGGTTGAAGGGGAAACTTCTTCGTGACTGACATTCCATGATCCTGCAACTGTGTGATGTATAACAAAATGGGACTCGTCTACACACATTTACTAAATCCATTTTCAGACATTGTGAGCTCAGTTTAATAGCTTCATCTCAATGAAAACAAAGCTGATTGATTTATAATTTTGAATAAAATACAATCCAAACAAAACCCTGAACTCTCAAGTTTAACACTTTTGCAGTAAGATGAAATTATCTTTCTAATTTGCTCATGAATTTTCCCTTTAGTATATAATGCCGCAAACCAATGACTACAGCTCAGTTACTTGATAAAGACACTAGCTGTATCACTCTTTTTTGTAGAATGATAAGTAATAACAACTGAAGTGTGCAGACATGGCACAGTATTGAAACATATATCATCAATGCATAATGTGCACACGCACACCACAGTAGAAACAACTTCAGTGAGTTTCACTGGCATAAGACCAATATAGCAGAAGACTCTGTTAAAGAACCGCATACCAGAAAACATTCCAAAGCATACTGAGGAATGAGTGTTGGCGCAATTTGCACAAAAGTATAAGCTTAATCCAAATACAGATTCTTATATACATCTGCCACTATATTATGAAGCTGAGGAGGTAAACACATGACACAAAAACAATACAGTTAGACATGTGCATAAATAAGAAACATGTACTTCAACTGCAATTATAATGGCAGCGACAGAGCTCAGTACAATGGTACTCAACAACATAAAAAAAATCCAGCACACTACACAACACTTAGTAATAGCAAGTATTTATTGGACCAAAGAAGGAAACAATAAGAGTTTTAGCTAGCTAGCAAGCTTTCTTTAGTTGTATTCCCTGCCACCATAATATCACATCTATACAGAAAGTCATATCATGTGATCTGGCATAACCAGTCACTAAACATCCTTCTTGTCATTACTTAATATTTATTAAATATATATGCCTAAAACACACACACACACACACACACACACACACACACACACACACACACACACACACACACACACACACAAATAAATGCCACATTAACATTACTTAAACATAAGGAAACAGTATTGAAGTCCATTATTTAAATTCAAAGAAAACACTCGGGGGGGGGGGGGGGTTCAATCAAGCCTATACTTTTTTTCCATGTATGCATTGCAGCATGATGCATACAAGATCATGAACATTTTTAGATTTAGTAAGCATCACTCAGTGGCGCGCAAGAAAACGCAAATAGCAAAACATCTGTGCAATGCAAATTTCTGCTTAAGCAGGTGAATCTTATGTAAATGAGGCAGGTGGAGTGATCCGACATGGCAAAAGGCATCCGTGTAGACTGCATGTCCATGCCTTCCACATACAGGAGTCTACACTGACAGAAGGGGGTGATAAAGTCCACAAATATGGACATAACTCCCCTGAAAATAGTAGATCCCATACATACATGTGCAAAACATGCATTGTGGATGTTTATAAAAGGAAGGGGGTGTGTAAAATTAATAATAATTTTTTTAATGATTTTCACATTTGCACTATAAGCTGCATTGTGCAAACATGCTTAACAGAAAAAAAAAATAAAATAACATCTATATTGTAGCTTTCACAAATGTACTGTAGGACCCTGCATCAGGTGCATACGATGGTGCATTCATGCTGTTACCCAGCTCACATGGTTAAAACCCATATAGTTTTCAGTCTGTCAGCATGAATGTGTATGCAAATGAGGTTCTTTTGTATATAATGCCCGCATATCCACTTCGGGTAGGCTCCTCCATGGTTTTGATATTCCCACTGGATGTGGATGACATCAGGGGGATGTGTCCTGTTACTTTTAGGATTTTTAATGCTCAGAACGTGTGTTTGTGTGGCATGCTGCATAGCTTAACGTGTTCGTGTGAGGAGACTACCCATGTGACAGTGATGAAGTAGGCATCTGTCAAGAAAAAACGTATATATTCAATTAATAATATATACTTTTGTATAAGCTATGCTGTATCACATGATAAAGTAGGGCCTTTAAATCATGTAAATTACATCCCTGCCAGGTGAACTGCATCATAATTAGCCACTCTCACATGGTGCACCTACAGCAGAACTGTATAAAGTATGTATACACCCTACATTCTGAAGTAGAGACTTGGAAATTTTAACTGAGATAATGCTAGGGGTTGCTGCAGCTATTCTACATCTGTATGTGCTAGATGTTGAAGTCAGTGCTGCTGCTGCTGCTGACAATAGGCCTAGGCAGAGAAGGAGAAGAGTGTTCAGACCCAGGGTAACCTTCGAGGAGGTACATGAGCTGGAGGTTGTAGAGCCAGAGCTAACAGAGGGGAACCCATCCCAGTAGAAAATAAGGTAAGTGTAGACCTTAGGATACTAGCTACATGTACTTTTCAAAGACCAACTGGGGACATGATGGGAGTGTCACAAGCATCTGCATCCAGGATACTCCACCAATTTCTGGATACTATGCTCCCACATGCCAGTGAACACATATCTTTTCTCCTTGACCCTGAGGTGAGGGGCAGCAATATGCAACACTTCTATCATGTAGCACACTATCCTGAAGTACTGGGTGACACAAATTGCACTCATGTACACATCAAGGCACCACCTGGTGAGCAGGGCATAACCTACATTAACCATAAGGGATACCACACCATCAACTGCCAAGTTGTGTGCAATGCCAAGAGGATTATCATGAATGTGTGTGCTAGCAACCCTGGCAGTTATCATGACTCTTATATCTGGCACATATTACAGCTGTACCGGATGTTTGTTAGGGATGCTTCCCACAGGGACATTTACTGGGGGATGATGGTTATACCCTGGAACAGTGGATGATGACACCCATCAAAAATGCACACACACCCACAGTAGAATGCTATAATGAGGCACATGCACAAACTAGGAACATCATAGAATGTGTGTTTGAGCTTCTGAAGTCAAGGTTCTGGTGCCTCAATATATCTGGTGGAGCCCTGAAGTATACTCTAGCCACATGTGCACAGATATTCACCGTATGTGCTATGCTACAGGATCTGATCCTGCAGAAACAGCTGCAGCAAGATCAGCAAAGGAAAGTGTACACAGCCCCCCACCAGCACCTAGGTCACCATAGCCACAGTCATAGCAGGAGTCGGTGGAGGAATCCCCTGCTGATGTCCCTGTAGGCAGAAATAGGTCTGTTCAGAACATCCTGGCTTTGGCTAACAGACAATACATAGCACATTCTCTGACAACCTAGGGCCCAGAGACTAACAACTTACTCCTACTCATATAAAGATATTAAAATTGATGCCAGCCAAATCACACATCAAGTACCTATCCATGTATTGGCTGTGTACTGCTTGCATCAGACAGAGTCAGACCTGAACTACAGTTTTGTCAACTGCTGCACTTGCAAGGTAAGTCCATACCTACACAGTAATGTAGTGGATTGTTATGTTATGTCATTGTAGCTATGAACCAGGTACATTATGCAGGCAACTATACTGGGCTATTTGGACAGAAATTACATACACATCAGACTACAGACACCCATTCCACTAACACATCACCATTTGTATTCAGTAGGCCTCATGCATTGAATATTCATGCAATTCTACTGCAAAAGACTACTGATACTTCATTCAAGGGACATGTTAACACGTGAGGTGAAATGACAGTCAGACTAGTGTGTGTCCTAGCAGAACAAGGTTTTTTGTTCCCCCACCCCTCAAAACAGCAGTGCCCTCTTGTAACTGCCATAACAATAAATCATTTATGCTGTATGAGCATTTCACACAGTTAGTATACCATACAGCATCAGTACAGTAATGTACACTTTGAACTTGCATATTATATGTTAGTTAACTGAAAATAGCAAAGTACATATTTATGCAGGTGATGGTGTGATGAATAATCATCTGTCCATCAAGCAGCTTCTGTGACTGAAAGGACTAAGGCAGGTAGCTTGTGTAATGGTGTTCAGGGCTGTAATCCCAAGATATCTGGGTATTTAGCATGTTAAGAGTAATAAGCATTGTTTTACAGACTGTGACTCTGTGTGTGCTATACTACATTAACCTATTTCACATATCAGTTATACATTTGCTTCTGTGCCACATATCCAAGACCTTATTTAAAAAGTATTGGGTAATATTGGATTAGTCAGTATCAGAATTGTAAAGGCTGGGACTTGAAACCATATATCAGCATGCATGTGTTGAAAATAGTTCTAAGTTCCATCTGCAATATGCCGTACTATGACAATATAATAGCTATGAATGAAAAAATGTGCTGTGATGTAATTTATAGAGATTTGACAGGGCCATACACAAAACACTGATCAATAAATTAGAACAGCTAGGTATTGATGCACTCTTGATAAGATGGATGGATGCATGGCTTATGTGTAGGACATGGCAAGTATCATACAGCAATTGGACAAGTGAAATAATTGGGTACAGTTAGGGTGTCCCACAGGGCTCTGTCCTAGGCCCAAACCTGCTCAAATTTCTCTGTAGATCTATCTATTTCATCTAAGTTGTTGTTCTACAGTCTGTATGCAGATGACTTGAAATTGGGTATACTGATTACATTTGTTACAGATGGGGCATGTCTGCTAAATATCTTGACTAAATTGACTGGTCACAGGAGTATACTGTGCTGATAAATACATAAAAAAATAAGCATATGAGATATGGAAGACATAAATAAAAAGGTGAATATTACATACAGCACACAATGATTGAAATTGTAGATTCATTTATGGACCTGAGTATATAGGTACTTACAGCTTTGAGTTTTTCTAATCGTATCATAATTCCAGCCTGGAGTACAGCTAGCTGTGGACTGGAGTCAGTTTATGGAACATTAAGTCATTGATATAAGCAATGCAGTGCCCATTTGCATGGTGCTTAGCAATGCGCAAACAAGCCAAAAAATGCCACTGCACATGCCCATACACTTAGTTAAGAAGAACACAAATCCATTACTCCTCATACAATTTTGATTAAAAATGTGTATATATATATATATATATATATCTATCTATATATATATATATATATATATATATATATATATATAAATATCTGTGTGTGTGTGTGTGTGTGTGTGTGTGTGTGTGTGTGTGTGTGTGTGGATTGCCCTACATACCCAGATCATGGAGAGTAAATCTGCACTACAACACTTATAATGTTACATATATTTATTTATGTTTGTTTTAATATAGCTTTGAAAAGTTGTCTAGTATTTACAAAAGTGAACATTTCAGTTGAACTGTTTTAGTAACCAAGATCAGTGTGATAAGTGATAGGAAGTGAGTCAATTAATCAGCTGAGTATTATTTAATTGTTTTTGTAATGTGGTTTTGAGTGTGTATAAAGGTTTGTGAAGCAGTTGGCTATTTATTCTGAAGAAGTCTGTTTGTACCAGAAGATGAAAGTGCTCAATTTTGTAATAAAAAGCTGCTAGAGTTTTACGTGGCCGTTCCATTTTTTTTTGTTTTTGTTTTTGGTTTTGGTTTTACACTTATAATGTTGAATGAAGGACCAGAAGGAAGGGCTCAACATTACATAATAAACTTACAAATATGTAGAAGTGAGTAGAATAACATGTGCTGCAATTGGAGGACTATTGGGATAACTGAAGCTCAGAGTTCTGGCAGTCTTCTCTTACACCATGTATGAATGACACATTTGACAGCAAATCACAATTTTGTATAAAACACACATAAGTATGAGTCAAACCATTGTGCTTGCTGCAATTATCTGGACAGTGTTGAATCATACTATATTTCACTATTACAGCATGTGGAAACCTTGAACCTTGAAAGTGTATGGCATCATATATGAATACATCTATATATTGTTAAACTATGTTTGTATGCATGGCAGCAATAACACCCACATTCACCTACAGCCCCTGTGTCTGCTGGATTTAAGCACACATACATCAACAAATGCACAAGTTGTGTAATTTATTACATTGTTTGCACATTCTTTGATAGGGCTAGTTTAGCTTTGGCACGGGCTTGCCCATCAAAATGCAAACAGACACATTCACCCAATATGGGTGCTGTTGTCACACAGCAAGGCTACAAAACAGTTTTCTGACTGTTAGGCTACTAGCTGCAGATGACAGTAGGAAGCAATGTGACTCTGCATGCCTGCAAAGCTGTTCAACACAGGGGGTTGTTTATGTTCTCTAGGATTACTACACTGCAGTCATTTACAAAACAGACTTGAGCTGTGGTACATGCATTTAGTACTGTGATCTGTGTGTAATACTAAACAGGTAGGAGTTCTAATTTCACTACAGTTCACTTATTATATGTGAGTGTGTGTGTGTGTGTGTGTGTGTGTGTGTGTGTGTGTGTGTGTGTGTGTGTGTGTGTGTGTGTGTGTGCGCGTGTGCGCATGTGTGCGTGTGTGCGTGTGTGCGTGCATGTGCGTGTGTGTGTGTGTGTGTGTATCTCCCCACAGAGTAAGTGTGCATACCACACTGACTTTAAAACTGGCATTGCTTTGCATTTATGGACTTTGTAGTTGATGGAGGCTTCCAAACTATAATCCTCCACAAGGCCTGCTGATTTTATGTATCATAAGACTACATAAAGCCACATGAATATCAGGCTTAAGCCATGGCACATGCATTAAGTACTGTGATCTGTAGCCTATAAGCCTAGGTAGATAGGGGTACTAACCTTACTCCACCAACTTGCTGTCAGGTGTATCTCCCCAAAGATCAAGTACACATGCCACAGTGACTTCAAAACTAGCATTGTTTTGTACTTTTTGGACCTTGCAGTTGTTGGAGGCCTCCAAGCACTCATCCTCTACAAGGCCTGCTGATGTCATCTACCATAAGACTACCTAAAGCCTTGTTCACATAAGACATATGCTGTGGTGTGCGTGATAAGTACTGTGATCTGTAGTGCGTAAGACTAGATAGTTAGGGGTTCTAATCTCACTCCAGCCTACTTGCTGTGTTCAGGTGTGTATGTGTAATTTCTTAAAAACAAATATCACTGATTAACTGACAGATAGGCTTTTGGTCTGTTTTGGGCCTAGCAGGTGATGCAGACCTCCAAACGTTTGTCCTCCACCAAGCCTACTGATGTAATCTACCACAAGACTACCTAAAGCGATGTGACTGGTCGACTTAAGCCATGGCACGTGCATTAAGTACTGTGATCTGTACTGTGTGCGCCTGCATAAATAGGGATTCTAATCTCAATCCAGCCAGTTGGGTGTGTGTGTGCTGTGCAGTGTTCTGTACACATAAATAAGTTGTGGTTTCTCACTACAGCCAAGTTTGTGTGTGTAGATGTTAGTCAAAGCATTTTATATCAGCCTATGGGATCATAGGCTCTTTGCAATTTACTAGACTAATGGCCCTAGGGCCCTTAAAATCCTAGTCAAGCTGTTACCCTTATTTACATGATCAACACCTATTGCCCCTGTCCAAGATGGACACAGGTGGAACTGCCATGGTGAAATTGTGGTCACCTATCCAATCTTACAGACTCCATCTAAGGAGGGCCAATGAGGTGCTCTGTGTGACATGATATGGGATTCTGTTCTAAAGTTGTGTTAACCTCTGGTCGACAGTTCTGTCCCTCCAGCAGATTGTGTTAATGTCACATACCTGGTTAAGATCTATACAGCAGGTAACCCATGTACCATGTGATCTATGGATAAGCAGCTTTTCCAATACAGTAGGGTCAGAGATTGCCTCGTATGCACGGTATAGATTACTTCTGAGTAGTCTGTATGACACACCTTAAAGTGACAGTGATATCAGATGATCCTTATGAACAGATGCTGAAGACCTGAATTCCCCTTGTGAGGAACCTATGTGGTCTCACCAATTGCCACAGGTGCTTGGAAAAGTTCATACCAAGAGGGCTGTTGCATTCAACTACTGTTTTGCTGATGGAACAGTACATAGATGTTATAACATCTACTTTTTCTGAAGACAATGTCCTCACTTATTACATGAGCATGATAGAATGCCCTTCTTACTACTATGAAGACATGGTGATCTAAGTTAAGTTAGCTGTCAACCTGTGTGCCCAGGTTCCCCACCCCTGAGTATGTATGTCAGGTGTTGCTATTGACATAGTACTTAGCAGGAACATCACTGTTACCAAAAGCAATGATAACACATATATTTGCATTGCTTTTAAGGCCATGATTTTGGAAACAATAATCTGTTCAAGTAAGACCCTCGTGTAGGATGTTGACATACTTTAGAGATTCAATGACCACTCCTAGTTTGCAGGCATCAGCAAACCTTATCCACCACAGACATATACTTAGTGCTTGTACTTTGGAGAAATGGATTCCAAACAGTACAGGAACCATGACTAAACCCCGTGGAACACCACTGGTTACATCTCTGCTATTGGAGATGGATGGTCCTTTTTTGGCTATATGACTTCTATCACTGGGGTAGTAAACAACCCCTCTAATGATATAAGGGTCAATGCCTAGTCAGGTTTGTTTCTCAATGATGGCTGAGTGGGGATAGTGTTAAATACTTTGGTTAAGTCCAGGTAGGCTGTATGCACAGATTTTCCCCTCATCCAGGTCCATGTGGTTGTCTCAAAGATGTCCACCATGTTTAACAGGCATGATCTCTCTTTGACAAATCCCAACTGTATAGGGTCAACTGTATGGATATTACCCATATCTTTGTTGATAAGGTCTGTGACGATTTGATCCATGGCCTTGCAGATATGGGTAGTCGGGGTAATAGTATATAGTTTCCAGGATCAGTGGATGCACCACCTCTATGCAAGAGGACAACATAGCCTGTTTTCTAGTCTGCTGGGACAAAGCCGGTGGTTACACTATGATTGCAAAAAGTTCCCAATGGTGTAAGTACTTCATGTTGGAACCCATGTAGGACTTACCCTGAGATGTTATCAGGTCCCATAGATGCTGTATGTTTGTCATTAGGGAGCCCAGTTTTGACCTGCTCTTTAGAGATAGAAGGCAGGAGATAGGTGGTAGAGATGTCATGGGGTACTTGAAGTGGGGGCAGGGGAGTGATGGTTTCACAGATCCAACAGGTTACCTATGTTAACAAGTTCTGTATATGTGGTATCATTAACTATGGGTTTGGCACAAATGTGGGCCTTTCCTTTTGGTTTACAGATGTAACTATAGAATGCATTGTGGTTGTCCTTTGTGGAGGAGGCTAATTTGGACCCATTCTTTGTTTTGGAGGACTTCACAACAACACTTATTTGTTAGTTTAAGCTGATGAGGGAGTGTTTCCACTTTAGGGGGCCTCCCTCCCTTCTACTCATAGACAGCAATATCTTCCTATTATTGTAAAGGCTGTTACAGGCAGCTATTCACCAGGCAGGTTTGCTTCACCATAAGGAGCTTGTTGTTCTCATGTCAGGTATAGCTGAGTCAATGCAGTCATAGAGGTGTTTCTATAACACATTGGTGTAGAGCTCGGCATAGTTGCCAGTTACATCTGAGGGAGGAGATGCAGTGTAGCTATTTATATCATCCCATAAGAGGTTATAATCTAGATTTGTGAATATTTTTAGTGGATTTCCTCCAGGTGTGATACCTAGTTTGAATGAGACTGATTTGTGGTCAGATCTCATCAGGGAGGATCTCACACTTTGAGTGCTCCAGTGTCCGCCCACATTGGTAAGCACCCGATCCAGTATGTTAGCTTCCCTTGTGGGAGTGTCAACCAGCTGGTCCAGGGCAGTGGAGATAATGAAGTCTAGTAACCTTTAGGCAAGTGAGTTTGAGCATGAGTAATCTACCCAGTTGGTGGGTAGTAAAAATCATGCCAAACCATGGCGTCCAGGTGTATCTTAACAGACTCATGTAGATCCAAACAAGAAAAATGGGTGTCCTGATTCATGGATGGGCTCCTGTAGCTTTAATTACTTGAACTGGTGCCACACAAACAGTCAATACCACCTGAAGTGTATCCATGGAATCATGACCAATGTAGGTGTGCATGTATCATTAATGAATATTTATACACTGCCACCGTTAGTTTGCATGCCTTCAGTTTGAGGTCTGCACATGAGGAGGTGTAGCCTGGTATGGCTGTGGTGCTCTCCACAGCCTTGACCCAAGTGTGTGTGACTGCAGAAAGGTCTGCGTGTTCCAAGGTGAGGACAGCTTCCATTGAGTGTAGTTTCCTGTTCACACTCCCAGCATTTAGCATCATAACCTTGAGGTTGTTTGTACATGGGGTTTTTACATTGGAAATTTTGTCCTTGAGATATCATCTAAAATGGGCACAGTGGGGGGTGGCAATAGTCTTGGCCAGTAGTGGACATCCCAGGTCTGACAGACGCAGAACATCTGTGGCAATGCATTGAGGTCTGTTGAGCATCTCATCCCAGGCTGAGAGATAGTGGATCTCCTTAGACTGACACCAGATGCTAAGCCTATTACTGAAGTCAGTTATCTTCTGTTTGCATTGAGGCAACATCCTAGGTGTAGGTAAAATACAGCTGACAGCCAAGGCCATACCTGCCTGAGAGACATAGTGCAGGAGCTTAGTCATGTCTGTTGTTGCACAGTACAAAGGGGTACATCAGAAGTTTTACACACCAACAGGAGCCATGATGTAGTCATAAAAGTACCTGCTGCTGACAGACTTGAGTGCATGTGTGATTATGCTGTATCCTGGCACCTCACCGACAGCTGACTGTGACCTATCCCTTATCTAACCCGGTTAAGAGGGACATCAGTATGACTTACAATGTAATCATCTATGCCTAATATGTTTGATTTTTTGTTTAGCCATAAGGGTTTGACCAGTGAGACAGTGGTGCATTAGCTATTATGTGTTCTGTGACCTGCAGAGATAGTTATTATGTGCAACATGCTTGTGTTTCTTTTGTGGGGTGTATGGTGTTTAGGTATGTTTCTGGTGTGGACCTCCACATATGTAGGTTATGTATGATGTAGGATTGGGTGGAATAGGAGGTGAGGTGGGCATGTTGGCAACCCACTCATTGTCATATGTACTGACAGGTATGTGACAGAACTTGGATTCAAGGTTTTTAATCTAGCTGCATCTCTCACATGAAGTGTTTGTGAGGAGTTGGAGTAGGAGTTTGGGGATGCTGTCCACATCTCTGCAACAGTCAGAGATGATGCCATTAACAATATATTATTGCTTGTCTATATGTCACAACAGGCCATGGTTAGGCAGTGGCCTGAAAAATGCTTACATGGTGTCATTTTAAGTTAAAACAGTACCTGACAGTGTGGGATAACATGGTGTATTGAGTACACTGCTTTGCCAGGCTTGTGGCACTTGCATGAACCATAATCCTGTTATTAGGTATGGTCACAATGATATACTTGTAAATGTGAAAATGTATAACTCCAGCAAAGTAAGGGTCATGCTGCTACACCCTTGCGATTCACAGCCTCAGACTCTCTGTCTGTAGGCAGTCTTTGCAGTGAAGATGTGCATGTCCGTGCATAAACAGAAAACGTGTCCAACTTTGCTGTCATTATTTTAATCTTGCAAGACTACAATGTCTGTTAAACAACCAGACAGGGAACGTATATTGCGTGAAATGATGTGGGAACACAGTTTAGTGTTTGGGAATATAAATATACAGTATGACATAGGACATGTGGGAGGGACAGAGACATTGCCCAAAGGTGGCCACCTATCTGGAATAGGCCTCACATCCATGTCACGCAGATCACCATCATTATGATGTCAAAGGCTAGGCTGCACTGTCACCTAACTGCCACTGTAGAGCTTGACAGATCTCGAAACACGACAATAGATTAGTCAATTTAAATGCATTAGAAACTAAGGCACTGGATTATTTGACAAACAACAGGGATTTGCGTGTAATGAAAGCAGATAAGGGTGGCACGATAGTGGTCATGAAGTCTGAAGATTACATTAAGGCAATGAACACTTTATTAAATGATGACAGTTGTTACAAAATTGTCACTAAAGAACATATTATTAGAAGTTTCTCTAGACTAGACATGAGTCTATTTGATCTGTTTAGTCAAGGTAATATTGACTACCAGGCTTATGATTTTTTACATATTGAATACCCTAAATTGGCCACCCTATTTGGTATCCCTAAATTACACAAACACACGGAAACGGCACCATTTAGACCTATAGTAGCTGCAGGTTTTTCTAAAACATAATCTATTTCCATTTGGCTGAACAATATTTTAAATCCTATAGTTCAGGGCACACATTCTTATCTGAGGGACTCGTGGCACTTATTTGAACTTTTAAGTCAGATTGACGTTAATGGCAGATCCTTCAGTTTTGTATCGCTAGATGTAGCCTCTTTATACACCAGCATTAATCAGTGTATAGGTGTAGAATTTTTGAGAGAATATTTAAGCACAGAGACTAATGTGGATAATGTTATGGTGAATACAATATGTACCTTGATGGATTTAGTCTTAGAAAATAATTTCTTTATTTTTGATGGCAAACATTACAAGAAAATCACAGGTGTTGCAATGGGCTCTAGGGTTGCACCTAGTTTTGCCAATATTGTCATGGCCATGTGGGAAATTAAGTACCTTTATTCACATTTACTTTCAAAACATATTTTATTTTATAAAAGGTACATAGACGATTTAATTTTTTTTCTTTCCAGGTGCTTGTCGAGTATTTAAATCAGTCGACTGAATTTTTGAAATTTACTGTAGGACATTTTGGTAACACAACTGATTTTCTAGACATACATTTAAGTTTGGGTAAAGATGGTAGATATTTTGACAGTTGTATTTTTAGGAAGTCTACATTCACTAATCAATATTTACACCATGACAGTTTGAACCCTAAATTTATGAAGCGAGGAGTTGTTAAGGGACAATTCATTAGGTTAAGTCGTTTAACCAGTAATGATGAGAATTTTATAAATGAGTCAAAGATATTGAATGACTTCTTTATTGAAAGAGGTAATGATTCAAGATGGTTAAACCAAATTTTCCGTGAGGTCATTATTCTTAGGACTTCTAAAGCAAGTCCCATTTTACATAAATTAGTTGCAGTGAATAACAATTCCACATTACAAAAAGAAATAGCTAGGTATAATTTAGCCTTCCCTATTCTCATTTCAAATGAAATGGCAGCTATTAAGAATATCATTTCTGCTAATTAGAAGGTCATTTTGGGCAATAATGACTTGAGTAGGGTTATTGGACAAACACCTGTGTTTAATTATAAAAAGGTTGTGTGTCTTAAAAGTTTGCTAGAAAAACAAAATTCACAAGCTAATGTTAGTACTACTAAGTCTAATTTTGGCACCTTTCCATGTAATTGCTGCAAGCAATGTAGATTTGTTGCAGGTAGTAGTACAGTATTTTTTAAGCATTTAAACAAAGTTATTTTTACTAAAGGTCATTATAATTGTAAAACTAAAAATGTCTTATATGTTGCTTTTTGCAATTCATGTGATCAATTCTATGTAGGAAAAACTATTAGAATGCTGAAAAATAGAATTTATGAACACACATTAGCTATTAAAAATAGAGATGTGTCTAATGCTTTGGCAAAACATGCTACGATTTGCTCAGACTTTAAGAAATTTACATTTTCTGTTTTGGAAAAAGTTAATGATGAATTGTTATGTGGAAATTTTAAAATCAAGTTAGAATGTAGAGAAACCATCTGGCAAATCATATTGAATGCCGATTATTTTCCTGGTCTAAATGATGCAATTAATATAAAATGCTTTTTACAGGCACAGAGATTATAATTTAATTGCATTTTTTATTTTCAAGTGTTTGCATTTGTAAACATTAATATAGATTAATACTTGTTTACATATTTTTACATTGTACTGTTACGATCAATGAGAGTGTTCTTGGTGGTTAGTTGTATTTTACGCATTTTACATATTTTATGTATTCTAATTATTTAAAGTGATTTTGATTTATTGATTGGTTGGTTATACGTACATGTGACTTAATGAAATGATATTTAAAACACTATTTCAGTTAACATGACATTTCTGAAGAAGTTCAAGTTTATTAAAAGTGGACAAAACGCATAATTTTTATGGTGTTCCTTTCCAAGTAATTTTTAGTGCTGGTTACTTCATTTTTTGTCGAGTGTTTTGGCTTGACAGAGCAACCTTGGATATCTATTTCACCTGAGACTTCACTTTACATTGTGATGCAACTGATGTGCACCTAATCACCATCAGGTCGGTACCCTAGTCAAATGCTACGAGCCTCGGAACCCAAGGCATAATAAATACAAATGTCAAATGATTGGTCTGGTTGCTAATTAAGGCATCTACTTGGAAAAGGCTACAACAAACCTACAGAACCTTGCATCTTGTGTGACAAGTGTGTTTCAGTCTTGGGACCTCTCTTGTTCGGTATATATTTCTCAGAGGTACAGGCCAACATGGAAGGACTGTGGCTGACCAAGTTCGCAGATGACTGCAAACTGGGTACCATAATAGACTCTCCAGTTGACACAAGCATCCTCCAAAAGGGCCTCATAGAAACAGACAACTGGTGCCAGAGCCATGGCCTCAAGCTAAACACCAAAAAGTGTATAGTCATCTCCTTTGGCAAAAACAAAGTGCCCACAAATTACCACATAGGTGGTAATCCATTAAGTACAGAAGAAGTAATTAGGGACCTGGGGACCCAACTTGATAGCAATCTCTCATTTGACAACCACGTGGCCAAAGTGGTTAGAAAAACATTTTATATAGCCCACCTAATCATGAAGGGATTCACATCTAGATCAGTGGAGGTCATCATGCCTCTTTACTCATCCCTCATCAGGCCCATAATTGAGTACAATGCCCCTTTTGGGATGTACCTTACCAGACACCTGCAGCAACTGGAAAGACCCCAAAAGTACCTCACCAAGAGGATCAAGGGGCTCAAACAGATGTCGTATGCTGCCCGGTTAAAGAAACTCCAGCTCTACTCAGTGGCATACCGCCTGCTCAGAGGCGATCTGTGCCTGACTTATAAAGCCATGTCCAACCTGGAATTAATGGACATGCTGCACCTCAGAAAATCCAAATCCCATCGAGCTACGCGCTCGAGGGACTTAAACCTCAGCACTGAAATAAATAGGACATGCTGGAGGGACAGATTCATAACCCAGAGGCTCCCTTCACTCTGGAGTAAAATCCCAGTCCAGGTTAGGCAGAGTCCCTCATTGAATCTCTTCAAGAGGAATCTTGATGAGTAGATGGGAGATCGTAGGTTTACCCCGGGTATCACTTCTGTGTCACTGTTAGACAGAAGCGCAGTATACTAACCTCAAAAAAGGGCATAGCAAAATTAATTTAAAATGGGTGGCGAAAGCCATACACACTCTGGCTAGGCTTATAAATGCCCTAGGGCAGATAGCCTAGTATGAACCTATGAACCTATGAACTGTCTGTGGCCCACTTCTTATCTTGAGCTTGGTGCTAGGGTTTTGCTGTTAGTGAGAGACAAAGAATAGGAGCTTTGTATCTCATCACAGTGAGGATGTGTTGAGGCCAGCAGTAGTAGTAGCCAGACAGCAGCAACTCAGGTGACTCCCCTCTTTTCAGCATTCTTCATAAGGTAATTTTTCTTTTTCAGTATGCACTGCTTGATTAGTGTGTAACTTCAGAAAAAGAGCCTAAATAGGCCATTCCTAACTTTACAGGGTATACATATTACTTTCCTCTCCAATGATTGGTAGTGTTCTGTACAGAACCAGACATCTTGGGATATTTTTCTCAGAAACCATGATGGCATTAACTCCAGTATTGAGTTGCACAGAGGACAACCAGCATGCAACATCAAATATTGTCCCCATAGTTGTGGAATAGATACTTGTGACACTGAATGATATTCTCAATACAGCTGTTTAGTTAATAATAAAGGATACGTTGCCATGGATATGAAGATTCCCACTAGGACCTTAACCACCCTGGTGGATATGGGCATCTGGTGGCAATGTAGAAATCACCCCATGTTTACTGACAACCACTTCATTATCAAACAAACTGATACAGTATGTGAGAGATGTAAATATACAATGTCACTGGAGGCAAAGCTCACACACAAAAGTACTCCTAATGTCAATAAGGTAGTCAGTGGTACACACACTGCACCCATTACAAAAAATCCAAAGTAGACATGAGCTGAGGCACTGATGTCTAACCTACATAAATCACAAATACCTCATAAAAAAGCCCAAATAACAAATACCCTCAGCAGCCCCATATGTACTCTGTGAAAACAACACACACATCAACACATCCAATTAGGGAAACAACTGTAAAAAACTTCTCCAAAGCCAACTTCACACTTCTTAAGACAGAAGTGGAAAACTTCATGACACCCATGCAGACGGAGAATAGAGGTACGACTGCTGAATCCTACACAAATGCACTTTATAAGTACTTACACGAGTGCATGGATTATGCTATCCCTAATAGAACCAAGATGTTATCCTCCAAAAAAAGGAAGCCAATCTGATAGTCCTCTGCCATAAACAAACTCTACAACAGAAGAAAAAAACTGTTGCAAAAAAGAGTAAAATCCCATTACTGGAGGAACTCCCTTGTCAACCTCAGTAAGAAGCTAGTTATGAAAGCAAAATTGCCACTGACTCTAAAGACAACCACAAAGCATTCTATAGCTATGTCAAGAATCTCAATGGCAACACTCAGATCTGCTCTGAGTTACAGCACAATGGCACTAAATATACAGAACCAACTGATATCATCAACATCCTGGCAGATAGGTTCAGTGCTAACTTTACCCCCCTCTCACCCCGTAGAGGGCCCATCTCTATACCGGAAGAATGCAAAGTTCCTGTAATCATGGCTGCACAGGTAAAAAACTCACTCTCCAAAGCCAAAAACACAGTATCCATGGGACCTGACAATATCCCAGGCTGTGTTCTACATGAACTACAGAATGAACTGGCACCCTACCTAAGTACCATGTTCAATCATAGCCTCACCTCAGGCTTTGTGCCCACTGAATGGTGCACAGTGAAAGACATTGGTAATCTCCAAACTCTACCCAGTTCAGGTTTGTAAAAGGCAGATCATGTCTCCTAAACCTGATTGACTTCTTTGAAGCACTCACCAAAGCCATAGATGAGGGTAAGGTTGTTCACACAGCTTATCTAGATCATGGCAAGGCTTTCAACACCATCCCCCACTCTGGTATTATAGATAAGCTCACTAAACTAGGTATAAATCCCTATGTCACAAGATGGGTTGCCAACTGGGTCATGGACAGAACCCACATTGTGAAAGTATCAGACTCCAAATCTGACTTCAGACCAGTGACAAGAGTACCACAGGGTTCACTCCTGTGTCCTCTCCTCTTTGGTATCTACTTCTCTGAAGTACAGGCTAAAACAGAAGATCTTTGGCTAACAAAGTTTGCAGATGACTGCAAACTAGGAGCCATAATTGAAACTCCTAACAATGTGGACATACTACAAAAGGGCCTCACTGAGACAGATGCCTGGTGTCAAAGCCATGGCCTGAAGCTCAATGCCAAAAAGTGTATTGTCATCCACTTTGGCAAAATCTCTGCACCCATGAACTACAACATAACTGGTAGTCTACTTAATGCCGAAAGTGTGATAAGAGACCTTGGGACACAGGTGTACAGTAATCTCTCCTTTGATAATCACATCGTCACAGTGGTCAGGAAATCCTTCTACGTGGCTCACCTCATCACAAAAGGTTTCTCATCCAGAAGAAAAGAGGTCATTGTTCCCGTCTACTCATCACTCATTAGACCCATTATAGAGTACAATGTCCCTTTTGGTATGTACCTCACAAGACATCTACAACAACTGGAAAGGCCACAGAAATACCTCACAAAGAAGATTACTGGCCTCAAACAGATGCCCTACGCAGACCGTCTCAAAAAACTCCAGCTTTACTCCGGTGCATATCGCCTACTCAGAAGCGATCTCTGCCTAACATACAAAGCTATGTCAAACCCAGCGCTGTTGGACATGCTCTACTTAAAGAAATCCCAATCCCTCCGAGCTACACGCTCTATGGACCTAAACCTTGTCACCACAATAAACAGAACATGCTGGAGGGATAGATTCCTGTCCCAGAGACTTCCCATACTCTGGAACAGACTACCCATTTATGTCAAACGGAGCTCCTCATTAGCACTCTTCAAGAAAAATCTTGATGATTGGATGGGAAATAGGAAATTCACCCCAGGGATCACTTCTGTGGCTCTGCGTGACAGGGGCACAGGAAAATAATTTTCTTGGGTTGCGAAAGCCAGGTTACCTTTTTGGCTAGGCTTATATAGGTCCTAGGGCTAACAGCCTAGTACCTACCTATGAACCTATGAACCTATGAAGATAGAGCAACATGTCATGGAGGACCAACCTATAAGCCCAAAAGTCAAGCCAACACACAATCCAGTATTCTAGTCATTGAAGACTTCATGCAAATGAGGAGCTGCCATTAAATCCCACACTGATAGAAATGTTTTCCAGGAGGGGCTGACACAGACATACAGTTGTCATCAGAGCCATGGGATAACACTAAATACTAAGAAATGTACAGTACTATCCTTTGGGAAATCCTCTACCCCTGGTAACTATTGTATTACCGGCACACCTTGAACAGCTGACTGAGTAGTCAGTGACTTATGGACACAGATAGTGATCTACCCTTTGCCTGTCACTTGTCTGTACCATTGTGGGCAACCTATAAACAAAGGTATGGCATGTAAATCCAAGAAAGTCATTGTTCCACTGTAATCAGCATTTATCAGACTATCATTGGTGCAATGCCACCTTTGGTATGTAACTAGTCAGGCATATCCAACAACTGTAGCATCCACAGAGGTTCCTCAGTTAAGCACTACATGGTGTACGTAACATGTCCTATGCAGACCACATAAAGGCTCTATCCATGTAGTCTGTCTCCTACTTTGGAGGGGAGGTGTATGCCTGCATAATGGCAGTGTTAGACCCCACTGTGGACCTCTTGCATATCTATGAAAAAAGTAGCACCAGAGTTACCTGTTCTATAGACTTATACCTTGACTGTAGTATCTATAGGACATGCTGGAGAGACAAGTATGCAACCCAAAGAATATGCTCTATATGGAACAGGCTCCACATCCATGTGAAGTGCATTTCCACCCTAATGCAAATCAAGTTCAAGTTACACAACTGGCTGGGGAACAGGACAATCATACCTGCATGTGTATCAATGTCTGCAATGGACACAGGGAAACTGTGGATGGTTCAACCCTCACACCACGGATTGTAGATGTTTCAGCTCCCAAAACCCTGCTTACATTTATCAATGGTATCACACCTTGACAGTGTTTAGGGATGCATGACTAGGCTTAAAGAAGCCCTTTTGTTCATTAGCCTGTTAAGCACATATGAACCTATGAACCCCGGAAACCTATACTGTGTTATCTTTCATATGAGATTTGTCTTCCGTGCTGATATTCAATCCTGTGTTCTGATGTTAAGTGGTTGATTGTAGATGTGTACCCATAGGTGTGTCTTACACAATCCTGAATGTAAAAACTTAAACATTTCCATGTAACACCTGTCATTGTGTGACTACATACCCATTACAAGAGCATCAACTGCAATGTGCACACAGTATTAAGGTATAGTCATTATAAATGGCAATGTAAACATTCTGAAAATGACCAGTACAAGTAACATGTCAAAAGCAACATTGGATGAAACAAATTTATATTAATGTAGATAGTCACCCTGTGCATCAGACACATAGCTTTATTTCCCTTTATCCATGAGAGAGATGAGAAGGATGTAGCACAGGTATCATCACTTGCACAGGGTGTTGTGTGGGGGTGCAGAAGGCCTAAGCTAACCCAATAGGATGGCAAGCTTGTGTGTGGGTCAAGAAGGATAGCAGACAGAATGGACCATGGAAATGTGGCATGTGTCTATAGGTGACCTGCATGTGACAGTGGTGTGTGAGTGTATGAGTGTACACAGCCAAGTTCAGTGCTAGCCCTATTTGTCTGTATGTTGGACAGCTGTGAGCCATGTATGGTAGAGCTGACAGTTCATCATCTCTGCCCCTAAACATGTGAATTGGCTCTGCCAGGATTTGGCACCTCCATTCCCAAGGTCAAATGCTGTGCTGCTACCTGAGGGTGACTGTTGTCTGTTGGTTACGTGTCATCCATGGAACCACCCAGGACCATGAGCCCATGGCCTGCTACACCTTGGTGTAGACAGCACAATTCCCTCTGGATTGCTGGATGTACTGCCACTATGGGAACATGATTGTGCATGGCCATGTTGACTCTCAGAAGATGTAGTTGCTGACCTACGTCCATGAGGCCGATGCTCAACTCCAACCAGATGCTCCATCACAGACATGTGTTCCAAGACAGATAGTGTGTGATCTTTCTCAGACCAATGTCTTTCCACTGTGTCAGTGAATTGATCCAGGGTATTAGCAACACAGTGAAGGCAGTTATGCATGTCAGACTGTGCTGCATCCATATCGCTGAACATTCATTGGGAGTTCCTTTCTGAATGTGCTTGTGCCTCCATGTTGGGCCATAAACATACACCGAGTGATGTGATGAGGCACCTGCAACAGGTGGTGGAGGGACAGTAGGCCTCCTACGAGCACCTCTATCAATCTGCTTGTGTGGAACCTTGCCAACTGTTTGGCTATGGCCAGTGTCAACTGTCACTGCAGTCACAGTAGCCAAACTTCCCTGTCCAATGTCCCCACCTTCCAACTGTCCAATATCTGTGGCCAGAGAGGAGTGGGTATGCGTAGGCATATTGGCTGTGTACTGTGATAATGACAGCCAAAAAGGGATGTCAGCCTCTGTGTTAGATTCAGTCCCTGCAACCCCCAGCTGTGCCTCACTTTGACCACTTTCATTATCAGAGTCTGAAGAGATACTGACATCTGGTTGGGACGGGGGCGCAGACCAACTTTCCTGGTCACCTGTGATAAACAGGGAAAAGCATTACATTAATGCCCGTACTACTATTCTCTGCAGTACTACATTGCAATATATGGTAAGCATACCTCTCAACCTGGAAACATCAAAAATCTGGACAAGGCCCATGAAAAATAGGTACAAATATGTACGCTGATTAACATCTAACTTGCATACATAATTATGTAACCCCCACCCACTCCGGTGGAATTATGGGATACCAACCTTCAAACGTAACTGAAGAACAGACAAACAGAATATGGCACTAGAGTCCCCCTGCAGCCATTCCAATGTCCCATTACCTGGCTATTTCACCCCATTTACCATCAACACTAATGTGTGCATACTGCTTTACTTCTGCAATAATTTGGATTTTACTTTTACAGCATAACAATGCACAAACACTAATAAACATCTGGTAAAAGCAATACTGCCTCACAATGAAAATAGACTTGGCATTAAAACTTGTCTGCCCTTGAAACTCACATTCATTGAAACAGCATTGAAACCCACACCACATCCAAAGAAAATGGATCTGGCCAGTGGTGGATAAAGATTATCTTTGTGCTGTTTTCAAATTATTGGCCCCTTGCACACAAAACAAGAAATATACATGTGTTCTTTTCTTTGATACACCTTTCTGATGTTATTAAATTATAGTCCTTATATAATACAGCACACTTGGTAGAGTGCATTTTTAATTTATTTGAACATTTTTCCAGTAGACTGTACTGTAGGCAATGAAACAAAATGCATGAACCAATAATGACAAAACTGCCCAGTTCAGAACATTTCCATCGTAGAAGTCTACTTCCACACCCACACTATAAATAGAATGACAGCAGTGTAAGTCATAGGCATCTTGCACAGCTTCTCGCACTTATTTTCAGTTTCATTTTTTTTGGTGGGGGGGCAAAAGATCAAAAAACAGGGACACATTTTAAACATTGCTTGTATAATTTTGTAAAGTTGCTAGAATAAAATGCTGTGTTACCACCATGCATTTCACTAGTAAGTCTTGATCCCAGGACCCTATGTACTACAGTCAGAGCAACATACCAATATGCTAAATCAGCAGCTTCCTGAAGAATAGGAAGACTGAAACTTACTGGCTATCATTTAGTGAATTCATTTCTCACTTCTCACCACAGCTCTCAACTCTTAGCACAAAAAACCTGGGGGAATACAAATTCAGTTCTTCTCACTATAGCTCTCAACTCTTAGCACAAAAAACTGGGCAAAGCTCATAAGTGGTGGCGGCTAGGGACTTTATGCTCTTTTTACCCTGTACTCAAGGTACAGGGTTTGAGCCTGAGTACCTCTAGCCACCAGGTGCATTGACTAGGGGGCATTTACACACACACACACACACACACACACATCAGTTTCTTGTGTTAAGTTTATGAGTATTTAAAAATTGCCTGTTTACTGGCGTTGTCCCTGTTTACAAGATAAGAGCTTGAGAGCTACAAACAACTAATATTCAGTAAAGACCCTACTCTGAATACTTTACGGTGAGAAGCATACCTTTCAACTAATCAAGGACAAATCCAGCAATAATTGGAGACATAGCTCTCACCCTCTTAGCACAAAAAACTTGAACAAAGCAAAAAATAATAAGGGAACAAAGTCCCAAAAATAAGGACAAATTTTAAATATTGCTGTTATAAACTTAGAAAGTTGCTAGAATAAAAGTTCTTGTGTTATCTTGCATTTTCTGAAGGATGTGAAGCCTGTCATTATTTAATGAATTAAGTCCTTATTGATTTGTCACAAAAACCCAGAAAAGTACACATTTTATGAGGAACAGACCAAAAATATGAGGCAAAAATCTGGACATTCTGCGAAAATCTAGACAGTTGAGAGTTATTATGAGGACAATCAGTGATACTTAAAATGTTGGTACTGTTAACTTGAGACAGAGAATGTGATTTTAAAATACCTTTTCTGGAGCAAAAGTTATCTGTAACTCTTAATTACTGTCATTATTAGGTATAATTCGCCAACTTTTCTCCAAAAGTCATGACTTTTTAGGAGGAATTAAGTGGAACAGAGCTAAAACTAGAGTCAAAATCAGGGGCAGTTGAGAGGTATGAAGTATATGCACAGAAAGTTTTCCTTTTTTCCCTACAACTTACAGTAGCATAGCAAAATATCCAACTGTACAGTAATGCATGTAGCCGAAGGCTTGTCTGTACCCTCTCAGCATTTTCAATTTAACCCCCACAACAGCCTAACGAAATAATGAACATTCCGCTGCTGAAAACAAATCTTGTGCAATAAAATCGTCCATACAGACTACTGCGGAAAGGTCACTTAAAGCACTCCAAGCTGAATATGAAAACAGTACATTTTATCGCATTTTGCTTTTCTGCACACCATATACAAAAATTATTCACACACATCTTTTGGTTCAAACAATGCCCAGCACATGGGGAATGGCCAGCCACAGCATGTAACGTCATACCCGGCCTTTCACTGAATTTTCAAATGCCAATTGTAAAACCTCAGGAATGTGATTGTTAAAGGGGAATGAGGTCATGCAGGGAGGAATGATTGGAAGAGGAGCAATCCGAGCAACATCTTGTGAAATATGAACTGTGGTGATTTTTGTACAGTGGAAAGTCTAAAGTAAAATGTTTCTACCCACTCCAAAACAATCCACCTCAAAGCTGTACACATGGGAAGTAACCGGGTTTTGGGACCTTGGACTCTCATGCATCGGTAAATTTTACATGAAAAGAAATTGTGAAGGAAACAAACTATTAGCGGTCGGGATGTATGTGACGGACATGCTGTCATATGGGCTGTCGAAAAGTGCTGCAAAATACCAACAGAGGGAGCGATTCATTTTCTTTTGTACATCCCTTGTGTCTCTCACACACACACACACACACACACACACACACACACACACACACACACACACACACACACACACACACACATGCACACACACGCACCACTCCTTATCATTCTACATCGCACCAGAACAGGTGTCTTCATTTAACCAGGCCAGCTGTTTCTGCTCACATTTGAAGCAGCTAGTTGTTCCTGCCATTCTGCTTTTCCTGCTCGCATTTGAAGCAGCTAGTTTCCTTACATGATCCAACAGCCAGGCCAGCCATTCCCGCTTGCATTTTGAAGCAGCAGCCAGCCGGACATGCGTGAGCTCCTTGATCTCAATTCTGACAGGGTGGTAGGGGGAGCTGACATCATCGCGCAGGCTGGAATCCCCGAAGGAGCTGACGTCATCTAAGCCACGGAAATTTAAAAAACTAAAAAACAAAAAGAAAAAAATCGGAAATGAAGGGGTGCCACTCAGGAATCATGGCACCCCTTCATTTGAACCCCAAAACTCAGTAAAAACTGAGTACTTCGGCACGGTTGAAAGGTCTGATGGTAAGCTGTATACACTGCTGTCACTATTACAGACTTGTATAACCCCCAACCTCGGATAGTAGGACATGAGGACATTATTTTCTAACCCACAAAACTGCGGTGGTGGTGCTGCGGTAGCATTGTCGCCTCACAGTAAGACATTCTCCTGTACGATTCTCAGCTAAAGCGTCTTCTGTGTGGAGACATGCATGAATGGGCATACCTTCTTTGAAGGTTGTGCGTCAGGGCCGGCAACTCGGCACGTAAAAATCTACTGCAAATCATTAGAGGACCGGAGTTCTGCTGTGGCGACCCCTAACCGGGAAAAGCCGAAAGACACAACATCTGTAAGCACTTGGAAATAAAAGTTAATTACACAAGAATCTCATGAGCAAAACATGAATGATGTACACTGTTGATATTCTGCAAAACTTAAAAGTGGACAGTTCTGGCAATCTGTAATGTCCTGACAATACTGTCACATCAATCACTGTGGTCACACCTACAAGGCACATGTATGAGTCTAAACTGTTTTCAGTCAGAACATATCTGTACAGTTGGCAATCATGCAGACAGTACTTTCTATCCATCCAGCAGGCCTGCAGTGACACTTGAGTGAATACAGTGAACAAAATCTACATATCTGACAAAACAGTTTTGTGCTTACCAGCAGCAAGATTGCAGCCTGTTCCTTTTCCTGATGGTCCTGGAAAAATGTGAGGGAGAGGTACTGTAATCAGCACCGCATGTTACAGTATAACAGGGCTAATATATGCAAATATCTCACATTTACATTAACTGCTATGTTAATAGGTATGTGGGTCACAAAGTGTGCATGAGCTTAAAACTGCGGTTAACCTCCCCCCAAAACATCTGACACCCATGTAAAACTATGTGCACCCTGACATGATGAAAGCTGCAGTATTCCAGTGCTGATCCAACTAAGCATACCTGGATGCTCCTCTTGAGTGGAAATGGTTTCACCTACATCCATGACATATGGGGTGATGGATGCCTGGGAGCTGTCCTGTGTTGCAAGGTTCACCAGGAATTCCTCAGTGGCTGACAGAGGTTGCTCTGCTGCTGGCCCACCTTCAGTGACCTGAAGAACTCTGGCCATGTCTAATGCACATCTACGTGCCAAGCTGATCATGTATGTGGCATGGTGTCACACCTGCTCATTTATGTGATTCTGGTGACCCACAGCATTAATGTTGTGCACCAGTTTGTTCCTCAAGGCTGCACGATCTTGCCTATTTGCCCTCCCTCTGGACAGAAGGACTTGGTGGTGTTGTCTCAAGGCCTGAATAATGAGGTTGTTTTCTGCCTCACTGAAAGTTTCATGGCATCTGGCATGCATGATAT
The DNA here is from genome assembly GCF_019279795.1 of Protopterus annectens. Taxonomy (NCBI): domain Eukaryota; kingdom Metazoa; phylum Chordata; order Ceratodontiformes; family Protopteridae; genus Protopterus; species Protopterus annectens. The sequence goes on along the minus strand of NC_056729.1, from coordinate 197,525,215 downwards.
CTCCTGAAATACAAATAAATGAGAACACATATCAAGATCACATACATGGGAGTACAGTGTGTAGAGAAACAGCAATAAAGGAAGCCTGTTAGTATTCCCCACTCGATTACAATCTCATAATCAACAGTGTGCCAAACATGCAAAAGTTGTGGAAGCAACCAGGATAGTAGCAATAGTGACCCACTGCTGTTTGTGACATGACAGGTACTCATGTATGATCACACAACAAACACAGGATCCCATTGTAGTGTGCCCCATAGCAGGGAAACCCCCACCCAAAACATGTATAAAGAACAGTGCCAACCAAACAGCAGGGCACCACTGCAACTCCTAACAAAGGAAGTATACAGGAGACCTGTGTACCTAGTTAATACAGAGCATTATACCCTTGATGTACTCTATATCCTCTGTAGGTGTAACACAGCTGGAGATCACTGGCATGTCATCAGCACATTTCAAAGAGAGGCTTACTGATGCAATCCCCATTCCCTCTAAATATATTCAAACATATGCATCATGTTGAAAACAAACTAGCTACATACCTGATGGAGTACAATACTCCTCTGTTGAAAGATACAGCTATATGACTACTGTGTGAATGAGTTAACCGTACAAACTAACTCTCATACACAATGATTCCCCTAGCTAGGTGTTTGCCTTTTTCAGAGGGTTCTCATTAGCAGGTGATTGTTCTGAACTGTGGTTCAGGAATGCTACATGCAGCATACACAACTGATTTGCTGTATAATCAGCCAAATCCATACAACTATTCAACAATATGTCAGGCCTCAGTGTAGATTCCATCCTCTTTCTCACATTTTGGGTTGGAAATTACTGAGGTAGGAATTATGTCAGCACAGAGCGAATGTCTGTTGCAACTACTTGTTACATACAGATGTGTGTGCTACAGGCTGAAGCTGATGTTGCTGCTGCAGGCAATAGGGATAGAGAGGCTGCAGAATATGCAGGGCAGCAACACATAAGAGTAACTGTGTGACTTGTGGCAGCCTTGGTGTACAGCTAGAACCTGTTTGAGGGAACCATTCTACTGGAAAGTAAGGTATGCGTTTAAGGTAAGTATGTTAGCCAAAGGTATTATTAACAGAGTAAAGGGAAACATGCTTGTTGTATCCTAGAACAAGGTAGGAGGCAAATTAACCATTATGTCAACCAGTCGGATAACTGCTAAGTCATGTGTTATGTCATGGTAGTCATCAGGAACATTTGTACTGGCAGCAGTTGCTTCTAGCATGACCTCCATATACGTATGTTACTTGTGCTGCTGTGGCTAATATAATTAGCAAATCATTGTGTGCCACAGTCTGATATGACTGGGCCTTATTTGAATTACATATTTCAAAATCCTCTCAGAATTCATACTGATGCCTGACATTCTATGCAACTTCCTAGTGTTGTATTAGGAATAATTTAAATGTGGTCCTATCTGTAGGCCATTATTTAGAAACAGGCATTCAAATTGTACTGCTTTGTGAGGATAAAAAGGTGATGAGACAGTCATACATATCAGAATTTATACTGGTGATGCACATATTCATGTATTTTAAAAGCTAGACACAGCTGTTTTTGAACCTAGGACCAAAAATAAATGTTTTCACAGCATTTAACTGATTGAGATACTGAGTCACTGTTATAGCAGTTATATTGTTACATGTTGTAGATATAATTGCACAGTTACCTGCTGTTAGATCCATCACTTACATCTATTCTTATGTGTATGACTTTATAGTGATATTTTTCTCTACCAAAGTCCCAGTTACTCCCAATTTTCCATTAATTTTATAGCTGATTTGCGTGATGTGGTGGGTTGTGCAGCATGGCTTAAACACTCTTAATGATGGGTACTTGACAATTACTATGTTTTGTTTAAAACACTTGTGTTAATTAACAGGCTGTGTGGCTTGGCAGGTTGATCCACTGTCCTGCAGGTGCTGTGTGGCTTGGCGGGTTCATGCACTGCTTTTCAAGTGCAATGGTCCTGGGTTCGAAATAGAGCACATTACTATTTTTCCAATACATACATAGATATATACCATCTAGCATAGCTTAACGATGCTGTGTGACACGCATCATCATGCAAAAATTCTTTAAAGAAATGAAAAATAGGGAGATGGGATAGTGGTGATATGGGGTGCAAGCAGGGGGAAATAATACTGAAAGGAGGGTAGATATGTGCACTAAAGGTGTAGGAAAGAACCATAGCTATCCATGTCTTCTACAGCAATAACTGTGCAGTTTTACAGTTTTTTAACTGAATTTGGACTGTCATCCTCAGAAAGAGGATTGATGACAACATAAGTGCATTGTCAAGCCAATTGGACCAAATTAAGTGTGTCAAGTGGACACGTGTGCAAAATGGAGAGCTATGTATGGGACAATTTTTTTGGGGGGATAGTTGCCCATTTTTTTTCCTTTTTAAGGTGAGAATGGAATTTTGGGGAAGGGACATAGGTGTATGTGGTGGAGGTAAGTTGGGAAGTTGAGGAAGCCTTTGTAGACAGACAAAACAGCAGACAGGGTTGGTGTGTGATACAAGATGGGGGTGAACACCTTGGTTGGGGAGGGTGTTGTGGAATCCCCATCTCATAGATGTCAGACATGGTAGCAGTATGACTCAAGTCCTTACCCATTGGACTCCCAGCACTAAATCTTCACTACTCCTGTGAAGGCAGGAGTCAATGCCAGTGCCTGCGGTGAGAATGCCCCACCAGGATGTATAGCATGCTCTCCATCTGGCATAGCTATGCATCAACAGTTTGGTGCAGCAGCCCAAGCATCATGCCTGGCAGTTAATTGCAGGCAACAAAATCACCCCCTCCACCTCAGCTCCCACAGGGGGGACCACCCCCAGCCACTGGGGCAGAACTACCTGATGGAAAAAGTAGTGCAAGGGCAGCAGAGGGGACATCACTAAGCTGCAGTCCAAATGTGCTGGACCATGGTGCCTCAGTTGGGGGAGCCAAGGTAAGTGGCTCACAGGGAACTGGCCTACCTTGTCAAGCTGTGGTAAATTAAATATAAACAAGGAAAAAATAAACATAACCAAAAAAATGACTTAATAACATAAGAGAATACAATAACGAGTAATGGAAATAAATCAAAAAATAAAGTAAATGAAAGTTTTTAACAGCAAAGCAATATTAAATTATACATAAGGCAAACATAAGAGGTAATTACAAATAATGTGATAACATCAAATTATAATAATAAATATAATTAATAAATAAAGAAGAGAAGGGGTGAGGTGAGAGAGAAAAGAAGAACATGAGTAACTTCACATATATTAACTACACTGACTATTACATACTTCTAGATATGTTAGATGTCACTTGTGAGAACACTGACTGCTTATATTGTATAGATGATGTTGCATGTACATATTTCTTATCCTGTTAGCATGGGACATCATGGATCAAGCCATACAAAATGGTGGTACAAAGGCACATCGACATGAAACATTTTTACATAGTGTGTTCATACATTAGTAGCAAGGTGTTCTGGTTACAGATTTGCCATTAAATTGCATTCCAAAAATGCCATGTAAATGCATATCAAAGGACTAGACATATGGGGCAGTAGTTATTACCTTCTGCAAAATCATGACAGTTGAAAGGTATGTATGTGTACACTTACATTAGACAGCTGGACACTTCTCAGTTTGCTGTCATGGCATCAGCACCCACAAACAGTGACTACAGGAAGACTGAACATTTTATTTTATACAATAAATTTTCAGGCCACTATCTCCTTTAAAACTTTTAATTGAGTCATGTTGCGTCAAATCTTACATTTACACACATGTATAGCTGTGTCTGGTGTTGGATTAGAACCTACAAACAGTGACTACAGGAACACTGAGCACTTCATTTGAAAAAAGTAATTATCAAAGTACCATCTCCTTTTACACTTTATTGGTTAATGTCACTTCAAATCTGGCATTTACGCACATGGATAGCTGTCTAGGACTTATGTTAACTTACCCGTGTATCCTGTTCATTTACTGAGTGCAATCTACAGCATATTTCAGACAAGATGAGCAGAACACAAGCTTGACCCTTAATATGGGTATTTATTGCATTTATTTTTGACATATGTTGGCACATTATTTATCACTTCACATTAATCAGTTGACTGGGGTCACTTAGAACACACAAGCAGTGATTACAGGAAAACTGTACATTTTATTTGAAAACCTTAAATTATCACAGCAACATCTCCTTTTCCACTTTATTGATGTGTGTTGTTTCAAATCTTGATTTACACACATGCATAGCTGTGTAGAAGTTGCTTTACCTTACACATTTACCCTATTCACTTATTAACTGCACCTTACAGCATATTTCAGACAAAATGAACAAAGCACAAACTTGTCCCTTAATCTGGGTAGTGCACTGCAGTTATGTATGACATATGTTGGCACATTATTTAGTACTTCACATTTATCATTTGTCTGTTGTTGGATTAGAACCACAAGCACTGACTACAGTAACACTGAACACTTTATTTGAAGACATTAATTATCAAAGCACCATCTTCTTTTAAACTTTATTGATTAATGTTGCTTCAAATCTGGCATTTACACAGAAGGATAACCGTGCAGGACTTCTGTTAACTTACCCATATACCCTGTTTATTTATAGAGTGAAATCTACAGCACATTTCAGACAATCAGAAGACTAGAACAGTGACTCTTAATCTGAGTAGATCACAACATTAACTGATGGTTGGAAGCTATGCTGCACAGTACTGGATGCTTACTTGCATTAACTTGCTCTACTATTTCATGTACTGACACCTTATTAAAGATATAAGCTGTCCCAGGTATTTATTACTTGACTGTTAAGACTGAAAAATCTGTATTTACTTTATTGTCTTATTAAGTTATGCATTAAGTTATTACTTTGATGATTTTATTACTCACCACATGTTTGCCTCATCCTGGCCAAATGCCCTGCATTGGACTGCAAATTGTGAGCCCTCTATTATGCAGCTGTGGTAAGAGAAACAAACCGTTATGCATACCAGTTTTGCACAGCTTCAGCTTGTACATTTATAAATTATTGGAAATCCTACTCACATATCTGTGGGGAACACCCATTTATAGCCTCTTGGTCCCAGGTGTCCAATGTTCCCCTCCTCTGATGTTTCAGGTTGTCATAGTGATGATGATACCCCTCACCAGTGTGGGGGGATACCAATTGCACTGGTAAGGTCACTATCCAAATTATCCCAGGCCTCAGGCTTACACTTTAAGCCTTGGTAATCACCCTGCAACATCTGAGATTCATGGTGCTGTACAAGGAGTCCAATAAAAACCCTGACCTTTTGCACACCCCACTTTTGTCCCCTAAAATACACTCCCTCACCAACTCCAGCAGCCATACCCACAGTCTAGGTTAGGCTCCAAGGAATGAGATGAAATTCCTGCCTATTAGCCTTTATATAGGCTGCATTCCTGCCCTTGGACATGATACTGTAACTTTCAAAAAAGCGTTGTATCGCTTAGGATTGCGCAACCTCGCACAATCCATGTTTAAGTGAAGCTTAGCAATGAGCAAACTGGAAAAGACTGTTGACCATGTTTAAGTGCTGCTTAACATTGCGCAGTTTTTCTAAATGTAACAACTATTTAATGTAATGTCAACTGATGTTTCAGTCACCTAACGCAGTTTCACAGCAATATATGTAAAAACATTACTAGCCAGGACTTGAATCCACAACCTACTACATTAGAGGTCATAACTCAACCTATCTAGCCACTGGGATATTGAAGAGAGCTGAAATATCTTCAAATATACTGTGATGATGCAGTATATTACTGACTGTTCATTCAAGTAATGAATGCAATCACCTTTGTCACAAAAAACATTCATGTCCTACTCTCTGCTATTATGATGCACTCATAATACTGCCATTTTTTTATTAATCATTGTCACTCCAAACATCTCCAATTCATCACACATGCTTGTTGATATCCTTAGCACTGTAACACTTTAGTAGTAAATTACTGCATTTATTTCCTGTGCGCACAATCAGTAAAATATACCATATTAATGACTATTTTCTGTCATCAGTAATCATTTCCACTGCTGCTGTCATGAAATCCATCCACCAAATGACATAAACATGCAATCATTCAATTCCATCATAGCATTCATATCATATGATCCTTAATTCATTATCATGATTATTAAATATGATCCTTAATTCAATAATGAAATAAGTGGTCCTTATTAAATTATGATATTTTTAAAAACATTAACTTATTGGAATAAGTCTGTGGTATTCTAATGCATTTGCTACCAATCTTGACTATTGGCAAATCAATTTGCCAGTGTTTAACTTACTGGCAAAAATATATGGCCATCTGCATGTGTTATATGTAAATTATTCTAATTTACATTCATCTTTATGAATTGTAATGGTACTCAAATGTGTCCCGAGATGTATTGGTGAATTTCAGACTTTTTCAAACTAAAAGGCTGAAACCAGAATGAAGCCAAAGTACATATTAGCATACTAAAACACTTTATTCAATGCTTTCGTCCTCAGACTTCTTCAAAATGCAAATAATCACTTTCAGTTTGTTTAAATAGATAATTGTAACCAATTAAGACATAAAACCAATTAATTATGTTATGTTATGGATTAACATAATTGATTGGTTTCATGTTTTATGTATTCTGAAGCAGTCTGAGAACAAAGCATTGAATAAAGTGTTTTGATATGCTAATATGGTACTTTGGCTTCATTATGGTTCCAGTCTTTTAGTTTGAATTGGTTTTGAATTGAACTAGGTTGGAACAGATTTGTGTGTTTTATTGATGTCTTTTAATCCATTTGAACCATGGCTGAAGCCAAAGGAGATCTTTTGTTGGATGTTAGTGGGTATTCCACACCAGGTAGCTCCAAACATGGACTAATGTCGTTGTTGTTAAAAACTATGAGAGATATTCAGAAAACCTTACACTTGCTATCCCAGGAACGTGGAAGTGATAATTTAGAGTGCCTCAGTTCAGAAGAGGAAATTGAGACTTTGGTGAATTACAATGTCAATAACATTGACAAACAAGGTAATAATGACAAAGATGCATCTAACAGGACTGTTAAAACCAATGCTGATGTTGCCTCTGTGTTGAACAGTTGATCTGATCAATTTTCTATGGCTGAAAGACCTGTAAATAGATCTGCTTTAACAATTTATAAAGAATGCTGCTTAGAACTGTGTAGTTTGCTTAAGAAATATAAAAGTTTGGACTTGGGAAACAAGTATTTCCAGTGTTCCATAGAACTGCAAATAGTTCCTAATGGATTAAGGATTTTACATGTTCCAATGGGGTAGATGTTAATGGTACCTTTTATCTAACACTGAAAGCGTTTATCAGTAGAGCTGGCATTAATTTTTTGAAGCTATTAGTGGACAATAATCTTAAAATTATGGTCAATGTGAGAGAAGAGATCCTTAGTGTTGGCCAGCATTTGCAGACTGATTTTCATAGCAAATTCAAAGAACATTTTGAATATGCATTAGTGCTGGATGAAACTGAGCAACATGAAAACTTAGTTGTTACTCATAAAAACAACAAGCTAATTAGAGATGCGACTGCATACAAAAATGGCACAGCATACACTATGTTTAATTCAGGTGTCAAAAGAAAACATTAGAAATAATTAACATCAGCCTAGTAGTTTAAAAACTTTTCACTTTAAAACGGATGAGCATAAAAAACAGCAACTGGAAGTTATTAATATCACCAATAGCAACCAGCAGGCTGAAGCAAGGGGAACTTTAGTACAGGACATCTTGAATGGAGATATAACCACACCGTCCAGGAGAGCCGAATCATCTAAAACTTTACAAACAACTACTTCTACAGATACAGAGGCTTTCCCGAAAGTTATTTTAGTGACAGAAAAGGAGATCAAGTTGCAGATAACAAGAATTTCCAGGAAGAAGGGGCGAACAGTGTCAGATTCTTTGACCAACAGCTAGAAAGGTATCTGATTGAAAATTACAACATTATTAACTTGTCCAGTTTTGTTTAAGAGCCTATACATGAAAGAGCATTATAACTGGGATTGAATTTTGTCCCAACCAAAACAGCTAATATTACAAACACCTTATTAGACTTTAAAAAGTATACTAGAAAGTTAAATTTAAATTATGTATTAAAATATGCAAAAATGTCTAAACCTATGTATGTCAAGCCTTCTTGTTACAAAATGCATTATTACACACTATTAAAGTGTTTGCAATGATATGTGAGAAAGAAATTTGGGATTTGTTGGTGAATGATAATAAAAGTAGAAAATATTATTGTAATTTAACCAATGATGAAAGGAAGGCCTTAAAGGAACTCAGAGACAATAAAAACATCAGGGTAATGAAAAGTGACAAAGGGGATACATTGGTTTTAAAGGACCAAAAGTGTTACATTGAGAAAATGGAGAGTATGCTCAGCAACAATGATGAATATAAATTAGTTCATGGTACAGAGGTACAAAAGTGTTTTAAAACAGTTTATTCATTTTTGTTTGAATGTTTAATGACTAGTAGTTTGGATCAAGGACTATATGATTTTTACAATATAGAAAAAACTAAGATAGGGACCCTTTTTGGAATTCCAAAAGTTCACAAGTGTGTTAACAATCCTCCATTTTGACCCATTGTTTTGGCACCAAATTACATTACTGAGGGGATTTTATTGGTGGTTGAGTCAGTATTAAAACTTTTGGTTAAAAAGCTAGATTCCTATTTAAGGGATTCATGGGATTTTTAGATAAAACTAGAGGCTTTATTAATGGTTTTGAGTTTGATTCAGGGAGACATCTTATGTTTACTGTTGATGTTGTTTCCCTGTTTACATCCATTCCCCATGACAATGGAATCAAATATGCGAGAGATTTTCTGGTGGAATTTTTAGGTTTTCCTAGTACCAAAATTAATTTCTACTGTGAAATGAATGAAATCGTGTTAAATAATAATATTTTTTTGTTTAACAAAAAATTCTGTAAGCAAATAAAAGGGGTCACCATGGGGTCACCAGTGGCCTCATCTTTTGCAAATGCAGTAATGGGATGGTGGGAACATACAGTATTAAATTCAGTTATGATATAATTTCATTTTTTTATTACAAAGGATTTGTTGATGATTTGTTTTTTATTATGGAGTGTGACCTGATGAAAATTAATCAGTTTTTGGAAGTTTTGAATCAACGTTCTGTCTTTTTAAAGTTTGTAATTGGAGATGTTGGGATAAAAATAAATTTTTTGGATGTGTGTTTAGAATGGAACATTTCAACAAATAGTTTTGTAAACAGTGTGCATAGAAAACAGACCTTCACCAATAGCTACTTACATTATAAGAGTCAACATCCTCAATTTATAAAGAACAACATGGCTAAAGGGCAGTTAATAAGGGTTAGTCACATGACAAGTGAAGACAATCAACTTATGGAAGAATCTGAGTTTATTATAGCGTTATTTAAGAATAGGGGATATGAAGAGACATTTTTTAAGAGAATTAACTGATCTGGGTCTTAGTAAAAGGAATAATTATTAAGCTCCTATATTTTAGGCTCCTTTTTCAGAATTCTGATTATAATAAAAGGGATCCCAATGAATTAACAGGGTTGGTTTGTAATTTACAGTGACCTTTGATAGTGGGCCCATATGGGAGATTATAAGGAACAATTAGAAAATATTGGAGGGTAATCATGAATTATATAAGACTGTAGGACCCCACACCCATTCTGTATACAAAAATAATTATAATATGAAATCTTTGTTACAGAGAGACAGGACTAGGTATAGATTGGATTTATTTTGCACCTATAAACCCAGTGGTATGTATAGGTGTGGATGCTGCGATATATGTAGATTCATTTTGGAAGGAACACATATATATTTAGTCAGTTACCATACACAATTAGGTTCCCAGTAAACTTTTATTGTAAAAGTAGAGGGGTGGTTTACATAGGAGTGTGTTCTGGTTTTATGGCCTTCTATATAGGCATGACAACAAGAGCATTAAATGAGAGGGTAAGAGAGCATTTATATAGCATTAATTAGAAAGATAATAGTGGCGGCTATTGTGGTGCAGTGGTTAGCATTGTTGCTTCACAGCAAGAGGTTCTCCGGTTCAATCCTCGGCTGGGGTGCCTTCTGTGCGGAGTCTGCATGTCCTCCCTGTGGTCACATGGGTTTCCTCCATGTGCTCCGGTTTCCTCCCACATCCCAAAGACATGCAGTAGATGGATTGGACACTCTAAATTGGCCTTAGGTGTGAGCACGTGTGTGTGTGTGTGTGTGTGCCTTCTGTGGAAGGTTGGGTGCTGGGCTGGCAACTTGACACTGTAAAACTCCACTGACAATCATGGGCAGACAGGTGATCCACTGTGGTGACCCCTAACTGGGAAAAGCTGAAAGAATAAGAAGGATAATAGAAATGCATTATTTAAACACACCCAATAGTGTCAAGGTTACAAGAAGTTTCTTTTCTCAGTCCTGGAACAAGGTATGACAGATTTCATGGGTAGGGACTTCAGGAATTATTTGGAGCAAAAAGATGCTTTATGGCAAATAAAATTAAATTCAGATACAAAACCAGGACTGAATGACGTAGTAAACATTAAATCTTTTTAAAGTATCATAGATTGTATGTAAACAAATACCTGTTTTAAAGTCATTGTGTTTTATTTTGGATTAACATAATTGATTGGTTTTATATTTAATTGGATACAATTTCCTATTTAAATAAACAGAGTGATTATTTGTATTTTGAAGAAGTCTGAGGACGAATGTGTTGAATATGAACAAAGTGTTTTGATACACTAATACTGTACTTTAGCTTCATTCTGGTTCCAGTCTTTTAGTTTAAATTGGTTTTGAGATTAACTGAGGTGGAATGGATCTGTGTGTTTTATTAATTTCAGACTTTTATTGAACATGAACGTGAGGCCAAAAGTAAAATGTACACAAATCAGATTGATATGGATGCCCTCTGGACAGCTTCATAGTACACAGGCCTTCAAAGCTGTCTCAAGAAACATGGAACTTCATGCTTTGGTGAAGTAATTCGTAACTTCATAATGCTAAACTTTACACAATTTAGTCTTTTGCAAGAAGTGGGTGTGTTTTCAAAAAATACTTTAGTTTTGTGTATTCATCGCAAATGACATTTGATGACCTTATTTGCATATCTGTGCTACTCACAGATAAAGGTAAGTCATTTGTGAAGTCCCAGACTATAAATACCAGTCAGTGTTAGCTTTAAAAATTGTGATAAGATTTGTCCTTCCTACAAACAAAATGTCTAATTTTAGGTGATAAACTGAAAAAAATCTTTCTTCCCATGAAGGGGATCAAAATGTTTGAATCACTTCCTTTGTTTTATGAGTGCTACTATATTAAAAGTCTAGTACTTTCCATATCACAAATAGTTGTTTTAACAGGGTATTGCAAAAGTCTGCTATGGACTTCAAATCCTGTTACTAAATTAAAACAGTCAGCTTAGAGCAATAAAGCTTGAATAAAAAAATATATGGTTTATGTCTTTAGAAAGAGACTCATAATCTGAAGTTGAAGATCAACCATGTTTAATTCACATTAATTCAGATTTTGATAAATTTAGTATCATGTACTTTGGATGTCAACTTCTACCATCAAATACTGATTTTTTAATGGTTTTATGTATAGCATGATATGCAATGTGCCTTCCAAAAGATGTTTAACATATATGACTAAGAAACCCATTGCAAAACACTCAACCTTAGCAGTGAACTCTATGCCTGTATCAGTGTGATTTAAATAGAAATATATAGACTGATTGATATATAGATAGATAGATAGATAGATAGATAGATAGATAGATAGATAGATAGATACAGTAAAGTTCTGGAACCTGACCATATTAACCAGCAGTTGTCCAAAACAAATACCACATATGACTGATGAAAACATACTTATTGCTGATATCAAACATTTGTTTTTCCTCATAATGCCTCATGAAGAGGTCTGCATAAATAGGGTTTTGGAGCAGGGTAAAATATGCTTCTGTTACCATTCCACAATGCTGTAAAAGGATTTTTTTTATGATAAGAAACATTTTTTCTAAGTGCAATTTCAATAAAATCACTAAACTTAAATGTGTATAAATCTCTGACAGATAGCCAACACATTTTTGAGTTTCATGCTCATAGTATATGGAATTTTAAAGTATAGAGACAGAACATCAAGGGTACAGGGTACAATCAGCAGAAAGCCTTTTAGAAGTTAGTAGCTGTAAAAAAAAAAAAAAAAAAAAAAAAAAAAAAAAAAAAAAATTCAGTGGTAACCTTCTATCTAGCCCTGTGACAGTACCTGTCCCCTACAACGCATATGCTGCTAACATATATTGATCATCAACAGTGCAAGCTTCTACAGTCTCTTGGATTGTCTTTCCCTCTGTGCAATACATTCTTTTATCATCTTCTCCTGAACTCTTTCATTGGCCTGATGATCTATCTCTAATCTTGCCTACTGATCTACATGACATTCTCAAACAGCAGAATGAAAAGATCCAATTAGCACAGGGCTACTTCCTCCTTGATTCTCCATTATATCCCGTTAAAAATGGGCTGCAGCATTCTGTTCCGTACTGAAATGGCATTGTTATTCTATTGTGCTGAGCTATGACATGACAAATTTGCCTTGATCTCTTGCTACTGGATTTGATTTTAAAATTAGTCACACTACACTACATCTGGGTATTGCATTTTTTTACATATTATGTACATTAAAGTATAATACTTTTGATTAGTACTCATCATACCTCTCAACTGTTCAGATTTCTGCAGAATGTCCAGATTTTGTCTTATATTCTTGGTGAGTTCCTCATAAATATGTTTTTTTTTTTTTTTTTGCAAATTAATAAGGATTAAAGTCACTGAATTGTAGCATACACTTGAGTTTCAGACATCATATCCTTCAGAAAATGCATGGTAACTCAAATCCTGTTATTCTAAGAACGTTCTAAGTTTATAGGAGCAATATTTAATGTCTGTCCCTACTTTTGGCTTTTTGTCCCCCCATTATTCTATTTTTTTTTTAAATTTCTTGAGCCAAGAGGTTGAGAGGTATGGTATTCATGTTTTTTTGTGGTAATTTTTGTGATTGAAGCAGGTGTAGTCGGTTACCTTAGGTAAGAGTCAATGTTACTGAGCTTGTGTCTGTGCCTGGTATACTATTGATTACTTAGCAGTGTTAACTTTAACTAGCCTATATGTGGTTGGTGCCATCTTTAAATGTGATATATTTTCAGACCTTATAGTAGGCTAGAACAAAATTAACTTGCCTTGAACTTTTGTTACCAGACTTTACTTGAAGGATGTCTTACATCACCTGGGAATTTTTTTCCCTTTTTAATTTATTTGAATTAGTGCCGATTTAAAAGTCACACATTGTGCTTTAGTAAGATTTGCATCTAAAGCAAGCCTACTTGGTAGCATTGGGGCTACTAGTGCTCTATTTTAGGCTGAATTTCTATAGATTACTTAAGCAATAATTCATAACCGTGCATGAGTATATCAGGATTTACTTACAGTTGTTGTGGTTTGATCACAAGGGCAAAGCCAAGTGATTTAACAGAGTCAATCATGGGTAAATTCTGATATACCCACAAATGTATCATCCTATCAGTCCCAAATGAATTTCTCATGTCCATCACCAGGTCTACGGGCCAACTTCTAGCTCTGTTGGACATGCTCAAATAGGGCTGGAGCTGGAACAGATCATAAGGGCATTACAGAGGTCTGACCATATAAATCTGCCAGGGAATTCCTTTCTGACTTACTCCATTACACCCATCTACCCAGCAGTTCTCATGTTTGTGTCCAAGGGACTTGTGTACAATGCAGCCATGCAACAATTCATTTCACCTCCGCATCAGCTCAGCCAAGTCCCCACCAAATCCCCCCTTTTGACCACTCTTCCCAATGGTGACATCCTCAGCCTACAATAGGAATCATCATAGGTGACATCCACAGAATTGCTCTGCCTGCTACTCCATCATTCAACCAAGTTGCTAATCAAACCATGGTTGGCTGGATGTAGTCAGGACTTTATCCCTCTTCTTCTTTTTTTGGCTGTTCCTATTAGGGGTCACCACAGTGGATCATCTGTTTCCATTTCTTCCTGTCATCTGCATCTTGCTCTATCACACCAACCACCTGCATGTCCTCTCTCACCACATCCATAAACCTTACCTTAGGCCTTCCTCTTTTCCTGTTACCTGGCAGCTTCATCCTTAGCATCTTTTTCCCAAAATACCCAGCAACCCTCCTCAGCACATGTCCAAGCCAATGCAATCTTGCCTCTCTGGCTTTGTCTCCGAACTGTCCAACCTGAGCTGACCCTCTAATATACTGATTCTTAATCCTGAACATTCTAATCACACCCAATGCAAATCTTAACATCTTTAACTCTGCCACCTCCAGCTCTGACTCCTGGCTTTTTGTTAATGCCACCGTCTCCAACCCATATAACATAACTGGTCTCACTATGCTCTTATAGACCTTCCCTTTTACTCTTACTGGTACCCATCTGTCACAAATCACTCATGACACTCTTCTCCACCAACTCCACTCTGCCTGTACTCTCTTCTTCATCTCAATTCCACACTCACCATTACTCTAAACTGTTGATCCCAAGTACTTAAATGCATCCACCTTTGCCAACTCTACTCCCTGCATCCTCAGCATTCTTCCATCCTCCCTCTCATTCACACACATATATTCTCTCTTAGTCCTGCTGACCTTCATTCCTCTCTTCTGTACATATCTCCACCACTCCAGGGTCTCCTCAACCTATTCCCTACTCTCACTACAGATCACAATGTTATTTGCAAACATCATAGTCCACGGGGACTCCTGTCTGATCTCGTCTGTCAACCTGTCCATCACCATTGCAAATAAGAAAGGGCTCAGAGATGACCCTTGATGTACTCCCACCTCCACCTTCAACCCATCCGTTACTCCCACTGCAGAACTCACCACTGTCACACTACCCTTGTACATATCCTGTACCACTCTTACATACTTCTCTGCCAATCCCGACTTAGGTTCATAGGTTGGTACTAGTCTATTGGCCCAAGGGCCTATACAAGCCTAGCCATAACAATTCCCTGGCTATTTCTTCCCACAATATTTACTTCCCTGGACCCCTGTTTAGCAGAGCGACTGATGTGATCCCCAGGATGAATTTCCTATCCCCCATCAAATCATCAAGGTTCCTTTTGAAAAGGGCCAAAGAGGCACTCTGCTTGACGTGTATGGGCAGTCTATTGCAGAGTCTGGGGAGTCTCTGGGTCAGGAACCTATCCCTCCAACATGTTTTGTTCATTATGATGACAAGGTTTAGATCCCTGAAGCATGTGGCTCTGAGGGATTGGGATTTCTTTAAGTGTGGGATGTCCAATAGCTCACGGTTTGACATGGCCTTGTATGTTAAGCAGAGATTACCTCTGAGTAGACGATATGCAACAGAGTATAGCTGGAGGTTTTTTAGATGGTTAGCATAGGGAATCTGCTTTAGGCCTGTGATTCTTTTAGTGAGGTATTTCTGCGGCCTTTCCAGTTGTT
The DNA here is from genome assembly GCF_019279795.1 of Protopterus annectens. Classification (NCBI taxonomy): domain Eukaryota; kingdom Metazoa; phylum Chordata; order Ceratodontiformes; family Protopteridae; genus Protopterus; species Protopterus annectens. The sequence goes on along the minus strand of NC_056729.1, from coordinate 197,509,580 downwards.
GCAGATGACTTGAGAGGTACATTCCAAATGGTGTGTTGTATTCTATAATGGGTCTAATGAGGGATGAGTACAGTGGGACAATAACCTCTTTTTTTCTGGATGAAAAGCCCTTAGCTACATAGAAGGATTTCCTGACTGTTTTGGTGATGTGGTTATCGAAGGTGAGACCACTGTCCACCTGTGTCCCTAAGTCTCTTATCACACTTTTGGTGTTTAATGTACTGCCACCTATGTGGTAATTCATGGGTACATGTTTTTTCCAAAAGGGGATAACTATATATTTCTTGGCATTGAGCTTGAGCCCATGGCTCTGGCACCAAGCATCTACATAGGTTCATAGGTTCATAGGTAGGTACTAGGCTATTGGCCCTAGGGCTTATATAAGCCTAGCCAGAAAGGTACCCTGGCTTTTGCCACCCAAGAAAATTATTTTCCTGTGCCACTGTCGAGCAGAGCCACAGAGTTGATCCCCGGGGCGAATTTCCTATTTCCCATCCAATCATCAAGATTTTTCTTGAGGAGTGCTAATGAGGAGCTTTGTTTGATACAGATAGGTAATTTTGTCCAGAGTATGGAAAGTCTCTGCGACAGGAATCTATCCCTCCGGCATGTACTGTTTATTGTGGTGACAAGGTTTAGGTCCCTAGAGCGTGTAGCTCGGAGGGATTGGGATTTCTTTAAGTGGAGCATCCAACAGGTCTGGGTTTGACATAGCTTTGTATGTTAGGCAGAGATCACCTCTGAACAGGTGATATGCGACGGAGTAAAGCTGGAGTTTTTTGAGACGGTCTGCGTAGGGCATCTGTTTGAGGCCAATAATCTTCTATGTGAGGTATTTCTGCGGCCTTTCCAGTTGTTGTAGATGTCTTGTGAGGTACATACCAAAAGTGGCGTTGTACTCTGTAATGGGTCTAATGAGTGATGAGTAGAGGGGAACGATGACCTCTTTTTTTCTGGATGAGAAACCTTTTGTGATGAGGTGTGCCATGAGAAGGATTTCCTGACTACTGTGGTGATGTGATTATCAAAGGAGAGACTACTGTCCACCTGTGTCCCAAGGTCTCTTATCACACTTTAAGTGTTAAGTATACTACCGCCTATGTTGTAGTTCATGGGTACAGAGTTTTTACCAAAGGGGATGACAATGCACTTTTTGGCATTGAGCTTGAGGCCATGGCTTTGACACCAGGCATCTGTCTCAGTGAGGCCCTTTTTAAGGATCTCCACATCATTAGGAGATTTGATTATGGCTCCTAGTTTGCAGTCATCTGCGAACGTCATTAGCCAAAGACCTTATGTGTTAGCCTGTACTTCAGAGAAGTAGATACCAAACAGGAGAGGACCCAAGAAAGAACCCTGTGGTACTCCACTTGTCACTGGTCTGAAGTCTGATTTGGAGTTTGGTACTTTCAGTGTGGGTTCTGTCAGTGAGCCAGTTGGCAACCCATCTTGTGACATAGGGATTTATACCTAGTTTAGTGAGTTTATTTCTAATTCCAGAGTGAGGGATGGTGTTGAAAGCCTTGGCAAGATCTAGATAGGCTGTGTGAACCACCTTACCCTTGTCTACGGCTTTGGAGACTGCTTCAAAGAAGTCTATCAGGTTTAGGAGACATGATCTGCCTTTTACAAACGCAAACTGGGTGGGGTCCAGAGTTTGGAGATTACCAATGTCTTTGTTCATAAGTTACATGATGATACATTCCATGGCCTTGCAGACCAAGCTAGTCAGGCTAATGGGGCAGTAGTTCAAGGGGTCCGTGGTGGCTCCCCCCTTGTGGAGTTGGATAACCATCTCTGTGCACCATTCAGCAAGCATAAAGCCTGAGGTGAGGCTATGATTGAACATGGCACTTAGGTGGGGTGCCAGTTCATTCTGTAGTTCATGTAGAATGCAGCCTGGGATGTTGTCTGGTCCCATGGATGCTGTGTTCTTGGCTTTGGAGAGTGTGGTTTTTACCTGTGCAGCTGTGATTACAGGAACTTTGCATTCTTCCGGTATAGAGATGGGCTCTTTAAGGGGTGAGAGGGGGTAAAGTTAGCACTGAACCTATCTGCCAGGATGTTGGCAATATCAGTTGGGTCTGTATATTTAGTGCCATTGTGCTGTAACTCAGAGCAGATCTGAGTGTTGCCATTGAGATTCTTGACATAGCTATAGAGTGCTTTGTGGTTGTCTTTAGAATCAGTGGCGATTTTGTTTTTGTAACTAGCTTTGGAGGATTTTATCAGGGATTGTAGCTTCTTACTGAGACTGACCAGGGAGCTCCTCCACTCATGGGATTTTACACTCTTTTGCAACAGTTTCTTCCTTCTGTTGTACAGTTTTTTTTATGGCAGGGGACCACCAGATTGGCTTCCTTTTTTTGGAGGATAGCGTCTTGGTTCTGTTTGGGATAGCATGATCCATGCACTCATGTAAGTGTTTATAAAGTGCAATTGTGTAGGATTCAGTAGTCGTAGCTGTATTGTCCATCTGCATGGGTGTCATGAAGTTCACCACTTCTGTCTTAAGAAGTATGACGTTGGCTTTGGAGAAATTTTTTACCATGGTTTCCTTAATGGGGGGTGGGGGCAGGATGTGGATATCTAGGGTAATTAGCTTATGGTCGGATCGGACCAATGAGGAATTGACTTCAGGTGTGGAACACCAGTCACTCATGTTGGTAATGACTAGATCTAGGATATTGTTGCCCCTGGTGGGGGTGTGGATAAGTTGATCCAGGGCATTGGAGTTTATGAATTCCAGAAAGCATTGAGAGAAGGAGTTGATACATGAGTAGTTTGCCCAAATAATGGTGGGCTAGTTGAAATCATCAATTATTAGGGTGTTTGGTTGAACCCTAATATTTTCCAGTACATCAAGAAAAGAGGAGTGGGAATCCTGGGGCATGGTGGGTGATCTGTAGCAAGCTACAATTTGGATTTCAGTTTTGCCCAGAGTTAGTTGCACTTGGATAACCTCTTGCTGCATTATGCTGAGCAACTAGCCTGGAGGTGTGGATATCCTTAATGAATATGGACTCACCTCCGCCTTTGGTGTTCCGGTCCAGGTTTCATGGCCAAAAAGTGTGGTATGAGTTATAGCTTGGTAGTGCAGGGTTGCTCTCTGGAGCCTTATGTAGAATATTCACATTATTTGGGGATTCAATAATATCCACATCATTTGGGGATTCAGTAATGGCTCCCAGTTTACAGTCATCTGTGAACTTTGTTAGCCAGAGTCCCTTAGTGTTGGCCTGTACTTCAGGGAATTAGATGCCAAACAAGAGCGGTCCCAGGACTGAACACTGAGGTTCTCCACTTGTCACTTGTCTGGGGCTGGATTTGGAGTCAGCTAGTTTTACAGTGTGGGTTCTATCAGTAAGCCAGTTGGCAACCCATCGAGTGATGTAGGGATTAATGCCCAGCTTAGTAAGTTTATCTATGATTCCAGTGTGAGGGATGGTGTTGAAGGCATTGGTGAGGTCCAGATAGGCTGTATGGACTGCCTTAACCTCGTCTACAGCTCTGAAGACTGATTCAAAGAAATCAATCAGGTTCAGGAGACAAGATCATCCCTTCATGAACCCAAACTGGGTGGGGTCCAGTGTTTGAAGGTTGCCAATGTCTTTGTTTATAAGTTCCATGATAATGCGTTCCATGGCCTTGCGGATCAGGCTCATCAGACTGATGGGGCAGTACTTCCTCATACAGTACCACAACTCCTCTCTAGGCACCCTGTCATATGCTTTCTGTAAGTCCACAAAGACACACTGCAACTCCTTCTGACCTTCTACCTACTTCTCCATCAAGACTCTCAGAGCAGACATTGCTTCTGTAGTGCTCTTTCCTGTCATGAAATCATACTGCTGATCACTAATATGTCTTCTTAACCTCGCTTCCACTACTCTTTCCCATAACTTCAATGATGTGACTGATTAATTTTATCCCTCTGTAGTTACTACTGTTCTGCACATCACCACCTAGCTTCCACTACTCTTTCCCATAATTTCAATGATGTGACTGATAAATTTTATCCCTCTGTAGTTACTACAGTTCTGCACATCACCCTTATTCTTAAAAATTGTACCAAAACACTTTTTGTCCACTCCTCAGGCATCGTCTCACTTTCCAAAATATTTTTAAACTATCTGGTTAAAAACTCCACTGCCATTTCTCCTAAACACCTCCACACTTCCACAGGTATGTCATCTGGACCAACATCCTTCCTATTCTTCATCTTCTTTATAGCTGTCCTCACTTCCTCCTTGTTAATCTGTTACAATTCCTGATTCACTATCCCCACATCATCCAACCTTCTCTCTCTCTCGCATTCTCTTTATTCATTAGCCCCTCAAAGTAATCTTTCCATCTGCTCAACACACTCTCCTCACTTGTGAGTATGCTTCCCTCATTATCCTTTATCACCCTTACCTGCTGCGCATCTTTTGCAGCTTGGTCCCTCTTCCTAGCCAATTGGTGCTGGTCCTTTTCTCCCTCCTTAGTGTCCAACCTTTCATACAACTCTCCATATGCCTTATTCTTAGCCTTCACCAACTTTCTCTTTGACCATACACTTCATCTCCTTATACTCCTGTCTACTTTCTTCATCTGTCTGACAATCCCACTTCTTCTTCGCCTCCCTTTTTGTCTGTACACTCTCCAGTGCTTCCTTGTTCCACCACCAGGTATCCTTGTCCTCCTTCCTATGTCCAGATGTCACACCAAGCACCTTTCTAGCTGCCTGACTTAACAGCTATGCTGTAGTTACCCAGCTATTCGGTAACTCTTCACTGACACCCAGTGCTTGTCTTAACTCTTCCCTGAACTCAGCCTCACAATCACCCTTTTTCAACTTCCACCATTTGATCCTTGGCACTGCAATCACACTGCTCCTCATTTTCTTGATAACCAATGTCATCCTACAGACCACCATCTGACACAGATATCTTTCAGAAAGGTCTCACAGAAATGGATAACTGGTGCCAGAGCCATGGCCTAAAGTTAAATGCCAAAAAATGCATAGTCATACCCTTCGGGAAAAACAAGGTTACCCCTAGCTACCTCATAGGTGGCAATCCACTGAGCACAGAAGAAGTTATTAGGGACCTGGGGACCCAGGTTGACAGTAGCCTGTCATTCAACACCCATGTAGCTAAAGTAGTTAGGAAGACCTTCTACATTGCCCACCTTATCATGAAGGGATTCACATCTAGATCAAGGGAGGTCATAGTTTCCCTGTACTCATCACTCATCAGACCAATGATTGAGTACAATGCCCCATTCGGAATGTATCTGACCCGACACTTGCAGCAGCTGGAGAGGCCACAAAAGTTCCTCACCAAAAGGATAAAGGGTCTCAAAAATCTGTCCTATGCTGTCCGACTGAAAGAACTTCAGCTCTATTCAGTCGCTTACCGTTTGCTCAGAGGTGACCTGTGCCTGACATACAAGGCCATGTCAAGCCCAGATTTGATGAATATGCTTCACCTCAATAAATCTAGATCCGTCAGAGCCACAAGGGTGGGAGACTTAAACCTCGACACGGCTATTAATAGGACGTGCTGGAGGGATAGATTCATCACCCAAAGACTCCCTATGCTGTGGAACAAAATCCCGATATATGTGAGGCAGAGCACCTCGCTGGCCTTGTTCAAGAGAAATCTTGACCAATGGATGGGAGATCGCAGATATATCCCAGGGATTACATCAGTGTCACTGCTCAACAGAGGCACAGCAAAATAATGGGTATAGTTCCCCATACTAAAGGGGTGGCGTAAGCCACAAAACTATGGGCTAGGCTTGTAAATGCCCTCGGGCAGATAGCCTAGTATAAACCTATGAACCTATGAACCTATATGCTGCCTAACTAAACTTTCACCTTTCACCACTTTACAGTCTCCAATTTCCTTCAGACTGGCCCTCCTGCATAAAATATAATCCACTTGTCTGCATCTTCTTCCACTCTTGTGTGTCACCCTATGCTTCTTCCTCTTGTTAAAATATGCATTCACCACAGCCATGTCCATCCTTTTCACAAAATCCACTACCATCTGACCTTCTGCATTCCTCTCCTTAACACCATACCTACCCATCACTTCCTCATCCCCTCTGCTCGGTTCATCAACAAACCAATTGAAATGCACTCCAGTGACCACTCTCGCACCCTTGGGTACACTCACCACCACTTCATCTAACTCACTCCAAAATTTTCCTTTCTCATCCATCGCACATCCAACTTGCGGAGCATATGCACTAACAACATTCATCATTACACCATCAATTTCCAGCCTCATAAACATCACTCTATCCGACACTCTTTTCACCTCCAAAACACTCTTGGCATACTCTTCCTTCAGGATAACCCTACCCTATTTCTCCTCCCATCCATACCATGATAGAACAATTGGAACCCACTCACAATACACCTGGCTTTACTCCCCTTCTATCTGGTCTATTGCACACCCAGTATATCAGTCTTCCTTCTCTCCATGATATCATCTAGCTCTCTCCCTATACTAGTCACACTGCCATCATTCAAAGTTCCTACCCTCACTACCACACTCCTAACCTTCCTCCTCTCTTTCTGCCTTTGGTCATACCTACCTCCTCTTCTTCTCCTTCTCCTAAGGCCAACAGTAGCCCAATTTCTGCCAGCAACCTCCCTCTACACCATCAAATTGGATCTCTACCACATTAATGGTTTTAGTACCTCTACTGTATAACATGCAGTGGTTATTGAAGCCTTTTATTGATATCTTGATTACTTTTTTGAGGCATCTATGCTTAATTAACCAAACACTCTTGTATTATTCTGTCTATTGTATTAACTACCTCTTGAAATCTTGGAAATAAGTTATCTCCTGCTTTTAAAATACAGTGCTGTGGCATCCACTTGTGCTGCTCAGTCTATCACTAATAATTTGGTATATAATTGAAATGGGCCACCGAAACTTGAAGCCAATAATGGTTTAATGCTCTCAATCCACAAATATTCACTTGACAAAACACGTAATCCACGAACAACTAAGCGCTGTCGCCAAGGTTAAAAACCATAGGCATCTTCAGAGTTCTGCTCTGAAGATGCCTATGGTTTTTAACCTTGGTGAAAGCGTTTAGTTGTTCGTGGATTACGTGTTTTGTCAAGTGAATATTTGTGGATTGAGAGCATTAAACCGTTATTGGCTTCAAGTTTCGGTGGAACTTTTTTGTTTTTTCTGTTTGCTGGTCATTGACCAGGTACAATTTGTTTATATAATTGAATTGGGCATTGGAATACAGTGCTGTGGCACTGTGCCTACTATGTAGGGACTCTTGCCATATTGAACATCTCTTAAATTATTCTGCTGTGTCATCTGTGCCTACTTTTCAGTCGATCCTTATGGTATTGTGCTATATTGAGCTGTACAGCACAGGACTATAGGGCAATATACTGCATAGTTCTGTATTACACTACACTGCATTATGCTCAATTAATATGCTACACTGTGTTGTACTGTTCCTGCTGACACTTTATATATTGTCCTGTCTCCCTCCTTTCCATGTAAACCAAGGGTCAATAAAATTGCATAAAATCACAAAACATATACCATCAGGTGTTTCTAGTTAATCATGAGTTGTTTGCTTCTCTTTGTCTTTTTGTACAAAGCACCGTATCTATACACAGGATACATACTGGCACATGTTTCCTGACAACCATTTCTATTTCCATGAAATAATCCATGTGCAGTAGGTGTGGGTCCATATTACAACAGGAGATAAACCTCTCACATACACTTTGATTGTCACGGCCCATACTAACACAATATACATACACAGCAAGACAAACATAAAGGCATCCTAGGCTGATACCTCATAAGGAGAACAATCCAAACACTTGCTCCCCAGCCAAACCCAAACAACGTAGTAAAACCTATTCCATGCTACATGTAGCTACTTCTTCCTCCCACCACCACTGCAAACAAGATACACCTGAATGGTTTGACTGAGTCCTGCTGGCTACAAAACCAGTCCTTTCACCATAGGGTACTTTTCCATTATCGGGGCAACACTTTCAATGTGATCGTTCAGCTGAAATCATGAACCGTAACATGTATGTTAACCAGAAATGTGTACAAATTATTTGTATTAATAATATTTTGTAACAAAAACATGAAGTTATCTTTCTTAGTTGCACACAGCTCTGGGTAATGGGTGTGTCAAGCGCCTGGATTTTATCTGAACGATTGAGTCGAAAGTGATGTTGCGAGAACTGACGTACAGAGAAATGGAGAATAACATAAAGAAATGCAGGAATTCTGGAAAACCGTAGGGTTTTATTTTGTTTCATTTTTTTTTAAACATTGTCATAACATCCTTATATATATACCAGATCACAGATGAGAATGAACTATTTCCTTAAGTGTATTGCTGTACATGTCCTACATGCAGTTCACAACTCATCAGCCGATTGGCTGTCACAGACAGCCTCCATGCAAAGCCTCTGTCAGTCCCCCCCCCCCCCCCCCACATTCATCTCGCCAGCCTGTCTTGTAAATAGCAGTAAGAATCATACAGACATGAAGGAAAACAAGGGACACACCCAAAAATAAATTATATTATTACTGCACAGTTGAGTCGTGGACACTTTCAGAGATTGCTGCAAAGTGTTGCTTGGTAGATGACGTAATCTTTATATCGACATTTTTCTCATGTGGTTGCTGAGCTCCCAATGCAGTGTATCTTTGTGTCTTTAAGGAGTAACTGCAAGCATGTGTAGTATGGAAACTATTTCAAAAAGAAAGAAATGACCTACTTTTTATACACACGTTAACATGAACATCTAAAAGACGGACACTTTAAAGACATGAAAATAGACTATATTCAGAACTCAGTGACGGAAAGTGTTTCCCCGATAACGGAAAAGTACCCACCATAGTAATATACTTCTTATAGGTGATTGTTTAGTATGGTATAAAGATGTCCCACTCACAAGAATGAGCAAAGACAGAGTAACAGTCAGCTGGTAATCAGGTGCTGGAATTCACCATATCGCCATAGCAGTCAAGTCCAATAACCCTTAGTATGATTATGGCATAATCATTGCTCATGTGGATGTGAATGACTTGTAATACACCCCATTTAGGGTATGATGAAACTCTCAGAGTATGTCTCTAAAGCTGGAAGAAAACTATCCAGTGCCCCACCACAGCCAAGAATGATGTCATAATATCAGCAAAGAATGACTGATTTTAATAACTGATGAAGAAACAGATATGCCACGGAAACCTTGTACCAGCAAATAAACCAAGCGTAGTCTTAACGGTTATTTTATTTGTAACAAACGTTTTCGCCACACCAAATATGGCTTCCTCAGAGAAAAATAATCAAACAATCAAATAAAGCACACGCCCCTTTTATACTAATCAAAAGGGAAATGACAACATGAATTCCTAAGAATAAATTAAAACTTAAACAAATAGAAACTTAAAATAAACGACATCTTCGACAGGAAGAATATACAGGTTGTACTTCATGTATAGTAATAACAAACTTAAAAGTGATATTGAAATGCTGCCGAAACATCAGCATGAAAATAAATAAATAAATTATTAAAAAATTAAAAATTTAATAAAAATTGATAACAAAATATGTGAATAAACAACATGAAGATAAATCTAATGGTGACTCAAGGTATGGAGTAAGGTACATGTATAGCAACAAGGGATAAAGGAAGGGGGAAGGGGGGGGAAGGGGGGGGCCGGAGGAGGGGAAAAAAAAGAAAAATGTGTGTTTGTATCATATAAGCGAGACTAGCAGGCCCCTATCACAAGGGATAATACACCAAAGAGACACTTAATGGTTGTGATATACATGGTAAAAAAAGGAACTATTGGGGATGTCAGTATACATGGGCCAGTGATGGAAGTGTACGAGGAAAGGTATTATCTCAGGTAGCTCCTCAGTTTAAGTACTGCTGAGATGTTACAGTTTTCATTTAGGCCAGGGTAGCTAAATGCGTCTAAACGCAATTGCCACTCCAGTTCGCGTACTTCCAAGAGGAGGGGTGTAGGACCTCCCCGGGTACTATTTGCCACTTGGTCTATCGCCATAAACGAGAAGGAGTGTCCGGGATGGTTGTCAATGTGTTTAGCCAATGCGTTTACATCAGAATTCTTCTTGATTGCATACATGTGCTCATACACACGGTCCCTTAATCTGCGGTCGGTCTTCCCCAAATAAAATGACGGACAACAATCGCAGAAGGCCGCGTATACTACTGATCTGCTTTCACAATTGAGTGGGGCTTGAATTAAATACTTCCTGTCCCTTAGTGTGAAGGACTGCCCTACCCTCATTTTATGGCACCAGTTGCAAAACCCACAGGAGTACATACCCAAACGTTTGTTAAAAGTTCTTTTGGTTAGGTCCCTCTGTAGAAGCTCCTTCAGGTTATTATTTCTCTTAAAAACAAAATTAGGGGAAAGGCCTAATTTCTCAGAGAATCCTGGGCTCCCTAGAATGAATTGCCAGTTTTTCTTAATGAGTGCAGTAGTAGTGTAGGAATTGAGACTGTAAGTGTGGACATAACTGATAGAAAAGTCATGCACTTGGTTGTTCGAGGAAGTAACATCTAGTAAGAGAGTATCCTCAAGGGAAACCCTGGACGCATCATTGATGCTAGTATTGGTAGTTAAATAGCATTGCAGGATTGGTTTATAAACTCCGTTTGACCTTTTGGATGACACTTCTGACCTAATCTCATCAATGAGATGACTAGGGTAACCTCTATTAAGGAACATGTTACTTAATAGGCTACATTCCTTGTGAAAGGCATCGGGGTCACTACACATTCTAACAGCCCTCACCATTTGTCCCTTTACAATGGATCTTTTTTGTTTGTACGGGTGGTGGCTTGTGAAGAAATTGATTACGACCGGATCCTATCTAGCATCAACACACTTCTTGTTAAATTAAAACTTAACAAAAACAAAAAATTAGTTAGAGACAGATTGGCCTATCAGGACAACACTGCTTATCCTAAATTACAGGCCTCTGACTCTCAAAACACTACTACTAGAACTCATAACGAACAAGCTGACTTTTCATACAATTCTGTCCCAACTATTGACCAATGTGAGGAGGATGACACAGGTGTAGATGAGACAGCTTGTTCACTTACAGTCTCAATTCCTACACTACTACTGCACTCATTAAGAAAAACTGGCAATTCATTCTAGGGAGCCCAGGATTCTCTGAGAAATTAGGCCTTTCCCCTAATTTTGTTTTTAAGAGAAATAATAACCTGAAGGAGTTTCTACAGAGGGACCTAACCAAAAGAACTTTTAACAAACGTTTGGGTATGTACTCCTGTGGGTTTTGCAACTGGTGCCATAAAATGAGGGTAGGGCAGTCCTTCACACTAAGGGACAGGAAGTATTTAATTCAAGCCCCACTCAATTGTGAAAGCAGATCAGTAGTATACGCGGCCTTCTGCGATTGTTGTCCGTCATTTTATTTGGGGAAGACCGACCGCAGATTAAGGGACCGTGTGTATGAGCACATGTATGCAATCAAGAAGAATTCTGATGTAAACGCATTGGCTAAACACATTGACAACCATCCCGGACACTCCTTCTCGTTTATGGCGATAGACCAAGTGGCAAATAGTACCCGGGGAGGTCCTACACCCCTCCTCTTGGAAGTACGCGAACTGGAGTGGCAATTGCGTTTAGACGCATTTAGCTACCCTGGCCTAAATGAAAACTGTAACATCTCAGCAGTACTTAAACTGAGGAGCTACCTGAGATAATACCTTTCCTCGTACACTTCCATCACTGGTCCATGTATACTGACATCCCCAATAGTTCCTTTTTTTACCATGTATATCACAACCATTAAGTGTCTCTTTGGTGTATTATCCCTTGTGATAGGGGCCTGCTAGTCTCGCTTATATGATACAAACACACATTTTTCTTTTTTTTCCCCTCCTCCGGCCCCCCCTCCCCCCCCTCCCTTCCTTTATCCCTTGTTGCTATACATGTACCTTACTCCATACCTTGAGTCACCATTAGATTTATCTTCATGTTGTTTATTCACATATTTTGTTATCAATTTTTATTAAATTTTTAAATTTTTTAATAATTTATTTATTTATTTTCATGCTGATGTTTCGGCAGCATTTCAATATCACTTTTAAGTTTGTTATTACTATACATGAAGTACAACCTGTATATTCTTCCTGTCGAAGATGTCGTTTATTTTAAGTTTCTATTTGTTTAAGTTTTAATTTATTCTTAGGAATTCATGTTGTCATTTCCCTTTTGATTAGTATAAAAGGGGCGTGTGCTTTATTTGATTGTTTGATTATTTTTCTCTGAGGAAGCCATACTTTGGTGTGGCGAAAACGTTTGTTACAAATAAAATAACCGTTAAGACTACGCTTGGTTTATTTGCTGGTACAAGGTTTCCGTGGCATATCTGTTTCTTCATTAGTTCCTGGTTTTTGTATTGATTTTAATAACTGAGTTTGTTACAGGCCTCATTCTGAGGGAGCTCCATGCCAGTTAGCCTGGAATGAGACAGCAAGCTGTCCATGCTATTCTGCGATGGATAAACCAAGGATGTTATATACTACCTAATACATTATCTACACCTATAGTTCCTTTTCAGTTAGTATTAATCCAGTCAGTCTACCAACCTCATTAATCGAGATTTGCATCTGACAGATATCAATGTAGCACAGCTCAAAAATAGGATCTTATATAAGAAAATACTTTCATTCAAGGGCTTTGTGACCTTAGAAATGATGTTAATTTGTGATACTGAATCCTTGTTACAGAGCAATGACAACACTTTCTCCTTACCAGGTTTTGCTGAGTACCCATCATTTATGACTATAAGTAGAAATAACAGTAAACTGACAAAAATCCTCAGCAAAACAAAAACAGTAATTCTTACAAAATGCTGAAATGCTGAACAGGGCAAAACAACTCAAGAGTTTTACTGAAATCTAAACATCAACAGATTTGTCTAAGAAAGTTTTGTTGTGTTCATCATTTCAGAGTCTTGTATCGGTTAGAAATAGCAATAACACTGGTTGTAGAGTGTCTGTCTTTATCCAAAATACCATCAACTCTAGACTATTAAAGCAGAAAAATGATGCTGAAGTCCTTTATATACTAGTAGTTCTATTCGAGGCCTCATATCAAATAAAGGACTTTATATATAACAACTCACATCATAAAGCATCTTCTAATTGTTTAGAATCTCTCATTCAAAAATGATCCAAACACCATCATTATATGGCAGGCTAACTATCTCTCCATTAATTGCCATATTTATACCTTAAAAACAAATATGCACAATGATTCATTTGCTTTATCAATGCAAATTCCTTTGATAAAAGAGTACCTTCCTTCAAAAGAGGCACCGACATACTTGATCTTGCCTTCTCTGGCATGGTTTCTGCCTAATTGTCACCCATTGTCAAACCTCAGTGAGCAAATCAGACAGTTATAGCACACAGCCCTAGTACAGGCCACAGTCTAAGCAAACCCTCTTTAGAGTCTTCTGCATGGCCAATGACTTCATACTTGCCACCCATTATATGGTTCAACAGTCTCTCCTCACATGGTAACTTTTTAACCACAATATAAAGACAAAGTTTATACTCCTCAGCTCTTGCATAGTGGCTCATGTTCCCATACACCACATTTACATTGCCCAGTTTAAAAACAAATCCCTCTGGTTGGACTCAACCATAACCAAACTTTACAATAAAAAGGAAAAGGTCATTGTTCCAAAGAAAAGAACAAAATATCAACATGTTAACATTAATGTGCTCTGAGTGACTTTTATTTCTTTTGTTGTCATTACTAATTGTGTTTTTTATCTTGTACTGTATCCTCCTAGGCTGAACTTAAAATTAGTCCTTTGTGATCATTGCCATATCCCCAGTAAATAAACATGAACAAATAAACTTTAAAAAGTAAATAAAGAGGTCAAATCCTACAATGCTAAGTATAATCTATTATGTTTACAACAATGGAAAATATCCAGTCACTATACTCTTCCCAAGAAATCGCCTCTGCTCAGATACTAAAACTGCTCTGCAGGAACTACTGCACCTACTCTAGTTATTAACACAGCATACCGGTCTGCTTCCACGTTAGTCAGAAAAGCACCCTGTTAGACCTCATCCTTAAACTATTCATCTGCAGTCTCTTGACAAGGATGCAGTCTAGATTCCTGAGGTTCAGTTGTAATAATACCCCCTCTACAGTGACTACAGAGATATCACCATGGACCCTGACAAGTATACATATTAGCCTCACCAGTATAATATACAAGGTGATGGAACATGTCATCATAGACCTCATCCACAGGGACATATGGCATTTACAATCCCTAGGCCTAAATGAGTTTGGCTTTGTAAAAAATAGTTCTTGCCTACTAAATCTTGTTGTCTTTCTTCAAGGAGTTACAGATGTCTGAAATGATAGTGATTCCATGCACACAGCTTGCCTTGGTTTAGCTAAGACCTTTGAAACTATGCCCACTCTGGCATCTTTGACAAACTCGACAGACAGTACAAATTCCTCAAGTAACACATCAGAGTACCAAATGGCTTATTGATAGAACTTGCTCTATTAATGTTGGTGATACACAATTCTCCAAGAGACTTGTTACCAGTGGTATACCACAGGGATCTTTGTGGGACCATGTCTATTAGGCATTCACATTGTTGATGTCAAATCCAATATTAAAGACTTTGGTTGACCAGGTTTACAGATGATTGCAAGTTTGAAGCTATCATCAACTCTACTGGAGACATTCATGTGGTAACAATTTGAAATGTCGGAGCCCACTAGATGGAGTGCAGAAATATGGAGACTGAATGGTGAAACAGCAGACTTACATATATTAAGTCCAAGATGCCATTTCTCAGAATATCCCCCTTTCCCTGAGGTATGGTGATCTCAGAGTTGGTTTATATAAATGTTGGCAGTGTGGGTTGCTTGACCGCCCCCCCCAGCAAAAGGTAGTTTTAAGGAGAAGAATGATTTTTGAGATTTTCTCTTCTATGTTTTCATCTTTTTTTCCCCAGCTTGTTGGCACATGGCATTTTGAATGTGGACATTTCAATAGGGAGCCCATTCATATTCTCTGAGAGGATCTTTTAGTGTCAGGATCATGGTCTAAAAATGAATGCCAAAAATGTAACATTGTACAGTGTAGGAAAATGGCACTCTTTCACGCCTAACCACATAGACAATCTGCCTTTAAAACAGATATTTTCATTAAAGACCTCTAAATCTATAATAAACTCTTCTTTGAAAAGCAGCTAACCATCGCCATTAGGAAAGCCTTTTACATCACCTAAGGGACTACTAAAAGCATCATCTCTTAGTCCAAATAGGTCAGCATTCACTTCTATTCATCCTCCACAAAATTTTTTGATATGTACATGTCCAAGCACTTAATGGAAATTGAAAAAAAACATGTTCTTTCCTAACCAAAGCCACAACATCAACAAACAAACAAACAAGCAAACAAACAAACAAACACACACACAGACAAAGGAACAAACAAGCAAACAAACAAATAAATAAATAAACAAATAAATAAAAGAGAGACAAAAATCTCTACTATGAGCTCCCTACTCTCTTTTCTGCCTCCTATGGCTCATATGATGTCCTATGCCTGTCCTGCAAAGATGAAAGTAGACCAGTCTGCTTTACCTACTAGCAGTTGCTGGCAAGGGTTAATGTTGTGAGCTGTACCTCCTGTGGTACAGCATTTGATTTGTTTCACCTCTTTTTGCCTTTTATGTGACATTGAGCAAGATACATAACCAGACATTGCTCCTAGCTCACTCCCGAACAGAGACTGTATGTTCCGTGGTCCTCCCTGGTTAACAGATGGATATTGAAGAAAAGCAAAAAATGGCACAGGACCGGGTGGTACTCAAGAACAAACATTTAATCCAAATGAAGTAAGCACTTCGTACAGGATAGTACCTGTACTTCCTCAGATAAAATTAGATTCACAACTGAAATACTTCCTCCCAAGATGCAACCCCAATAAATTAGAATCACATGATCAATTAATTAATTAAACAATTAATTAAGCAAATATAGTCAATGCTGAAAAAGAAAGAACATAAAGAAAATACTAGTTGAAAAAAAATGTATATACACATGGGTATTACTAGTACCCACTAGACCTGAAGTAACACAAATCCAATTTAAAATCAAGGGATATAAATGTATATCACAATATAAATAAGATTTGTTGGCATGACAGACTTCTGTCCCATACATAGGCAGGTGCATCGATGAGAATACAGTGGCTTGACTTTAAATGGCTTAACTGTTTCTCTTGCTAGCAGCAAGCTATGAACCTCTGAATCTATGAACCCCACTCAGGGGGTCCATTACAGGCAGATACTCTCTTGCTAATATTATTTCTGTCTTCTCCCCATCATTTACATTCCATTATCTAATGCATTAGTCCAGTTTTGTTCAATTCATCTGCAATCGACCTCAGATAAATTCAAGATGCTGACTTGTGTAGTCTGTCTCATTTTCATTCCTCATGAACCATCATTCACAGCCATTCTTATATTTGCATCATCAGCAAAAAATCTGTCGAGTTTCATTTTTCCCTCAGTTATACCAGAAATGAAGACACTGAAAAGTGGCATGATGAGCAGAAATTTCCCTTATTTCTGATCTGTTTCCCACTCTGTGTCTTAGCCAGAAACAATTATAAATTCTACTTCCCCATTCTTGGTGCTGGCACCATCCTCTTAACTTTTTATTTATTTATCAAAACAAGGTATTGTACAGGACAGAGTGAAATGCATTTTTGAAACCAGGTAGATCACATCCGCCAGCATTCACCAGTCAAGAATTCAGTCATTAAATAGGATTACATTTTATTGGCAACTTCTTTAGGACATGAAACTGTGCAAGCTTTTGCCCAGATGTTTCTTATTCTTTAAAAACAAAACTCACATTTCCTGAGGAATTTCTCCATGGCTTCCACTGACAGTACTCTTAGCCTACCCAGCCTACATTTCCAATGACATTTTCTGCCCCCCTTCTTGAAAAATTCCCCAGTCTTTTGACTCCTTTTCCATGGTCAGTGACATGTACAATTTATGTTAGTAGGGACCATCAAAAGTCTGACTATATTACAGAGGACCTTGGCAGGCTGACTATGTCAGTCTTCTTTATCCAACTTAAAGTTGGGGATTTTCCTCTTCACTTCCTCTCCCTAATGTGATGTCCATTGAATACTCAATTTTTATGTTTAATCTCTTTGTGTGCTAAACACTCTGTTCTTAGTGAAAAGCTGGAATATTCAGGAACTACTCTAAGGCTAACATCCTGCTATTAAGTAATAACCTGGCAAAATTTCAAGATTCCATAAATCCTGAGAGCACTGTTGCCTATGCAGAACTGCTCATAGAATCACTGTACAAGCATGTTAATAGCTACATAGAGGCAGCTGGTTGCATAAGGGTATGGCGTTAATTATGCAATAGGTAGAGTAGGGTTAAGTGTGTGCGTGTGTGTGTGTGTGTGTGTGTGTGTGTGTGTGTGTGTGTGTGTGTGTGTGTGTGTGTGTGCGCGTGTGTGTGCGCGTGCATGCGTGTGTGTGTGTGTCATACCTCTTAACCTCTTAGAGCAAGAAATTTGGACAAAGTGATAAATAAAAGTGGGACAAATGCCCATAAAATAGGGAACATTTTAAACAATATTGCTCTTACAAACTTAGAATGTTGGTAGAATAACTGGATTTGAATTATTATGAATTTTCTGACGGCTATGAATTCTTAAACTCAAATGTCTATCATTATTTTTTAATTTCAGTCTTTAATGATTTGCCACTACTTTTGCTAGACAACCACAATTTTATAAAAAATGGACCAAAAATCTGGACATTCTGTGAAAATCTGTACAGTTGAGAGGTGTGTGTGTGTGTGTGTGTGTGTGTGTGTGTGTGTGTGTGTGTGTGTGTGTGTGTGTGTGTGTGTGTGTGTGTGTGTGTGTGAAGTCCTCATAAACACTGCATTTAATAAAAAGATTCCTTAAACCAGCTTTGATGATAGGAAGAAAGTAAGCATAGCTCATAGAAAGTAAGAAAGCATAGCTACAATATAGTACACAGTATTATGTTTACGTTTTTTTAATTTGGAAGTGCTTCTAAAGTGTTTTATATGCAAAGAAAAGTAAAATAAATACAAGACTGAGGCAAACATTTGACTAAGTGACATTTAATAACAACCATATGTATATGTTTTGACTTACATACAAATTTGACTTAAGGACAGACTAAAAAACGGATCTCATCCTTAACCCAGGGGCTGTCTTTAAAGTCATCCTTGAATATGGTATTGGGTTAGATGGTGAGTGTTTCCAATAAGTTTAAATACATGGTATGGGTTTCCAGGGGGACCTATAGCTTGCAAGGAAGTGGTATTGGATTTCGCCTATCATGATTTGAACATGGAGAACTCAAGTGCACTGTCCTGTTTGACCAGCCTTGAGGTATATTAATTTTTGATGTAAATCAAGACACCTCCACCTTTAGTCCCTGTCTGTAGTTGCTGGTCTAAATGTGTGGAAGGCTTTAGGACCTTCCACTGTCAGTGTGCTCTCCACAGCTTTACATCATGTCTCAATGACTGCACAGATATCAGCATTCTCTAGGTGCAAAGAGTGCTTCTAGGGATTAGGGTTTCTTGTTTAGACTCCTAACATTGAGCAGTGACACCTTTAAATGTTGTTGGTTTTGATTTGTTATATCAGAAGTATTTTCAGTTTGGCATTGCCTAAAAAAGGTACTATGGGAGAGGATATTGTTTTACCTAATATTCATAAGCCTAGAAGGGAGAGGTGTAGACCATCCCTGGCAAAGTGGCATGGTCTGTTAACCATATGCGTCCATGCTGAAAATTATTGCACCCACTTAGAATGACACCAGAAACTAAGCCAATTATTAAAGTTAGTCATATTTTGTTCATATTGTAGCATCATCCTTGGAGAAGGTAAAATGTTGCTCAATGCTGGGCTCATATCAGCCTGGGAAACATACTCTGAGAGCGCCATAATGTCTCACTTCATACTGTCTAGGTAGATATGTCTCAGGTGATTTACACCCACATGGACTATGAATAAGTCATACTGGCACTTTTGGTCTAATGACCTAAATGATTGCTTAATGTGGTGGATCCTTGCCTCTGATAAACAATTACTTGTGACTTTATCCTTATTCAGCCTGGTGAAAGGGACCTTGATGTGTCAAACAGTGGAGTCTCCAATGACTAGAATGTTAGATGCTGAGGAGGCTTGCTTTATGGGTTTAGACGTAGAGGCTCCATAAGATGTGGCTGTAAGTGTTGATGTAGAGGTTGATTTGAAAGAGTCCATTTGGGGTTGATGAGGGTGTTTGTTATGTATACTTTCTCTAAAAGGTCTTTTTTTAGGAAGGTTACATTTAAGAACCCCAGCATATGTGAGTCTATGTGTCTGCTTTGATTTGTATGTGATGAGTGCAGCATGTCTACTACTGACAACCTCATTGACATTGAGTGCTTTTATGTGAAACCTTTGCCTCCAGTGGCATTATGTAAATATATCTCTCACATACCATATCAGTTTGAGAATTAACTGATTGCAAGTAAACATGAGGCAATTTCTACATTGCCTCAGGATGCCCATTTCCACTGCACTGGTAACAGAGGTAATGGGAAAGTTCATACAGATGGCAACAGACCCTTTTTTATTGATTAGACAGTTGGAGTGAGAATATAAAGCAATGTCAGGAGTATCTGGTTAGCAACTCTGGGGGCAGTGCTTCTCACTGCAGACTAGTTATCCTATGTGCAGCTAGGTATTAGTGAAATTTAAATGGTGCTTTTACAGCCGAAAGGTCAACTCAAGGTGCCTGTGGCTATACAGGACACTGACAAATACTTGAGTGGAAACTAATAAGTAGAGCCTGGTGATTTACGGATAAAGTATTTAGGCAGATATTCTGAAGTTATACGCAAATCAAGCAGTACTTACTGAAAATAAATAAATAGCATGTCAAAAATGATGAAAACGGGAGCCACCTCTATGGCTAGTGCCTGACTACTACTAATGCTGATCTCACCGCAGCTATACCCTGCTGGGATAAAAATGCTCCTTTGCTTCTTCTCTCACCAGAAGCAATACAGTTGCACCAATCCCAAGATGGGAAGGGCACAGCCTGTTTAGTGATCCACAGTCTTGTCCCAGATGATGTAAGCATCTGTAAACTTGTTGTAGCATTTTCCTGGTAGATGCCTTTAACAGCCACCAGACCAATCAGGAAGGTCAAGCACAGACACTCACTTCCCAACAAGAAAGAGTCAGGAATCTTTGCACTCTGCTCCTTCTCTCATCAGGAGCAAAATATAAGCACAAATTCCAAATTGGCACCTATGAAGCAGTTATTAGGCTTTCCAGTGATCAAAAGTCCCCAGGAAATAATGTCCCTATGCTCCTTCTCTCACCAGGAGCAAAACAGAATCACTGTGTGACTTGCAAGAGATGCAGCTGTAGTCTTTTTCCTAGCTTAAATATGCAATTAAAATTAGAATTCAAGTAAAACATGTTGTAAAGAAAATGAATCAAAATATACAAATAGAAGAAGGCAATAAAGCAACACAGAATGCAAAAAAATCAAAAACAAACTAACCTTTCCATCACAGCAAGTTGTGGCAGAGTCTGGGTGATGTTTTTTAGTAAAGCCTTGGAATGTTTTATTTTACCCCTTAAATAGAAGGTTTAGTTCCTTGCCCCCCCCCCCCCCAGCAGGCAATCAACCTTAAGTGATCTGTTCTAATTTCTGTGTGACATATTGAGGAAAGTCATACAGACCTTGCAGTATGTAACGTTCTACATGATGTAGATCAGTACCACATACACTTTGGGTAATGATAAATCTCATTCCACTGTAGCTGTATTCAGACAGATGTTGAAATGTATGTTGCTCCCCTCTTAATGATTTTCTCTGTCACCTAATGCTGCTAATTGTTATGAGTAATATTTTACCCCAAGAACTGCAGGTAACATCATACACATGCATGTGTACTATAAGTTTACTGTGATTAATGGCATGATTAACACGCTTGACATAACTTATTTAGTATCCATTGTATAGACTTGTGTTGCAAGTTTCAGTTTTTAACTTGCCAATTGCACCAAGCAGTTTTACACCCATTGTAGCTAGGATGGGCATATGCCAGATGTGAACATGTCCCTAGGATGGCATTTAGGGAGTACATTTCAGTTAGACTACTTACCTTGGGGGATTGACAGCTTAAAGCAAGTATAAAACCCTCGTGGCTCTCTGGATGATGCCTTCCTTCCAGACCACTGCTGAATGCAGGGTGACTGGATACTGGCAGGAAATAAGAAGAAAAAGATTCAGAATAGAATTACATTCACTTAGGAACTACTACACCACAAATCTGCCCCTAATAAGAAACATGATGCAGCGGCTTGTAATGAATGTTTATGCTTTTTGATTCCAACATGTCTGCTCCTCCTTGATTACATTCTACCTGGTATTATCTGGCACCACCACCTAGTGAGAGGCCACACTACTTGATTAGCTGCTGTACAAGATTGTCATGGAGAGTATTCCTATATTTTTTTCCTGCAGCAATCATGATTTTACATGTTTGTACCACATCAAATGAGTACGTTAACCTACCCATAAGACCAGTGTTAACTGGCTGTTCATAACCTTGGTCAATTTATTTATATGTGACAAACTTTGTCATACCTCCATGTTAACAAAAGTTACTATAACCTGCAATTGTTATCTGTGGTTATACAAGACATTTAACTTTCTATGTTGTGTTAATATTAAGAAAAGGATGCTTTAAACTTGCTGATGCACTTGATTATACACATTTTAGTTATACTTTCATTTATTTTTATTTTATGATTCTTGATAAGGGTAATGAACTGATCTACTCTGGAGCTATTTCAGACACAGCTTGGAAGTTACAATAGAATGGAAAAAGAAAGTTATACAAAATTAGAACAGTGAAAGCAAAATTACACTGCTGATAGCTGAACCTGCTTATGTATATACAGTTCCATATAAATAATACTATCTCTCAGGATGCATAAGTAATAGTGAAACTATCAATGACAGTTTTCTTGACCATGATCTGCAATTTCACATGATACCAAAACATTGTTTGTAAGTTACTTGGTTTTCAAAATATTGCAGTACATATGGAAATATTCCATATCTCTATTATTGCTAGGAAGCAATTAGCAATCTCTCCAGTGTGTTTTAAGTAGCTGACACACACACACACACACACACACACACACACACACACACACACACACACACACACACACACACACACACACACACACTTTGAGATTTTACTTATATACAAACCCAGAGACACTCCTGGGGACAGCTTGCATGGGTTTACTAGATATGCTCCCTTCTGCCCAGACTATAATAAAGTATTTATCACTGCCACCATCAGCTAGCTCTTATCAACTACTTTTAAGGCCCTTACTAAAGGGTGCCCACTCTTACTGTGTAATATTACTATTATCCAAAAGTGTGACCAAGAGTTTCAAGGCTATTGGAGTGGCCTGTACAGTGTCACCAAATACACATGCATGTACTCTAAGAGCTTACATAGCTCTAAACAAACCAGCCACTATCAAAAGGTTTAAATATATTTAATAATAAATAATAAAAAAAACAAGACAATATTCAATAACTCAGCACAATGACTACAGAGTTCAAAATCACAGGAAATATTTTAAAACAAAATTGCAGGACAGTCTCAAGTAAATACAGAAAATATCTAAAGAAATCTTTACTATATTCCCATCTATACCCTAGTTACTTACTATTAGCAAGGCAAGTGGTGATGACAGGATGTTTCCAGGTCCAAAGACAAATACAAAATGCAAAGTCTGTCTCTGAGAGAGTTCTTAAATTGCTGTCAAACATTACTGCTGGGCCAGCTTTGGATGACATCACTATTTGTCACCCGCCTTCAGTTCCCAGGCTAACAATACTAAGATATTTTAGCATCTCTGTGTGAGAAGTACATATCTCTCAGAAGTGTAGCTGCTAGGCAGTCATAGAGCAATAAAAAACACTACATTTTAAAACTAGTAATAATTTCTGTTTCAAGAGAATAGAAAAAAAACTTCAAGCTCTAGACATCCTGTCTCCTTCAGTGAAACTGACAGATAAACACAGTCGTAAAACATTCTTTTCCAGTAGGGTACACCATGGTTACATTCTTAAAGTTCAGTACATAACATACAGTTCAACACACACTTCTGCACCAATAGTTGAATATATATCTAACATATAGTTCTCTTACATTTGTAAGATGCGCATATACATCACATTAATATTCATAAATGACATGTGATTATTTACAGAATTCCAGATAGCTGGGCTGGCAGTGTCACAAATGGTATAGTTGTTTGGATCTGATATAGCACCTTGTGGTGATTACTATAGCTTAAAAGTAGACTTGCAGATCATGTCAGCTTGTATCACATTTGTTAGCAGGAAAATACATGGGATTTAGTAGTTTATTCTTTACATTATATAAGAAACTATGATGGACATTGTCAGGTACTTTTAAGCTGTTTTTTTATTAGTGACATAATGGTATAGCTACATTTTCAATTATTATATTATATGTGAATATGAGGAGCAATGGGTTATTCTTATAGGTCAAGGGTGTAAGACAGACTTAGATGTTTTAGCAATCTCTACTATGAGGAAAGAGCAAACCCTGGACCCCCTATTGATGAGTTCAATTCTAGATGGGTGAGAGGCATATATCCATTTTGCACTGCCAGCATCAGGTGACTGACAGAAATGCTGCCATTACTTGTTGTATCAATCTGATTTTTTGCTGAGCCCTGGCATTTCTTAACATGGATGGGATTTGTGCTACATGCCTATGGCAGGGGGATATATGCATGCTATTGCAGATAGAGTTCTACTTCATGCTTATGGCAGGGGGATATATGCATGCTATTACACATACTGTCCTGCTTCATGCTTATGGCAGAGGGATATATGCATGCTATTACACACATTGCCCTGCTTCATGCTTATTTCAGGGTGATATATGTATGCTATTACTCATACTGTCCTGCTTCATGCTTATGGCAGGGCGATATATATATGCTATTACTCATGCTGTCCTGCTTTATGCTTATGGCAGGGGATATATGCATGCTATTACATATACTGTCCTGCTTCATGCTTATGGCAGAAGAATATATGCATGCTATTACAGATACTGTCCTGCTTCATGTTTATGGCAGGGGGATATATGTATGCTATTACACACACTGTCCTGCTTCATACTTATGGCTTGGGGATAAATGCATGCTATTACACACACTGTTCTGCTTCATGCTTATGGCAGGGGGATATTTGCATGCTATTATACATACTGTCCTGCTTAATGCTTATGGTAGGGGAATATATGCATGCTGTTACACATACTGTCCTGCTTTATGGTAGGGAATATATGCCTGTTATTACGCATACTGTCCTGCTTCATTCTTATGGCAGGGGGATACATGCATGCTATTACAGATACTGTCCTACTTCATGCTTATGTCAGGGAGATATATGCATGCTATTACACACATTGTCCTGCTTCATGCTTATGGCAGGGGCATACATGCATGCTGTTACCTAAGAAGTTCAGTTGTATTTGTGTTTCTTCCTACTTTATTTTGCTTTTGCGTCATCTTAAAAGTACTCAATTGTATTTATTACTGCTTGGTGTAACTCATTCTAAGCCTTTTAGTTTAAGCACTTGGGCTTCAGACCAGTTATTTTACATTAAGAGGGTTCGTGGTCTGCACTCTTGTGGGAGGAGAGGCTGGACTCTGTCCTTCTGAGCTTGAAATTTCTGGTTAAAGGCTTATAGTGCCTGCATATTTGAACTGTTTCTTATTGAAATTGGTACACCTTGTTTGCTGTAGCATAGACTAGATCCAGGCCTGCTGAATCTAGCTTTGTTTGTATAACTTGAGCACTAATCCAGGCATTCTTTAAAGTATTCAATTGTATTTATTACTGCTTGGTAGTAACTTGATTAAAGTGTAGCTATCATTCTAAGTCTTTTGGATTAAGCACTTGGGCTTCAGACCAGTTGTTTTACATTAAGAGGGTTCGTGGTCTGCACTCTTGTGGGAGGAGAGGCTGGACTCTGCCCTTCTGAGCTGGGGATTTCTGGTTAAAGGCTTATAGTGCCTGCATATTTGAACTGTTTCTTACTGAAATTGTTACACATTGATTGCTGTAGCATAGACTAGATCCAGGCCTGCTGAATCTAGCTTTGTTTGTATAACTTGAGCACTAATCCAGGCATTCTTTAAAGTATTCAATTGTATTTATTACTGCTTGGTAGTAACTTGATTAAAGTGTAGCTATCATTCTAAAGGTTGGGAGGGTGGCCTAATGGTTAAGGTATTTGCCTTACAAACACAAGGTACAGGGTTTGAATCTCACAGGGGGATAATTGGCTAGGCTTAAAATGGCTCGCAAGGGCAGTTAGCCTAGTACTAATCTATGAACCTATGAAGTCTTTTGGATTAAGCACTTGGGCTTCAGACCAGTTGTTTTACATTAGGAAGGTTTGTGGCCTGCACTGTGGTGGCAGGACAGGTAGCTTACATCCTTCTAAGTTGGGAACTGTTGATTGAGAGCTCAGTGTCTGTTATTCTAAAAGTGTATTAGTTCTGGTTTTAGCACTTGGGCTTCAGGCCAGTTATTTTACATTAAGAAGGTTCGTGGTCTGCACTCTTGTGGGAGGAGAGGCTGGACTCTGCCCTTCTGATCTGGGAATTTCTGGTTAAAGGCTTATAGTGCCTGCATATTTGAACTGTTTCTTACTGAAATTGGTACACCTTGTTTGCTGTAGCATAGACTAGATCTAGGCCTGCTGAATCTAGCTTGTTGTTTGTTTGCTTGTTATTTCCCTGAAACGCTAATTCCGCCTAATGCCCGGCTTTTCAGCACTTCTGTGGATCCCTAGTGATATCTGCATTGCTTACTGTACTTATTTCCTTGTTTCACTTGAAAGAAAGTTACTGTTTGTTGTTTTTGCATTTAAGTTACCTGTAACACATTGCATTTAAGTTACCTGGCACTTGCTCACTAAAGCAATTATATAAGTCAGCACTAAAAAATTAAAAGCACTACACCCTCACAAACTCCCCTTGAGTACCTTGTTCCCCATTGGCCCTTTTTTCAATTATAAAGGAATTCCTAATGCTATTCTAGCATGTCCAAAGGTCAGTTGTCAATCTCCTCTCTGGTCCAGCTGGTGAATCTGGGAATCTTGAGGCAATGTTCCAACTGCCTCATGTACACAAACAACCCTCTCCTCCTCCCAACAAATTCCAACACATGTGAGAGATGCAACCATATAGCCAAACTATAGGCTAAGCTCTCTCAACTCAGTACTGGTGTAACCAGTCAGGAGGAGAAGGAAAGCACACTCACTACAATTCCAGTCTCAAATAGACCTACCACGACAGCAAACCAATCACATAAACACAAAAAAACATACTTGGAGGCTCTAAATAAAAGTCTGCCTAAGCAGCAGAGACCACCAAAGCAGACACCCAAGCAACCGCTACCCCAAAACAAAACACATGCAACACATAGCTCACAAAGCCAGTGTGCCGAACAGTCACAGCCCTTAAGGTTAAATAACACACCTGATACACTTGTAATAGGTGACTCTATCATCAGGCACACTGACGTCCCGCTCACCAGGCTGAACAAGGAGAAGGTCGCGGTGAGCTGCCTGTCAGATGCTAGGATCCGCCACATAAAACAAGCACTCAGGTCACTCCAAGGCAAGTACAAATATGACTCAGTCATTGTACATGCTGGTGTGAATGACCTGAGACATTCCTCCCTGGACTACATGAAAAGAGACATAGAGGAGCTCTCTGAGCATGTAGCCCAGGCCGGTATGACCCTGACCTTGAGTAGCATCTTACCCTCACCAAGAATGATGCCACAATATGAAGACAAGATGATCAATTTCAACAATTGGCTTAAGTATTGGTGTCATTCAAAGGGGATCCAATGCCTGTCAGCCTGGGATGACATGCTCGACAAGCCACGATGCTTCACTAGGGACGGCTTGCACCTGTCACCCCTGGGCTTTCGGATATTGGCAAAGGCTCTTGCTACCCCATAGTGCCTTTTTAGGCAAGGCTCAAAAGACAAACCCACCTCCATAGGTATCACAAGGGATAAGAAACTAAGAGTAATGCTACTCAATGCCAGAAGTCTAAACCTCAAGATGCACGCACTCAAAACTCTCCTTAGCATGGAGAACATCGATATCTGTGCAGTAACAGAAACCTGGTTCAAGGCTCACGAGAGCACCCCAGCACTACCAGGTTATACCTCATACCATGCTTTTCGGCTCCAAAACTTGGACCGAACCACAAAAGGAGGGGGAGTATCAATATTCGTCAAAGATACCCACACCTCCAGGTTGGTGGCACAGCACGAAGCATCAGAGACTATCCATGTGCAACTAACAGTGGGTAAAACTGCCTTCCAGTTTATAGCCTGCTACAGACCACCCTCCCAAACCCAGGAACCCCACTCGGCCTTCCTGAGAACACTGGAAAATACGAAGGTCTCTCCAAACACCATTATATTGGGCGACTTCAGCTACCCAAACATAGACTTGGAGTATTACTCTAGCTCCAACACCCTAGCCCAAACGTTCCTAGAATTTATAAACTCAAATGCTATGGAACAACTTGTTACCACTCCCACAAGAGGATAAAACAAACTGGACCTGATTATCACCAACATGGGAACTCTGTGCTCCAGACCAGAAGTGTATCCCTCACTGGTAAGATCAGACCATAAACTAATCTCACTGGATATTCACATCCTGACCCCACCCCCTACCCAGAAAACCACAGTGAAAAACTTCTCTAAAATAAATTTCACACTCCTCAAAACCAAGGTGGAATCCTTCAAAGCCCCCGGGCCTGTGTAAAATACGGCCCAGACTGCAGAATCCTTTATAAACCCATTCTATGAACACCTTCAGGAATTCACGGATCATGCAATCCCAAATAAAACCAAAACCCAGTCCTCCAAAGGCAGACGTCCTGTCTGGTGGACCCCAGCCATAAACAAACTATAGAATAGAAGGAAGAAGCTACTACATGATAGAGCAAAATCCCAAAAAGGGAAGGCATCTCTGATCAGTATTAGCAAAAATCTACGGGCACTCATAAAATCATCTAAGGCCAGCTTCGAGAGAAAAATTGCACAGGACACTAAGGATAATCACAAGGCTTTCTTTAGTTATGTTAGGAACCTGGGTGGGAATTCCCAGATATGCTCAGAATTAGTCCAAAATGACAAAATATACACCGAACCCACAGACATTGCCAACATCCTAGTTGATAGGTTCAGCTCAAACTTCTCCCCCCCTCCCCACCAAAAGGGCAAATATCTATCCCAGCAGAGTGCTGCCCCCCTGACATCTCAGATGCTCAGGTAAGAGCCGCCCTCTCCAAAGCAAAAAACACAGCATCAATGGGACAAGACAGTGTCCCGGGCTGTGTCCTACATGAACTCCAAGAAGAGCTAAAACCCAAACATAAAACTACTGTTCACTCTCAGCCTTACTACAGGATATGTACCCAAAGAGTGGCATACAGCAACAGTGGTCCCTCTCCACAAAGGTGGTGCCTCAACGGATCATGGAAACTATCACCCCATAAGCCTGACTAGCTTGGTCTGCAAAGCTATGGAAAGGATCATCATGGACCTCATAAATAAAGATTTTGGTGACCTACAGACACTGGATCCTACCCAGTTCGGCTTTGTTAAGGGCAGATCCTGCCTCTTAAACCTGGTCAATTTTTTTGAAACGGTCACCAAGGCCATTGATGAGGGGAAGGTGGTCCACACAGCCTACCTGGACCTCACAAAAGACTTCGATACAATACCCCACTCGGGAATTATAGATAAGCTCACCAGCTTAAATATAAACCCCTATGTCTCTAGATGGGTTGCAAATTGGCTCAAGGACAGAACCCACATAGTTAGAATTGCTGGAGCTATGTCAGACTCCAAACCAGTTACAAGTGGCATCACACAAGGCTCAGTCCTGGGACCTCTCTTGTTCGGTATATATTTCTTGGAGGTACAGGCCAACACGGAAGGACTGTGGCTGACCATGTTCACAGATGACTGCAAACTGGGCACCATAATCGATTCTCTAGCTGACACAATCATCCTCCAAAAGGGCCTCATAGAAACAGACAACTGGTGCCAGAGCCATGGCCTCAAGCTAAATGCCAAAAAGTGTATAGTCATCCCCTTTGGAAAAAACAAAGTGCCCACAAATTACCACATAGGTGGTAATCCATTAATTACAGAAGAAGTAATTAGGGACCTGGGGACCCAAGTTGATAGCAATCTCTCATTTGACAACCACGTGGCCAAAGTGGTTAGAAAAACATTTTAGATAGCCCACCTAATCATGAAGGGATTCACATCAAGATCAGGGGAGGTCATTGTGCCTCTTTACTCATCCCTCATCAGGCCCATAATTGAATAAAATGTCCCTTTTGGGATGTACCTTACCAGACACCTGCAGCAACTGGAAAGACCCCAAAAGTACCTCAGCAAGAGGATCAAAGGGCTCAAACAGATGCCATATGCTGCCCGGTTAAAGAAACTCCAGCTCTACTCAGTGGCATACCGCCTGCTCAGAGGCGATCTGTGCCTGACGTATAAAGTCATGTCCAACCCAGAATTAATGGGCATGCTGCACCTCAGAAAATCCAAATCCCATCGAGCTACGCGCTTGAGAGACTTGAACCTCAGCACTGAAATAAATAGCACATGCTGGAGGGACAGATTCATAACCCAGAGGCTCCCTTCACTCTGGAATAAAATCCCAGTCCAGGTTAGGCAGAGTCCCTCATTGACTCTCTTCAAGAGGAATCTTGATGAGTGGATGGGAGATCGTAGGTTCACCCCGGGTATCACTTCTGTGTCACTGTTAGACAGAGGCACAGTATACTAACCTCGAAAAAGGGCATAGCAAAATTAATTTAAAATGGGTGGTGAAAGCCAAACACACTCTGGCTAGGCTTATAAATGCCCTAGGGCAGATAGCCTAGTATGAACCTATGAACCTATATGTATGCTATTACTCATACTGTCCTGCTTCATGCTTATGGCAGGGGGATATATGCATGCTGTTACACATACTGTCCTGTTTCATGCTTATGGCAGAAGGATATATGCATGATATTACACATACTGTCCTGCTTCATGCTTATGGGAAAGTGATATATGCATGCTATTACAAATACTGCCCTGCTTCATGCTTATAGCAGGGGGATATATGCATGCTATTACACAAACTGTCCTCATTTGTGGTACTAAGTACTACTACTGCTAGAGCTAGATGCAATTCTCCACCTAATACAACCACTTCACATTTCCCTCATGACTGCCGAGCTGGCATTTGCCATTTTATTCTTATTTCTACACCTGACACCTCATCTACCTCATCCAGTGACAGTACTGTTTCTCATACTGGCGTTGGCTGGAACAAAGTCAGGATTCTTTGTCTGATTTTTTTTTTAAGTTGATTTAAAACTTGCTAGCCAAATTTTCTACTACTAACTGGTCATCTCTAGCTACATTATTAATTGACTGTCTACTCTATTTGCTGATTCCATCATTTGTTTTCTGATGTATCTGATGTGTCATTTATCTTTGTGTTATTTTTAGATGCTTATTTATTTCATGACTTATTTGAGGAAATTAAATCATTTTGCTCTTTTATTTCTATAATTTGTTTACCTGTGATCTGCTTAAGCAATAACCCACATCTGGGTGTGGGTAATGCTAGATTTACCCATAGTTGGTGTGGTTTGGTCATGAGGGCAAAGCCCGGGTGACCAAACAAAGACAACCGTGGGTAAATCTAGCATTACCCACACCCAGACATGGGTTATTACTTTTCTTAAATAATGTCATTGTATAATAGCTGTGTGGTGCCCTTCCGCGGTTTTACGCTATCCTAGGGCTTTTTCTGATGTACTGCGCATGCGTATGCTTATGCAGTACATCAGAGTTGTGTAGAGGAAGCAATGGAGAAAGGAAGATCTCTGTTCCCTTTTTTAAAGCTATCTCATTATATTAAATGAGTTTAACATAGTGAGATATCTTTAAAAAAATCAACGGAGAAAGGAAGATCTCTGTTGCTTTTTTTAAGATATCTCGCTATGTTAAACGTATAACATAGTGAGATTACAGCAATGGAGATCTTCTGTTCTCCATTGCTACCTAACACAAACAAAAAAAAATCAAGACTTATACTAATTGAAAAGGTCTGGGTGACTGGACCTTTTTCCATTAGTATATGTCAGCTTTACAATGGGCACGCTGGTTGGGCTGGCCAATCAGCATGTACATTTTGGAATACTAATCGGCAGTCATTGTATAATTGCTGAGTTTGAATTATTTCTAAAAGAGGTATAATGTCTATACTACTATGCCATTATTTTTGCAATTCTGCACAACTTTTTCTAGACTAGACTGTGTGTATATTTGTGTCATACTAACATATACTTTTGGATGAGCATTTAATAAAATCATCAAGATTACTGAAACTTTTCTGTGATATCATGTGAAAGTCAATCAGTACGGCTAGGATTTATAAACAATTACTGAGGTTTGCCAAGGCTGTTTGTGTAGTTCATGATCACAAGCAGGTTTGTAGAGATTTAGAATGACATGCCATGCATAAGAGCTGTGCTATGAATGGCAAAATATGTAAGCAACAACAAGTGATTCATGGTTTGAGAATCAATAAATTACCTAATCACTTCACATTTTTCCAATGGAAGGAGCTCAAAAAATAAACAAATAATAAAACTATCATATGTAGATCTTCTTGCAAGCAACACCAAATATGAACTAAGCAAATTGCGCAAATAGGTAGTCATTGCTATGCACAGCAGAGTTCCTCTACATTAAAAATGATAAAAGATACGATGAACATGGAGGACCTTGGTCTTGTACAAAATAAATCTAAAAAGATTCAAAGGGATATCATTGACTACTCTGTCAATCATTTGCACATCAGTGTCTGTTTGGTAATTGGAAGTAAGGACAGAGTTTCTAAAATTCCTGTCATCTGGGTTCAGATGAAATTGGAACTAAAGTAGCTAGACAAAAATCAGCAATATCACTCTTTTTTTTTTTTTTTTGTAATCTGTGGAAGTTCTTTTAGAATTTGTGGACATAAGTGTTCAACATTTTATTAAGGTGGTGATTTTTTTTTTTGCCAATAGACATTTCTGTTTATTTCCTCTAGCAGTGGATTTTTTTTCAAGAGATACTTTTGTCCATGTGTAATTAATCTCAGTTGTTGAATACCGCTTTTTTTAGAATTCTCTCAACTGGGAGGAAAGATATTAACTCATCGAGGACTGCCCCCCTTTACAACTGCTGTGTCCAATCAAATAACAGTACTGTATGTCAACAGGCAAAAAAAAACAAAACAAACAAAAAAAAAAACAGCCCACTGAGAACCTAAGGTTATTACTGAAATTGACAAGAGGAAAAGAAAGGTATCACCACATGGGCAAAAGTGGTTCAGGAAAATCCAACAATCCACAAAGAAACTCAAAGACTTTAGTATGGGAACCACCAGAGGATAACAACAGGTACTGACATCAATTTATTTTTATTAAAAGGGTTAGAATTTAATAAGTAGGATTTTAACAGTAAAGAAATTAAATGATTATTAAAGCTGTTTATTTTTTCTAGTATTCCATCAAAAAAGATAAGATCTGGCATATACATTGTTTTGGATTTAAAAGAATTCACTAGAAAGTTAAATTTGTAAGTTACGTTTGATAAAAGCAACTAAGAAAGTTCTAAGTGTAATGTTGCTATTTCTAGCACACATAATTCATGCTTACACATGCTTACACACTAGCATACAATCATTTACAAAAAATATGGGATAAAGACATTAGAATGTTGATGAAAAGCATTTCTTCAAAAAGATTTTACAATTTATTTAAAGATAAAATGAAAGTTCTACTTAGTTTATGTATGGATGCAATAAGGATGATAAAGGCTGGCAATGGTTGGGCCATGATGTTGATGGATTTTTATTCTTATGTGGATGCTATCGTGATTTACCTAATGGTGTTAAATGTTATAATTTAGACATTATAAGAGCTGTCTTAAAGGCATGCAGATATATTGGTGCATGGCATTATGACATTTTATGTACTCGATTAATATCTGAGTTGATGATGGCTTTTTTTACTGTTAAAGAACCAAAAATGGGAGCGTTTTTGGTACATCTAAAAGACATAAGGATGTATACAATCCCCATTTAAGACCTATAGTATTATCTCAGGGTTTTCTACTAGAACCAGTCTCTAGGTTTCTATACAGGGCTTTATTTGGTTTGATTCAAAAAAATGGAGCACTATATAATAGATCCTTTTCATTTTTTTAGTAAACTTAAAATCAGTGACCATTGCATCTAATATGATTTTAGTCACAGTAGATGGTAAGGAATAGTGTATGATTATACCACACATTGCTGGAGTAGAGTGGGTTACAAGTTTGTTCATGGTAGCAGATGAAGTTATTTATTAGAATGCATGAAACATATGTTAAGCACCATTGTGTGTGTGTGTGTGTGTGTGTGTGTGTGTGTGTATGTGCACAAGTGTCAGTATTTTAAAAATTTATTAACAGCACAGAGGACTAGATATAGGAAACACAATGACTCATAAATTCACTGACGCAACATGCTGGGAACATAATGTTTTGTATGCTAATAAGGCTTGCAAAAAGGTGCTTTTTATTGAAACTTTATCTGTGCTATATATTTTTTACATGAAAGAATGAGAAGGAGGAATTGATGACATTTATAAAATGGGTACACACCAGCATCATTTTTATGTGTAAGTGTGTATGTTACACTAGCACAGTAAATAAAATACAAATAAATTGTTTAGACTTAACTATTTGGAAAGATTCACTGAGTAACAAATTACAGACAAAAGTGCATTTAAAATGAATGACATGTAATTCCTTATTCCATTTTTTTGCCATATGTATTTTAAGTACCTTCAGAAAATTCTGGTCAATTGTCAATGTTTTGGAAATGAAAATTTAATTTCTAGACATTTTAATACTGATTTATCGCTGATGGAATTATTTGTGAATTTCAAAATCTGATTGTACCTCAAGAATATCGGACGATGTTAAAGCAGAAATGGGTATAGGAATAACATCTAAGAATGTAAAATATAGGCAAAAATCATAATAACAAATGGAAATCGCATATGCCTTTAGTTCATTCAGTGGGCAGTTATAAAATAAACAGATTCTTATCAGTAAATTGATAATGTTTACAGGCAGTCAAGAAGTTTTTCATGTAGTAGGTAATAAAACCAATTTTATTATAAGAAGGCTAAGAACATAAAATGCATTTTTGAATACAAAGCATTTCATGCATCTTTCAGCAATAGATAGAGGACTTTTAAATGCATAGACTGCTACATGTAAAGATATATTATGGAGGGACTACATTTGTTTTATATTTTCATAGAAAGAACCATTTTTTTTACATATTTATTTGCCATTCGTTTAACAGGAAACCCCTTTTCAGTGAAGGCACATGGAGAACAGCTCCAAGGCAAAGTAAACAATAACACATTATATACAAAATGCTTGTGTCTTTCGGCTTTTCCCGGTTAGGGGTCGCCACAGCGGAACTCCAGTCCACTAATGATCGGCAGTTGATTTTTACGTACCGGCTTGCCAGGCCTGATGCACAACCTTCAACGAAGGTACGCCCTTTCACGCATGTCTCTATGCAGAAGACGCTCTAGCTGAGAATCAAACCGGACAACGTCTTACTGTGAGGCGACAATGCTACCGCAGCACCACCACCGCGGGTAGTTAAAATACATAAAAATAGACGGGCATTTGCATACAATGGATGATACAAACTTGTTAAGAAATACATATGTTAAGGTTCCATGATCTTGGTAGAGATAACATTTATAGTATATAAAGATGAGCTTTTGTATGGAACATAACGCAGAGGGATTAGGAGGAAGATATGACATATATAGAAAGGGTAGAATTATGCACGTCTATGTATATGTGTACTTGTTTAGAGGTACACATTAATTCTAAGTATAGTTATTAATTCTTGCAAGACAACAGTTATAGACTCTCCAGAATGGGGAATAACATGACTAACACACACACACACACACACACACATATATATATATATATATATATATATATATATATATATATATATATATATATATATATATATATATATATATATATATATATATATCTGTGGGTTCACTTTATAATTTCGAAATACTGAAATACCGAATTTCAGTATTTCGAAATCATAAAGTCGAAAATTCAAAAATTGCGAAAGTGCATAATCGCAAATTCGAATATCTTGAATTTGCGGTTATGGCTTCTGGTGTTGTGGAGTGGCGTGCTGTGTTGAGAATGTATTGTGTATGGATGTAGGTGTAATTGAAGGTAAGTGAGTGTTTTGTAAGGGTTTTGTGTGGGAGTTTGAGTGTGTCTGAATGTGTGTAAGTGTTGGATGTGTTGATTTATATAGATTATATATATATATATAAATATATGGTTCTACCTGACATAGCCGAAACCACACAACACCGACAACCACATCACCGACACCACATATTCGACAGTCCATAAACACGAAACCACACATAACCGACAACGAAATAACCGACGGTACACAAACACGAAACCCCATACACTGCACACACCACAATAACAATTATTAAAAACAAAACACATCCCCATTCCACAAACCACACACACAACACAAGCACACCAAAATCCTTACAAGCCCACACTAAACCTTACCCTAACCCTAAGGTCCGTCACTATCACACTTACCTACCGCTCCTAACCCTAACTCACTTAACCGCCCCTACCGCTCCCTAACCCTAACTCACTTAACCCACCCCTATCGCTCCTAACCCTAACTCACTTAACCCACCCTATCGCTCCCTAACCCTAACTCACTTAACCCACCCCTATCGCTCCCTAACCCTAACTCACTTAACCCACCCCTATCCCCACAGACCGTCAATCTCCACACTTACCTGCCTCGCACACGTCCGTCACTACCGCATACTCACACAGCCTTTCCCCATGTCGGCATCCTCGGCGTTGGTGTTGTCATCCGTCGTGTCGGTCTTCTGCATTGTCGATGTTCTGCAACCCGCGATTCGCGTCGGTCTTCTTCGTTTTCGATCTTCTGGAGCTCCGAATTCCGCTGTCGGTCTTCTGCGCTGTCGACGAAGTCAGGTAGAACCAAATATATATATATATATATATATATATATATATATGTGATGTTTGTGTGTGTGCAAGGGACTGTGAAATGTGTGGGTGTGTGTTTCCTTTTTGTGTCTATTTGTGTGATCTAGGAGTATATATAATAATATATAAGTAGGGGGGGGGGTGTGGGGGGTGCAGCCCCCCACATAGGTTCATAGGTAAGTACTAGGCTATCTGCCTGAGGGCATCTTTAAGCCTAGCCAGAATGTGTTGGCTTTCGCCACCCCCTTAGATTAGTTCCCTGTGCCTCGGTCCAGTAGAGCCATTAGTTCCCTGTGCCTCTGTTCAGCAGAGCTACTGCAGTCATCCCCAGGGTAAATTTTCTGTTTCCCATCCACTCGTTAAGGTTTCTCTTGAAGAGTGTTAGTGAGGGGCTCTGCCTAATGTAGAATGGAATCTTTTTCCAAAGCATGGGGAGTCTCTGGGACAGGAATCTATCCCACCAGCACATCCTATTTATCATTGTGGTGAGGTTTAGATCCCTAGAGCGTGTGGCTTTTGGGGGATTTGTTTTTTTTTAGATGGAGCATGTTCATCAATTCTGGGTTGGACATGGCCTTGTATGTCAGGCAGAGATCACCTCTGAGTAAGCGGTATGCAACCGAGTACAGCTGGAGTTTCTTCAATCAGGCTGCATAGGGCATCTGTTTGAGGCCAGTAATCCTCTTAGTGAGGTACTTCTGTGGACTTTCCAGCTGTTGCAGGTGTCTTGTAAGGTACATCCCAAATGGGACGTTGTACTCTATGATGGGTCTGAGGAGTGAGGAGTAGAGGGGCACAATAACCTCTTTTGTTCTAGATGCGAACCCTTTTGTGATTAGGTGGGCCACATAGAAGGATTTTCTAACCACCTTGACAATATGATTATCAAAGGAGAGATTTCTATCTACCTGGGTCCCCAGATCCCTTATTACATTTTCTGTATTTAGGGGACTACCACGTATGTGGCAGTTCATGGGTACTTTGTTTTTTCCAAAGGGGATGACTATGCACTTTTTGGCATTTAGCTTGAGGCCATGATTTTGACACCAGGTATCCGTCTCAGTGAGACCCTTCTGGAGGATGTCTGTATCAGCTGGAGAGTCAATTATGGCCCCCAGTTTGCAGTCGTCTGTGAACTTGGTCAGCCATAGTTCTCCTGTGCTTCCCTATACCTCTGAGAAGTATATACCAAACAGGAGGGTCCCAGGACTGAGCCCTGGGGGACATGACTTGTAACTGGTTTAGAGTTGGACCTAGAGCCTGCAACTCTCACTGTGTGAGTTCTATTCGTGAGCCAACTGGCAACCCCATCTCATGACGTAGGGGTTTATGTCCAGGCTGGTGAGCTTGCCTATAATTTCAGAATGGGGAATGGTGTTGAAAGCCTTTGCAAGGTCTCAGTAGGCTGTGTGGACCTCCTTTCCCTCATCTAAAGCCTTGGTAACTGTCTCAAAGAAGTCCACCAGGTTTGGGAGGCATGATCTGCCCTTAACAAAGCCAAATTGGGTAGGGGCCAATATTTGAAGGTTCCCAATGTCTCTGTTAATGAATTCCATGATGATGCACTCCATAGCCTTGCAGATCAGGCTAGTCAGGCTTATAGGGTGATAGTTCCTGGGTTTGATTGTGGCTCCACCTTTGTGGAGTGGGATAACTGTTGCTGTGCACCACTCTATGGGTATGTAGCCTGTAGAGAGGCTGACTTTGAACAGTTTATTTAAGTGAGGGGTTAGTTCATTTTGGAGCTCATGTAAGACACAGCCTGGGACACTGTCTGGTCCCATTAAAGCTGTATTTTTGGCTTTGGATAGGGCTGTTTTAACTTGTGTGTCAGTGATTGCTGGGGCACTACACTATTCTGGTCTGGTTATGGGCCCTTTAGGGGGTGAGAGGAGGATGACGTTTGCACTAAACCTGTCTGCCAGAATGTTGGAAATATCAGTTGGCTCAGTGTATTTTGTGCCATTCTGCACTAACTCAGAGCAGATCTGAGTGTTTCCACTTAGGTTCTTGACATAGCTAAAGAACGCTTTGTGGTTATCTTTGGAGTCCTTGGAAATTTTTCTTTCGAAGCTAGCCTTGGATGATTTTATGAGGGATCGTAGTTTCTTGCTGATACTGATCAGGGATGTCTTTCCTTCTTGGGATTTTACTCTTTTCTGTACTAGTTTCCTCCTTCTATTGTATAGTTTATTTATGGCAAGGGTCAACCAGACTGGTTTCCTTTTCTTGAAGGAGTGAGTCTTGGTTTTGCTTGGGATAGCACGATCCTTGCATTCTTGCAGGTGCTCATAGAGTGCCTTTGTAAGGGATTCAGCAGCTTGGACAGCATTGTCCTTTAGCATGGGGGCTATAAACCTTTCCACCTCAGTCTTAAGTAACGTGAAGTTTGCTTTTGAAAAGTTTTTCATGGTGGTTTCCTTGATTGGGGGTGGGGGTGGAATATGGATATCCAGAGTGATTAGTCTGTGGTCTGATCTAACCAGCGAGGGTTTGACTTCCGGTGTAGAACACCGGTCGCCCATGTTGGTGATGACCAGGTCCAATATGTTGTCACCTCTGGTAGGGGTGTTGACTAGTTGATCCAGGGCATTAGAGTTTATAAAGTCTAGGAAGCGTTGGGCAAGGGAGTTAGTACATGAGCAGTTCTCCCAGTTAATGTTTGGGTAATTGAAATCACCCAATATTAGGGCATTTGGTAAGACCTTCATATTTTCCAGTATCTCCAGAAACATAGAATGGGGGTCCTGGGTCATGGTGGGTGATTTGCAGCAAGCTACAATTTGAATTGCAGTTTTGCCTATTGTTAGTTGCACATGGATGATCTCTGAGGTATTGTGCTGTGCCACTAATCTGGGAATGTGGGTATCCCTGATGAAAATGGATACACCCCCACCTTTTGTGTTTCGGTCCGGGTTCTGTGGCCAAAAAGTATGGTATGAGTTATAGTCTGGTAGTCCTGGCGTGCTCTCTGGAGCCTTAAACCAGGTTTCTGTTACTGCACAGATATCAATGTTCTCCATACTGAGGAGTGCCATGAGTGCATGCATTTTGAGGTTTAGACTTATGGCGTTGAGTAGCATTACCCTCAGTTTTTGGTTACTTGTGCTATTTATGGTGGTGGGTTTGTCTTTTGAGCCTTGCCTAAAAAAGGCACTATGTGGGCGGCAAAAGCCTTGGCCAGTAATAGAAAGCCTAAGGGTGACAGGTGCAAGCCATCTCTTGCGAAGCAACGTGGCTTATCGAGCATGTCATCCAAGGTTGACAGATACCGGATCCCTTTTGAATGACACCAGAAACTTAGACAATTGTTGAAATTGTTCATTTTTTCTTTATACTGTGGCATCATTCTTGTTGAGGGCAGGATGCTACTCAGGGTCAGGGTAATAATGGCCTGGGATATGTGATCAGAGAGCTCTTCCATGTTTCGTTTCATGTAGTCCAGGGAGGTACGTCTCAGGTCATTCACACCAACATGGGGGCTGCATGGGGCTTGCCCCCCTTCTTACATGTAGTGTAGGTTGTTTGTGTTTTTGTGTTTGTGTGTTTTTTGTTTGTTGTAGTGTGGGTTGGATGATGTATGTGTTGTGTGGTGTATGGTATGTATGTGTTCGTGATTGTGTGTTTCGTGATTGTGTGCTGTCGGGATTATAGACGTTCGACTTTATGATTTTGAAATACTGAAATTCGGTATTTCACTCTTTCGAAATTATAAAGTGAATCCATATATGTAAATATATATATATATATATATATATATATATATATATATATATATATATAGATCTAGGACTATTTAACGAAAGTTCAATAGTCTGAATCCACAATCACCAAACACACTTTAACGAAAGCACTTTCACTGAAAAAGCGCATTCATTAAAGTGCGTTAAAAAAAAAACAATAAATGTACTTTTATGCAGGGGTTCAAGCCCCCCTGCACCCCCCATGTGGGGAGCTGTGTGCCCCACACCCCCCTACTTTAATATTCTCACTCTGAGGTTGCACTACAGTGGAGAAAATGGACTCTACCCTTATCCGCACTGTAGTACGACCGGCACTACACACAAACATACGCGAAAGTGCTGCTTCAATGAACAGCACTTTCACGCAAGTGTGTTCGCCGATTAAGGATTCGGTGAAAAATGCAGTCGGGGATCTGTACAGATCCTATATATAGATATATATATATATATATATATATATATATATATATATATATATATATGGATCCCTATCACATTGTCGAAATTGTAAAACTCCAAAGACGATATGGCCGAGACCATATCTCCGAAGTTTTGAAATTCCAAAAACAGAAGAAAAAAAAAAATTACCTGTATGTATGTTTTCTCAGGGTAGCAAGCCCCCCTGCACTACCCACAACCCCTGCTACTTAAATATACCAACTCCGAGATTGTATATATATGTATATATATATATATATATATATATATATATATATATGTATATATATATATATATATATATATATATATATATATATATATATATAAAATAGGGATTTTTTTTACAAGCTTGAAGTTTCAAAACTTTGAACTGCAAATGGTCAGGACCATAAGATCGAAGTTTTGAAACTTTGAAATTGTAATAAAAAAACATAAAAACAAACTTTTTTTAATGTCTCACCCACCACACCCTCTTCAAAATAAATATACCAGCTCTAAGATTGCACTACAGTGAGGAAAATGGTAAATCTCCCATTCTGCTCAGTTAGGAGATCTCCATTCAAAACGTTTGAAATTTCAAAACTTTGATCTTATGGTCTCAACCATTTGCATTTGAAATTTTTGAAACTTCGACCTTGTGAAAGGAATCCAAATATAGAAAGTGTATAATTATGCACAAACACGTATATATATATATATATATATATATATATATATATATATATATACATATATATATATATATAGATAGATATATATTTGTCTATATGTATGCACTTATTCTAACAATAGCTGTTAATTCTCCCAATGCAACAGTTATAGACTCTCTCCAGAATGGGGAATAACATGACTGATATATAGAAAGAGTGTAATTATCCACTTATATGTGTATGTGTACTTGTCTATATGTGCACACTCCTTTTAAGTATAGCTGTTAGTTCTTCCAACACAAAAGATCTGATGTTGTCAATTTTCATTTTATCCTTGACATATGGGGTTTGGGTCCAATATCGGAACCAGCTCAGTCATTACTACTGCTCTCACAGCCCAAAAACTCTCGAACTTCACCCTTACCCACAATCCTAATCTCACATTTACCTCAGATCTTGCTTGCCACTTTCAGAACAGAAGCATTCACCATCGCTCTTGAGCTAAGTAACTTTTTTTCAAAATATCTCTTCATATACACACACACACACACACATATATATATATATATATATATATATATATATATATATATATATATATATATCTTCCTTCTTGTTCTAACTATTCTTGATTGCTACCCTTTGTAGTTTCTGTATCTCCCTTTCCCTTTCCGTACACTTCAGTGTACCTTAAACTATCATAGCTAATAGCTCCTTTTCTCCTTTTCTTATTGAGAAACTCTTTAAAAAAAAAGTTTTGCTATTTTAAATGCTGTTAGTTGTTGTATGGGATTGAGTGTTTTCTGTACAAGACTCCTCACTGTGATGTGTGCTTGGATTAGATCTAGTAGTGTTAAAGCCACTTTTTTCTGTGATGGCTGAAAAATCTAAAGTCCCCCCTGGTTTTAAGAAATGCCAGAAGTGTGGCCACAATATTCTATTTTCAGATACTCATCTTTTGGGCATGTATTGTTTGGGTCCAGTTCATATACAAGAAGATTGCAGTATTTGTCATGGGTTTAGCCACAGGGCCATTGTCAAAAGGAAAAATCAATTAGCCCTTTAAGGTGTGATTCCTTCTGCCTTTAGAGAGGCCATATCTGCTCAGAGAGAAACCAAATATGATATTTCTCTGCCTTTCTCATCGTCCTCCTTGGAGAAGGTAAAAAAGAGAAGTCTGTCAGTACCATCATCACCTTCAGCACCGACACACAAAAAATCTACATTCTCAGTTCCTAAAGGTTCTTCGGGACCGATAGATATTATATCAAGAGTTTTGCTACTGGTCAAATCATTGGCACCAACTAGTCCTGCTGTATCCAAACTGTTGATGCCAAAGTCCTCCATACGGGAACAGCTTCAAACTTTGGCTCCAGAGATATTGCCTCCTGGTTCTTCCTTGGCACTGACCACATCAGAACAAAGAAGTCAGACAGTAGAACAAGATATTTTACCTAGGACAACATACTGTCTTTCAATCGACCCCTTTGTGTGTGAATTACCTGATATTTTTCTACAAATACCAAAATCACCCTCTATAATGTCTGACCATTCCACCAAAAGCCTAACAGATATTGACATGGAGAAACTGGTGAATAAAATCCTGTGGGCAAGAGGATATACAGGTCTCCCTCTGGGACCATCCCCTTTAGGATTAGCAGCCGAACTTTCTTTCACCCCTTTAACTCCTCCTCCTCTGACCTCCTCTGAGGTGTTAGAGTTTCCTGCTCCCAGTTGTCTTGTGCCAACTTATTGGTTCTGGAGTTTTCTCTTTCCTTACAACTGGTTTATGCTCTGAGTTCTTCAGTTTTTTTGGTTATGGAGACCTCCTGGAGCCATATCTGCCCTGTCAGCTCGGAGGAGCCAGAGTTGACACCAAGTTTTTTCAGAGCTGTCCCTGCACCTTGAAGTTTCTGCACAGATCATTTCAACTCCAGATTCTGTCTCAGGGGCTGTTTCATCAGAATTGGGAACAACCATTCTTCTGTGTCAGTCTGTTTTGGTTCTGGACTCCCTTCCCTCTTCAGGGGGGGTCAGTCTTTGAGACAATGGAGACAGCTTTGTCTACTGCAATCATGCAGTCAGTCCCTTCAGCCTCGAAGCAAATACCTCCCTCATGCTCACTTCTTTGACCTGTGTCTCCACTGGGGCAGTGAGTGTCAAATCCTCAGGAATCTCAGATACAGATTCTGTCATCTTCTGATACCTTGTCAGACTATCCCCCTGAGGAAATTTATCAAAAGAAGTAGTGCAAGAGGAAGCACTTGGATTCCCCACAGGAATCAATCATGTAAGACACTGATTTTGATGAAGGGGAAGGGTCCCCAAGGTCACTCCACTGATGATGTCACCTTTGGAGACATCTTTGAAATACTAAAACAGAGGGTGATTGGAAGTCCCAAAGTCCTTTCTCAGAGGAATCAGTTTACCTGCAAGCTTTCCGTACTCAACCGTCTATCTCTTGGATGATTTTGCCCAATGACAAGCTTATTGAGTTGATCTTTCAACAGGTGTGGAAGGCACCAGACACCATCGAACCCATCCCCAAGAGACCAGGCAAAATTGTATTTGCCCCTGGGGATAGGAAATTTTGGGCCAGAGGATTAGCAGTAGATGCTATGCTCATAGTGGCTGCCACCAAAAAGGAACTAGCTGAGGAGAGTTCCTCTATCCAGCCACCCAACAGAGAGTCTGGGGTTATGGATAGATTTGGGTGGGTATACACTTCATCAACCTTCACCTTAAGATCTTTGAATTTCCAGACACATTCTACTAGGCTTCAAAGGCATATGACAAATGAGCTGCCATATACCCTGACAGGAGCTGTTACTGATGGAGTCCAAAAAAGTTGCTTCCCATTTGGCTTCCCTGGAGTCTGCGTCCAACTCTTCCATGTGGCTAACTGCGCATACAGCCAATGGGACCAATAGAGTGATGGGTTAAGGTGTACCCATAAGTAGACCCACCTGGATGCATCTATGTGATTCTGTGGAGCTATTTAAGTCTTCATTCATCGATGCTCCCTTTAACAGATCGTCCCTGTTTGGCCCAAAAGTTAAAGAGACATTATCCAGGTGTGAGAAAGATGGTAAGACAATTTCTGCTGTGGCCTTATGTTTTTCCACTCCCCAAAGATCCTTTTCCAGGAATCAGAGAGGGGAGTGGAAAAGATGTGGTTCAAAAAGTCCCAAGGGCCTTTCCAGGACACATGTAGAGCCAGTTCTCCCAGGGCCAGAAGGGGGACCTACAATGGAAGATGTTGTTCATGTGGTAGAGGTGGTCTGCAGAACCAGGGCTTCAGGGATTCTTTCCTGAGCAAGCCTTTTCAGCGTTCCTGAAAGGAGGCCTGACTGCCTTTCTCTGGAGGCAGTTGGGGGATGCTTATCCTAGCGCCAAAATGCTTGGCTAAAAATAACAACAAACTCTTGGGTGAAGAGGATTATTTCCAGAGGTTATACCATACCTATTTCTTTTCTTCCCCCCATATGCAAAAGAATCCCCAATGTTCCACCTACTCAGAGGGAACTAGCAGTTCTAGAAATTCAAAAATGCTAGAGAAAAGAATCATCCAAGAAGTCCACTAGAC
Source organism: Protopterus annectens (assembly GCF_019279795.1). Lineage (NCBI taxonomy): Eukaryota > Metazoa > Chordata > Ceratodontiformes > Protopteridae > Protopterus > Protopterus annectens. Next base: position 197,464,677 of record NC_056729.1, on the reverse strand, counting down.
CAGAAGGAATCTAGAACTTACCTTAAGATTCTTTTTAGTGCCAACAAAGACAGGGGACTGGATACCAATTTTGGATCTCAGTGTAGTGAACAAATTAGTTTGGCAAACAAAATTCTGCATGGTCATGGTACAGTCCATTCCTGCATTTTTGAAAAAGGACAATTGTATGTGCTTGATAGAACTTCAGGATGTGTATCATCACATAAAAATGGACAAGCACTCCAAAAAGTTCTTCCACTTCTGGCTGAGAGACAGTCAACATCAATTCAGGGCTCTGCCCTTTGGTCTCACCACAGCCCCAGGGTGTTTATCAAGTGTATGACAGTAGTAGCAGCTCACTTGAGACTACAGGGATTCTGGGTGTTTCCATACTTGGATAACTGGCTCATTACCACTCCCGCCAAACATTGATTGATAGAAGCAAGGGATCATGTTCTTCAGACCTGTACATACCTAGGAATAACTATAAATTAAGAAAAATATCAACTAACTCCAACTCAGAGTTTAGAGTTTATAGGGGCAGTACTAAATGCAACAACATCTGTAGCATCCCTTCCACCCATCAGATTTCAGAAAGTTAGATTGCAGGTTCAAAAGATAATCTATAGCAAGAAAGCATCTGCTTATCTAATTTTACAAGCTCTAGGGTTCCATGGCAGTGGCAATAACTCTAGTTCCCCTAGCAAGATATCACATGAAAATTCTGCAGTGGCTGCTTGCATGTCAGTGGTCAATGCTGTACCAACCCATGTTAGACCAGATTTTGATCACCAGTCTTTGCAGAAAAGATTTAGCTTGGTGGGTACATTCCAGAGAAATTCTGCTGTGCCACTCCTATATCCTTCCACAACCCAAGGCTATAGTGACCACGGACATCTCCCAGATAGGGTGGGAGGGCATTTTCTGGGCAAGACTATCTAAGGCACTTTGTCCCCATAGAGCCCAACTTGCAAAGCAATGTCCTGGAGCTAAGAATTGTGTTTTTGCCATTGCAAGCTTTTCAAACTGCTCTCTCTGAGGGAACAATTGTGATTCAAATAGACAGTATGTCAGTAGTTTGTACATCAACAAAAAGAGAAGAAGAAAATCTTATCCCTTTTGTCGAGAAGCACTCAGAGTGTGACAGTGGGCAATCTCTTCCAACCATTTTCTGATAGCAATGCATATTCTGGGGAGTTCCAATGTGATAGCAGAGAAAGTGATCTCAATTTGAAGGTGACCGAAAAGATTTTGTATCAGTGGGGCTAGTCTTGCTGCGACCTTTTTGCCTTGCCTCTGAACAAGTGCAGCAACTACTTTGCTTTGATACTCCCTCCACGGGAGTCACCAAGAGACACTCTTCTCCACTCTTGACCCGCCAGACTCCTATATGCCTTTCCCCGACCACCTCTAATATCAAACTTCTTATAGAAAGCACTCAGGCTGAAGAGCAAAGTAATCCTCATTGCACCTTATTGGCCTTGAGAGATTTGGTTCAACTTTCTTTGGCCTTATCTGATTCAACGACCTTGGACTCTGGCTCTGGCTCCATACCTTCTGTCCCATCCAGAGGGACTAGTTCATCCAAATATTCTGAACCTCTAGCTGGTTCCTTCAGTTCCATTAATTGCCAGGCGTGTTAACCTTCCTTCTCCGGTATGTCGCATTCTTCTAGCTTCTCATAAGCCTTCCATTCATAATCTCTTTACTAGTAAATGGAAGAGATTTACTTTTTGGGCTTATAAAAGGGATATTGACCCTTTTTCCTTCATCTATTGATAACATTTTAGATTTCTTAGCATCTGTTTTCAATGCAGGAGCTTACCCATCTACAGTTATTCAACTAGCAGCCATTTCAAATTTTCATAATGGTTTGGGAGAATGTTCCTTGGCTTCTCACAAACTTTGTAAGTCCTTTTCAAACAGAACACTATTGTTGAAACCTCCTTACAAGGATCCTACTCCACCTTGGGATCTAAATCTAGTGTTACAAACCATTGTACACCCCCCCCCCCTTCAAAACATCTGCACAGTGTGACCTAAATTATTTGTCATGGAAAACTTTATTTTGATGGCAATAACTTCTGCCAGAAGGATTTCAGAAATGTATGCCGTATCGTGTAGGCCACCTTACCTGATTTTTCACAAAGGCAGAGTTTCCTTAAGGACAAATCCCACTTTCTCACCTAAGGTAGTGTCAGAGACTAAAATTAATCAGACATTTAATTTGCTGGTATTCTTTTCCATTTTTACAAATAAAGGTGAATACTGTTTGCATTTGTTAAATGTTCACAGACAATTATGTTTTTGCCTGCGCAAAAGACATAAGAAAATCTGACCAACTATTTGTCTCCTTTTCAAATGCAAGCTCTGGTACACCAGTCAGCAAGGTGACCTTAGCCAGATGGCTCAACAATTGTATTTTCTTTATCTATAACAAGAAGAAAATTGATTTGCCTAGGCCTGTTAAGGCACAGTCTACAAGATCTGTAGCTACTTCAGCAGGTTTCCAGTCTAGAGCTTCAAAAGATGATATATGTGCAGCAACCTGGCCTTCCACCAATACCTTTATTACTCATTACAAATTAAATTTGATCTCCAGGAGAAGAGCATCTTTTGTTTCAGTGGTGCTCAGGGATATCCTTCCGTGAGTCTTCCCAAGGTATAGGGTAGCTGGGGACTCTGCCCCATATGTCAAGGACAAAATGAAAATTGACATCAGACAAATAAGTTATGTACTTACCATAAATCTCCATCTGTGTTGTCCATTTTCATTTATCCTTGACTCCCCATCCCCCACCCATTGAAGTCCCTTTGGTGGAATGGATGATGGGCATACAACTCTATTGAATTCATTATGGCATAGCAGATATGATTTCCATGAAGGCTTTCTTGTCTATGACTTTATATTTCTAATCTGCAAACTCGATCTGAGGTAAATGGGAGAGTAGGATTGTGGGTAAGAGTGAAGCTTGAGAGTTTGTGGCCTGCGCAAGCTGTAGTAATGACTGAGTCGGTTCCAATATCAGACCCCAACCCCTATGTCGAGGATAAATGAAAATGGACAACACAGATGGAATGTTGTGGTAAGTACATGAGTTCTTGGTATAGACTATGTCCAGAATGGGGAATAACATGACTGACATATATAGCTGTTAATTCTTCCAAGACAACAGTTACAGACTCTCTCTTTTTTAATTTTTCCACATTTTTGGGGTTTCTAATACTATGATGGGAATGGACCCCATTACTAAGTCAAAGTATGATTAAAATTCATGAAATTAGTATTGTTTCAGTCTTTTATGTCAGCCAAAAGTGCTCTTTGCAGTACCCGCAATGTGCCCAGTAATGACTCCTTCTGTAATTTGTATGGAGTTAGATGTATTGGTAATATATCTGAATAGAATTGTAGATTCTTTCGCCAGATTGTAGACTCTTTCTTTCTTTCTTTTTTTTTTTTTAATTACTCCAAATCTTTTGGGTTTTTAATACCATGACAGGAATTTACCTCATTCCTAAGTCAAAGTAAGATTAAAGATCATGAAATTAGTATTGTTTCACTCTTTGACGTCAGCCAAAAGTGCTCTTTGCAGCACCCGCAATGTGCCAAGCAATGACTCCTTTGGCAATTCATTTTAGGGCAGCTTGCAGGTTCACTCTTAAGTAGGAGCATTGTTTTTCCTGTTGTTAGCCAGGTTGTTGTCTGCTTGGGGTGCACATATAAATAGCTCTTACTCATGGCTAAATCTTCATGCAAAAGATGTTAATAATTTTAACCAGAAGTTAGGTACTGCATCTGTGCATGGGATTTTCCAATGTGAGGCTTCTATTAACTTTGTTTCAATCTCTCTGGCTGTTACTTCATCCCATTTCATATCCTGTACCTTTAAACTTCTTATTCCTTCTTTTACTTCTTCTATCGATTTAGCATCTTTTTTATGTTCTACAGAATCTTCATAGATACTTCTCCAAAATGTATCTATCTCTTCTTTTTTTGGTGGTGTTTCAATTCCCTTTACCTTTTTTCCCAATTCTTTGTAAAACTTTTTTGGGTCATCAATAAATTGCTTATTTTGTACTTTTCTTTTATATTTATCTTCATATCTTCTAAGTTTTTCTGCCTGTTTTAAAATTTTTAGTTTATTTGTGATAGTTCATGATAGATCCTGGCCTGTTCTAATACTGCACATTATTTTTGTTGTGTCTATCTTTCTTAGTATTTTTGTTGATATGTTTCCTCTTCTATAGTCTTCTAACAGTGACACTTCTTGCCTTAACTGCTTTATAATTTTCTCTATTCTATATTTCCATGATGGTATTTGATTTCCCCCCTTCCTTTCCCTCACTACCCTGTGTTCTTGTGGTAGAACTTTATCAGTTATTAATTTAGCTGCACAGTAATATATCCTTTTTACTTCTGTTATATCACATGGATCTCTATGAACAGTCCTAATTACTGTGTTCATTTGTTGTATCACACTTCAGATTTTTGAGTTTTATTAACCTCCTGCAGTCTATTTCTTTCATTGATCTTGATATGTATCCGTATGTCTATTAAATCAAGCAACTCTTCTCTTAACTCATTTTCTTCCAAACTGAGGGCACATCTCTTGTTTTCCATTTCCTGCAGGCATTCTATAGAAGGTTCTATAGCATCTTTCTGTGGCACATTCTCATCAATTTCTTCCTGTGCAATCCTTTGCTCTGTCATATGGGAACTCACTGGCCTTTCACTCCTCAACATTGACTGCATCAGAGTTTCCACAGTTTTCTGTTCCTTCCCCTGCTGTCTAGCTTCAAGTGAACATTTATACTACAAATAAGAAATACAAAGTGGTATGAGTAGACTGGGTTCCCAAACAACTAGTATTTGCAGAAAAATATAGGACACACCAGACCACAGCAGATAGTATCAAATAAAGTTCGATAGTTTAATCCACAGTACAAAAATGGTTTTGTACTGTGGATTAAACTTTGGAGCTTTATTTGATACTATCTGCTGTGGTCTGGTGTTTCCTATATTTTTTCTGCGAACATTTATACTAGTTTCCTGTGGAAAACTCCAAATTATCTGCATATTGCTTCCTGTTCTAATGGTTTCCCCTTAATTCGGATATCCATTGCTCCATCCTGTTGTAATGCTTTCTGAATTAGATTTTCTACACTGAACCTTTCACTTCGTAGATACTCCATAACCTAAATTTCTATCTCTTTAAATTCTCCATTAATAATCTCCTTTTCTACTTTCCCTCTTTGTCTTCTTATTTTTTTGTATTGTAAAGGTTTCTATGTCAGGATTCCTTTGCCTGTATTTCTCTTCAAATATCTTTTTTATATTGGCTCATTTTGCTTTTTCCTTGCATAAAGAATACACCATATTAAATCTCTTTTTCTTTCCCATGTCTATATTTCTTCTTCAGATAATTCCTGATCTTCCTGCTTCGCCTTACTTTGGGGACTCATTCCATCATGCTGTGATGAAACTTGTGTTAGACCTTCTACATCAAATACTTATCTTCACAGGCACTCCATAACTTCAACTTCAATTTTATTTTTAACTTCTACTTTACTAATCTTCTTTTCTATGTTCCATCTTTATGATATTATATTTTTATTCTGAAATTTTTCATATCCAGATGCCTTTATCTGCATTTCTCTTAGGTTCATAGGTTAGTACTAAGCTAACTGCCCTTGCGAGACATTTTAAGCTTCGCCAATTATCCCTTGTGAGACTCAAACCCTGCACCTTGTGTTTGTAAGGCAAACACCTTAACCATTAGGCCACCCAGCCATATTCTTTGAATATCTTTGGGGCTGCCTTCTTTATATTGATTAATTTGGCTTTTTCCTTTGCATAAATATTGCAGCATATTAAAATCTGTCTTTCTTTTCAATGTCCATATTTCTTTTTTATACATTTCAAATATCTCTCGGTTTTGTTGTTTACATTTTCACACCTCTTCAGATGCTTCTTTTTTGCAAAGAGATCAAAGTTTCTTGATCTATATACTGTCTTTCACAAATCTGTTGTATTAATGAATCCACATTTTCATTTGAAGCTTCTGACAGTTTTTCTTGTGTAAGTGTTTTTCTTTCCTCTAATTTCTCTCTTAATCATTTTGACTTTTCATCTCTCCATTCAGACCCCAGAATGGAAATGCTGGGCTTTTTACATAGTAGTAACAATACATAATCCCATTCTTATCCTTAATAGTCCACTCTGTCTTCTTTATGTCTCTTCATTGGCCAATCAGTTTTTATGATTTATGTGGACTGCTACTTCCTTCTACAACAGGGGGGCCATCCTCCCCCTGGGCCTTGCCTGGCCCCATTGTAGGAATGTTTCCATATTTTGAGGATTTGACACTGTCATTTTTTCCAGTCCTGGCACCAGTGTGCCTACCAGAATTGGGCACTTTTTTATCCTGGGTTTTGTGCACCCAGCTATTTCTTTTAATTTTTGACCTAATTATATCCATGATATATGCTATATAAGTGCAGTCTGTATATCAGTGTCACCTTGGAGAGATTTTGTAGAAAACAGGGTCCACCTCGTGAAGGTGCTCACCAAGATTTGAGGATGAATTCAATTTCAGCAATACTACTCTCCTTTGCTTGCTGACTTTTCATCTCTCCATTCAGACCCCAGAATGGGCAACAATATGACTGACAAGACCCTTAATGAACTCAGCATTCTGTACATACAGCCATGACAGTAAAAATAGGCCTCTATTCTATGGTACATGTGGCACCTATTATAGCATATGTGATAGGGCAACATCTCCTTCCCTAACTTTGGGATACAAGTCTATAGGCAGTCATTGTTTAGTCACTTAGTTTAGCCTGACTCTTCATGATACTACAGACTTTAGCCCAACAGGCCACTGTAACACCAACTACTTCTTTAAATTCTTGTAAAATCATATTCATTACATTAGAAATGCAGTATATCCATCTCAGCCTCCACTCCCCTTCCTACTGTCTTTGATCTTTCCTAAAATTGACTTTCGCCAGTTAAGCTTGTTGTTGTGTTATGTGGCTAAAGTATTTAAGACCTTCCAGTAAGCAGTATATCTGTATTCCTTAATTATTGACTGATTTTATCTCCCAGAAGTCCACAGAATTCTAAAAGGTTTTCTGAAGCACTACTGTTAAAAAACATCAGTTTTCCGGACCAGAGCCTTACTTGCAGAACTGGTCTCAAAGCAACATGTTATTGCTGTAAAAATCATAACTTTCACTGTGCAGAGCTTTGTTGACAATATGCCTTTGCTGTTTCAAATTTTATGCAGTGTTGCCATAGCTTTCCTTCCAAGAAGCAGGCATTATCTTCTACCTCCACATCTTCCCCTTTTATTTGCACACTGTTGACAGAGCAAGACCTCATAACTTTATGTATGAAAGTATATATGTATATACATATGTAAATATGTATGCATTAATTTTTAGCAGCAGGACAGCTTTTGTGCTTTCCACTTTCAAAATCATTAGCAGATGTTTCAACTCATCCTTACTTTCATCTACAGATTAGCATTGTCCACATATTTGAGGTTTTTAATACTTCTCTCAGCAATTTTGATAATAGCATCTTTGTGTAACCCAGCATTTTGCATGATAGTATATTTGGTATATACATTAAATAGGTATGTATTGACTTTTCATGTTCCTTTCTCAGTCTTGAACCAGTTAGTTATTTTATATTCAGTTCCAAATATTGCTTCTTTTCCTGCATGTAGATCTTCAGGAGACAAATAATGTGACTCGCTATCCCCATTTCTCTAAGAACTCACTTGCCACAATTTGCTACGCTCAACGCAGTCAAAAGCTTTGGTGCAATTAGTAAAGCAGAAGTAAATATTTTTTCTGGACCCACTATACTTTTTCTGTTATCCTCTGGATGTTGTGATGTGTCTACCACTTCTGAAACCAGCTTGTACATCTGGTACTTCTTGAGCCATATGTTGCTGAAATTTACTTTACAAAATCTTGACTATTACTATACCATGTGAAGTAAATGGAATTGGTTGAAAATCAACCACTGTTTAGCATTTCACTTTTTTGGGATTGAAAGATAAACTTATCTTTTCCAATCCCATGGCCTTGTTTGTGTTTTCCAAATGTGTTGGTAAATTCCAGCCAACACTGTAACATAATTTTTGTAGGATTTCAAGCAATTCAACTACAAGTCATTCAAGTGCTTGATCCTTCTGGTATGATTGGCTCTGAGACAGACAAAACACCATCCATCCATCCATCCATCCCTCCATCCATCCATCCATCCATCCATCCACCCACAACCCATTATTCCTATTTTTGCACATGACAGTCATTTTGGTATCCGGCTTGCATAGCTGTGCTGTATATTCCTACCAGTTCTTTAAACATCTTTTTCTTCTAAGGCATTCCTATTTTCATATTCTGTCATTCCCATTTTTATGTGGATCTTTTCCTTAATGCTGCCAATCTTCTTGAAGACATCTCTTGTTTTTCCCAATCCATTATTTTTGTCCACTTCTGTGCACTGTTTATTCAGATATGTATCTTTATCTCTTCTTGCTATTCTCAGAAACTCAGTAAGACAAATTTTCTATCTCCATTGCCTTCTACTTTTCATCTTTCATCAGCTACTTATAAAGCATCCACAGACACACATGTTGCCTTCCAAATCTTCTTTCTGTTTGAAATACATGCTGTTGCCATCTCCTGGACAATGTAACAACTTCCCTCCATAGTTGTTTAGGCTTTCTTTCCTCCATTCTCTAGCCTTTGTTCTCTAGTTCCTAATGTTTGTTCTTTACTTCCAGTATGTATTTACATTGCATATTGTTGAGTCTTATTATCTGGTTTGGGGGTAGTACAGCAAACAAAAGCAGCTAGCAAACACATTAGTGAATCTCACTGCCATTGCCTGGGATCTTGGCATAACAACTGACCAGTATAAACCTTACCAGAAAACTGCAGGTATTAGCCTCTAGAGTAACACAGCATTTGTTCAGTAACACAGACTGAACGCATACACCACTTCAATACTACACAAGAAGGAAGTCAGATTGGCAAAACTTTATCAATCCATACTCCACGGTAATTTGAAGCATTTTTCATGCTATTTATGAAATTTGTGACACTTAGAGTCAATATCTCTGCATTACTTTGCTAATTAATTGCACTGCCTGATGCTTCTAAACAAGCTGTTCACAAAAATGCATAAACTAGCACTAGGACTAGGACTAGTTACATGACTGCAGCTAATCATGTACATGCACTGCACAACCATGCAGTCCTATCTTGCTTGCAATTTGATTAAATAGCATGCTCTGGTGCACAGATGTGCACCATATTGCTCCTTGATTGGAACCATCGAGTATCCATGGCTACTTCTCAAACCATCAAATACTGAGCAACAGTCTAGTGCATAAAATAAAATAAAATTTTATTTATTGTCCTTAAATAAGAATACAAGAAAGATGTTTTGCTTCTGTGATGGCCCTTTCAAAAAGCTGATGTATAATAATAACTTGCCAAGGGGTTTGACCTGGAAAACTAGAAAAACTGGTATTAAGTGCACATGCAAAAGAACAGGCAACATTGTGATGACACAAAATGGTGCAGTCCAATCCTTCTGCATATGGGAGGAGATGGTTCAATGAGAGCAGCCAGATGTGCACTGCAAATATTTTGTATATGGCTGACCTATCAGGATGAGATAGTGAGTATGTTTTGACTGTGTCTCACAGTGTACACCTTGTCTCCTGTCATGTTACTGCAGGTTTCAGTTTTCATACTCCTTCTGTTATGTCCCCACTATGCAGGTCCAGAGGAAAAGAAAGACCAGTCTCCAGTGGGGTCTCCACACACACATGCTGTTGCATCTGAGATTGGGTCTTGAGAGAGATATGACATTGCCTCTCAGAATATTGGCTAATGGCCCCTTCCTAGATGGCAACATTTTCTTGTCAAATGTCCTACTTCCATTTCACCTACTGTGGTCAGTGTTGATGAGGCAGACCAGAGTCTGAATTCCTGCCTTGGCAGATTCTAGACTTTCTGGAGTGAACAGCAACCACTATATGGCATTGACATCCAGTTCAGACTAGACCTTTATATCTGGCTAAAGTTTCTGTGTAGGTAGCCAATCTAGTGGCATAAAGGGATAAAACTCTGAATACAGCCCAGCCGACCTGGGTTTGATTAGTGACTCAGGTGACTCAGACAGTGCTGGGCAGGGATAGGTATGCCCATCCATAGGTGGGTAGTTGCTGGGCATTATCTGCTTTGATTTCTGATGGAGGCTGGGATGTCACAATAAGGGAGGCATGGTCCAAAGAAGGGGAAAAGAGGGGTTGTCAACCAATTACTACACTGCTCATTCCTGTAGAACCTTTTACATAGGTTGTCTGATGATGCTCTACTACTTTTTGATAACCCCAAACATTCCCAGAGGTAGTTGTCTACGAATGTCCTATATGCCTGAATAATATCTTCTGTTAAATATTTATAGGATACACTGTACAAGTTTAGATATTTTAGTTTTTCATAATAAATTACATTTTCAGATCCATGGATGCTCTTGGCATATTTCCGCTGTACTCTTTCCAGTTTATTCATGCTTGTTTTTTTTTTTTAAGATTTCCATATTGTAATTCTATATTCAGGTTTGGGTCTAATGTAATTAACAAACAATGACTTCATCATTTTTGATTTCCTAGACTTTATAAGTCTTTTTATACAATCTATATCTCTATAATTCTCATTAACCAATTGGTTGATATGCTTAGAAAAATTCAAAGCTGGTTCTACCCATATGCCATAGTCCTTAAATAAATCTACAGTTTCAATCACAATGAGCTGTTTTGAAATTTTACTTTTCAATTTATGTCTCACAAATCTCATATGTTTACTTTTTGCTGTATTTATCAGCATATTATTCTTCTTTGACCAAATGGTCAATTTAGTTAAGTTCTTTTGCAGACATGCCTTATCTGTAACACATGGAATTAGTTTACCCATTTTCAAGTCATCTGCATATAGACTGTTGTACACCTCAGATAAAAAAAGTTAGGTCTGAAAGATTCAATCTATACAAGTACGGGCCTATGACAGACCCCTGTAGGACACCCTGACTGTAACCAAAGATTTCACCTGTCCAATTGCTGTACGGTACTAGCCATGTCCTATTTGCAAACCATGCAGCTATCCATATACTCAAAAGTAAATCAATACCTAGTTGTTTTAATTTACTGATCAGTGTTTTGTGTATCACTCAGTCAAATGCTGAAGTTAAGTCTATATAAATTGCATCACAGCACAACTTTTCATTCATAGGTATAGAACATCAGTTATAGGTGGTGGTAGATCTATTTTTAACATATGTATGCTGATATATAGTTTCAAGTCCCAACCTAATTCTGACAATAACTTATCCAATATTAATTTCGCCATTATTTTTCCATGACATGAGAGTAGACTTAAGGGTCTATATGACTCTGGGTTTGTCCTACTCCCCTTTCCCTTAAAGATATGTTTAATAGGTATATGTCTCCAATCTTGAGGAATATTCCCATATTTATATGACCTAGTAAATAATAGGTATAATGATACTGCAAATTCTTGCTGAAGTGTTCTCATGTCATTATTATTAATTCCATCTCCTCCTTATGCTTTGTTTGGATCCAGTTTGTGCAGTTCTTTTTCAGTCTAATCTATTTTATTTGGTAAAGAGGACTTAGGAGAGACAGGAAGAGGGCAAGAGGAAACACAGACATCCAGCAAAGAGATGGATGGATTGTGTGAGAAAAGATCTGTGATAGTCATGTGTGAGTTTTGAAGAATTTAATAAATTGGCACTGAATAGATTGAGATGGGAAAAAATCTTATGACACCCAACACCATGCAGAAAAACAAGAATAAGGGGGTTGATGATGAAGATGGTGATTCACAAGTTCTCGCTTTCAGTTTACTAGTGCAATTGAAGAATACCTCATTAATACTTTCAAATATTGAGAAGGATAAGTTCTCAGTTAAATACAAAGGAGTTGATAAGAAGCAAAAGCAGAAGAGCCATTGGGTACTGGAATGAGACAATGGATGGTATTCATTGTTTTTGCAATTATGCATAGCATGAATTTACACTGGCTGCGCCTAAGTGCAACTTTGGCATGATTCTTTGATAGTGCAACTGGTTTTATCTTATTTATTTTATTTATTTTTATTTTTATTTTACATTTGTTGACCGGGAAAGTCCTCCTGGATACATGTCCATTTACAGCGGAGGCCCGATGAGAAAAGCACCATTTTACATACAATGCAGTAACATACAAACAATACAGTAGTATACAATGCAAATATAGAAGGATTAATAAGAATCTACAGTACTATGTGATTATACTTCCTAGGACATTTTTACATAGTAGTTTAGTATTAACTATGGATACATTTCTTAGAAATTCAGTAACTTTATAAAGCTGTAATGCTTTCAAAAGGTAACATTGCAGCTTTATAAAGCATTACAGCTTTATAAAGCTGCAATGCTTTCAAAAGGTAACATTAAAAAATAGAAACTTGATGAGAAGAGTAGTTTTTAGTGTCTTTGTCTTTACCCAGGGGTGTTACAGGAGCATAGCCATTTGTTAGAAAGATGGGTTATGAGGAGTTTTTTAAATTGAGTAGTGGAGGTATTGGATGTAAGGGTGGCTGGTAGAGAGTTCCAGAGTTTGGAGATGCAGTAGCTATAGAGAGATTTCCCTGCTTCATTTTTGTAATTGGTGACCTCAAGAAGGTTAAGGGTATTAGAGCTCAAAATTCTTTTTGTGGTGTAAGGTTGTATAAGATGTTGGAGGGCTGGGACATTGTCTGGGTGGTGGTATAGCTTTTGTGCTAGTGACAGTTGATTGAGTTGCAATAGTTGAGGGAGATCTAACCAGTTTAGTTTTTTAAGGGCTATACAGTGATGTTTTCTATATGTAGATTCAGTGGCAAATCTAGCTATTTTGTAGTAATAGGATTCTAGCTTGTTAATATCAGATTTATGAAGGTTGGTTAGTACTGGGGAAGCATAGAGAAGGATGGATAATAGATGTGTGCCAGCTACTGTGATTCTAGATTGTTTAGAGAGAAATTGTTAAGATAGAGCAGACATAGTTTTTTATGTACTTTCTTGATGGTTTGGGCAGTGTGGATGTCAAATCTAAGGTTGTTATCAATTTCAATGCCTAAAGGTTTGGTGTGGGTAGTTGGGATAATTACAGTTTTGTTGTTAGAGGTGACTGAGAAATTTACAGCTAGGTGGGTGGTTTTATGGGAAGAAAAAAGTAGTTGTTTAGTTTTATTAGGGTTGCAAATAAACTGATGGTTAGAGAACCAGGTTTCTGCTAGTGAGAAAACATTTTCTGTTTGTGAGAGAAGGAGGTCTGGAATGGTGGCTGCACATATGATAGTGGTGTCATCAACATACTGAATAAAATGCTAACTGTAATCATATGTAAGTGAGGAATGCCTGAAATTTGTCTGACAATCTTATTTAACAGTTTTTCCACCAGTTTGCACTTTGTAGTCACTTTTTTATGTGCTTCATCACCATTTGGATATGCTTTATAAATGGTGAATTTGCACATTTACTATTTATTTTGCAGTCAGCAAAGATGCTAGCTTTCACCCTGGCTAATTCTTAGAGTGAGCTGCTTGTGTCAGTCTAGCTAAAACTATAGCAACTGAGCAGTGCTTGATGGCCAAGAAGACACATATACAAACAAAGACTGACCCATTTTAACTTTGCTGACCAAGACATTATTGATAGATTTAGAGTGGACAGGGATATAGTAAGTGCTCGAATGAGTTTATATGTCCCACAGATAAGGACTGAGTGTAATGCTTGGTCTTCCTATAGCCGTGGACACCAGATGTATATAGCTCACACTGTACTTGTTACAGGAACATTTCAGACATAGGGCATGGTGGGCATTTCCCAAGCTTCTGTCCTGATTCTTCAGCAGTGCCTTGATATTCTCTTGGCTCATGTGGAGCAGTATATCTTTTTGCTAGTGTCAACTCAGGACTAAGCAATAAGTGCTTTCTGTAGAATAGCCAAATTTCCTGAGTTGCTTGCTACAAAAGATTACACACATATTGCTACTAGGCCCCCATTTGGACCAGAAAGGGAGTGGTACTGGAGCAGCATGGGCTACCATTTCATCAACTGGTACAACAGGTATCACATTTGCCATTGGTGCAGAGGGCTGTGTGCTCTATTCCTAGATAAGACAGGTGGACTGCTGAACTGCAGTGCAGCATAACAGCAGTGCTGCACTCCTGAGTGCATCATCCTCCATATGAGACATTAAACCAAGGTTCCATATGCTTGAGTTAGTGGTAGCTCATGTAGCTATAAAAGCACCTATCTGAAAGAATAGAGACATTCTCAATGTCCTGGAGAAAATTCCCCTGGCCTTTTGGGACTAACCTGTTGAAAAAGGCTAAATAATTAAAGAAATAAGCAAACTAATAAATTTAAATGAAGTATATGATTCATAGTAGTATATCACGATATTGAACTAGTATCCTGGCAGTGGCCAAGATTATCACATCTGGTACACAGGCTCACCCAACTGCCCCTTACTGCATGGCATGGTAACCTTGTAGATAAATGTGAAGTTTTCTTATTCATAGTAATCTCACTAGGCATATTTTGTTAAGTGTATTGTTTAGGATGTTTCCCCTATTCTTTTCTTGTGTTCCCCCTTTTTCTTTACCCAGTAAGGAAGGCCTACCCACTTGAGCTTTGGATGATGGCACCATTCTGTAACCCTAGGGAAGCTGCTGTGGAATGCTTCAGCACCACCCCAACCCAGGCATGGATTGTCATTGACAAAGCTTTTGCCCTGCTGAAAGCTTATTTGCCTTACCTGAATGAGTCTGAGAGTGCCCTTAAGCAAAACCCTTCTACTGTATGCAGTATGTCTATGTGCTGTATTCTGCACAATATGATCATGCACATAGGTCTGGTGCTCAACTGCCCCATGAGGGCAATGCAGCTCCCAGTATTGTTCCTTCTGTCAGAACCAATATTGATGGTGGATAGCATGCAACAGTAAGTAGCACAAGGCCATATGCTTTAGGCTTGTGTACTGTACTTGGACCTTGAAATTCAGGTAGTGGTATATTTAATTAAAAAAAAAAAAAAATATATATATATATATATATATATATATATATATATATATATATATATATATATACACACACACACACACATACAAAAATATATATATATATATATATATATATATATATATATACATACCACACAGATATTTGATGTCTGCAGTGTTACTGTATGTCAGACATTCATTCATTTTCAATGTTTTTTTTTTTTTTTTTTTTTTTTACCCAGAGATTTATATTAACTTTATGTGTTTTATTTAGTGGCAGCAGACTCGCCCCCACCCCACTCTGATGTGTAATTTATAACTGCAAGTTGTGAGGTTAATGGTGAAAATAAAAACAAAAATGTTGATGAGAGTTACTTACTTGTTCTACGTGTTTTGTTTATTGGCACTGTGACGTCCCCACACTGGGCCAGTAATCAAGCAGCATGAATCCTCACCACTGACACTGGAGAGGGACGTTCACTTAGAATGCAAATGGATACACTCAGTATTTCCAGATACAGACCTCTCAGCATCAAGCACAATTTCTCTTAAGGGCACACAGGGCACACACTCAGCCCAGGTTCTGGGTGTCTCTGTCTTTCTCCAGGTCCCCAGTAAGGCTCCCCACTGGCACAGTAAAACCAGTGCTTTGTGCCCTGCCCCCAAGTAGCTGACACACATACTCTCTGAGATTTAATTTTCACACATACACACACCTGAGAAAGGCTGGCAAAGATTACCCACTTTTCCAACTTTTCCCAGACTATAAGACAGATTCACTGCCACTAGTCGGTTACTATAAGGCTCTTAAAAGGGAATCCAATTATACTGAGTGAAATTAATATTAATAGAAATGGTAATTTTGACCAAAGTGCCAGGCTTTCAGGAGTTCCCAGAGTTATCACCAAATAAATATATAGAAATACTTTCAATACTTATATATCTTCTAAAAAGAACCAGTCACATTGAAAAGTCTGAATATATTTAATAATAAACAATAAAAGAAGAAGAACATACTAAATGTCTATATACAGAAACACCAGAGTTTCATGTCACAGGGAACATTAAAAATAACACAGATGGAAAGTTTCACACAGTTATAGAAAAGCAATATTTCTAATCTCACTATATTTTCATGACTAATCTAAAAGAATTACTATTCCCTAGTTAAGTTACTACCACAAGGCAAGATAATGTGGGTAAGTGGTCCTTGTTGCCAGATCCAAGACAGATTTGTCTTATTTTTCCTGCTATGTTTGGCAGTACCTCCTATCATCACAGGCACATAATTATAGTTTTCAGGATCAGGTATGGTGGAGCAGAACCATCCATTATCTGAGAGTTGTTCAGGCAGGAGCGGAGTCAGTAGCAGAAAAAAAATATATATTCTAGCATGTTTAGGTGCATTTTCACACTTGAAAAATTATGATGCATTCCCAGTCACCTGAAAGGAAAGTAGTGTTAGATTTATCATATGTTCTGCTGTCTCTACTGTTTTTCAGTTTTAATAATAAAATAATTAATTTTTCTTCAAAGTGACTGTTGGGTGAGTATTTGTGCTTTGCTTTACTGAGCATTAATTTTAACGAGTTATAAGGTGTCTTTCACATGTACTGTAGACTATTGCCATGTGGTGCATAGTCACATTAGACTACATATCAGATTAATTGCATTAGAAATAGACAGAAGTCCTTATTTTGTTATAAGTAATACTAAGGGTATAATAGCAACAGTGCTGATTTCACTGACATCATTTATTGTAGTAACACATGCATAGCCTTACTCTTACATCCCCTGCTCACTAACTAAGCAATACTACTTCAAATCACACATTGCACAGCCACACTTTATATTATAATATATATATATATATATGTATATATATATATATATATATATATATATATATATATATATATATATATATATATACACACACACACACACACACACACACACACACACACACACATATATATATATATATATATATATATATATATATATATATACATATATATATGTGTGTGTGTGTGTGTGTGTGTGTGTGTTTGTAGGGAGAGATAGATACTTGAACATTGTTGGTTGAGTATCTTTTATTACTTACTGCCTTAAAATGGTATTTACAGTTCTATGGTGTCCTACATATCTCCTAAGGATAGGGTAGGTGAGGGTCCCAGCAATTGTGAGCAAGTACTGGCATGTGAACTTGATGCAGAGCTTCTGTGATGACATGATCTCTAGATGCAGGTTAACATCTACCAGTGCTCCATTACTGACATCTAAATTCTGAGATTCTACCAAGTGTAGTAAACGGTTAGTGAGGCATGCCTACCTTCCTTTTGATATGCTGCTCAGAGTCTTTCCAGCAGTTTCTTGAGAATCACATGGGGTGAAATCTACTTTGCCTCCATGTGTTTGTGCACACCAGTCTATGTCCAGCTGTATTACCTATGTCACTCAAGTAAGTCTTTACTAATGAGTGTATAGAGGTGGACAGCGATGCTGTATGTTCCACCCTGTTTCGCATGGAAATCATCATGACTTTCTCCCTTAACTCCACCATTTTCATGTATTAATGAAATTCCTCTCATATATCCTGCAATACTCTAACCATTGCTGCCTGACTCTCTGTGGCAGTGGTCAGAGACTGAAGACTATCAGGGTACAACCACTGCTGGGCAGCTAATGCCTTCCATGTCTCAGGAGCTAGCCATGAGATTTGCCTTCAGCTGACACCCATTTGCACAAGTGTGACAGTGGGTACTACTGACATTGAAATTGTAGTGACTTCTTCAAGATGTTTAGATTGTTGACAAGAGACTGGTGTTGAGCTTCTTGGTGTGCCCCCCTCTCACTTGGTTGTAATGTTATAATCTGTTTCTGCTAATTGTGTGGGGCTGTGTCACCACCTATGATGTTATTAACCTTTTCTAATTTTGGGGATTCTGGCAGTACACTTTGAGAAAATGTGCTACTGTCTTCAAGCTGTGTCATGAATATGAGAATTATGCATGTCATTGTTGTAGCAGTAATTCTGCTATCTACATCAGCTGGGTGTGCTGGCACAGTGACAGGGTTTGTTTCTGGGCTGACCCTGTGAAGGAATAAGTGACGTCATGGTGAGTGAACCTTTGAAAATAAAAAAATGATTTACCTATAAACCAATAAAGCATACCCTTACCATGCAACAGTGGCATTTTCTTGTATGTGTGATATAGATGGAACATCTGGAGATTGCAAATTTTATTAATTATATGCACACAATTAGGCGATCACCATAACCTATATGCTAATCTTCCACACTGCATAGCCATGGTTACTGCTGTGGTCTGAACATACTGGTGTCCAGCTCACCTCTGAAGATTCCTGTGACATTGTCATCTGCATCATAGTCATAGCTCTTATGGAGAGTAGATACTTATCATCAGGTGTTAATGGTTGCAGTGGGGAAGGATTCCCACCAGGGCTGCTATGGGTGATATTATTCTGCCTAGTTTTGCTGCTTATACATCCCACAAGGTTATTTGCTCTTTTTCTGCACAATTCCAATGTGCAGATCCTTCCTCCTAAAGCACTGGTGTCAGCCACTACTCAGTTCCATGGTTTAACTCTCTGTGCCTATTTCCCCCCCCCCCTTGTCAAAGAGGTGTTTGCTGTATCATAAGATTATAGGATCATAGGTTCATAGGAGTAAGTTAGGCTGACAACCCCAGGATCCTTACAAACCTAGGCAAGTTCAACCTGTGTTCCCAAGGGTGTCTGGTTCAAGCAGACACTAAAATCAGCACCTATTGCACCTGCCCAAGAGGGACACAGGTGGAATTCCTGGGGTGACTTTCTGGTTACCTATTCAATCGTCCAAACTGTGCTTAAATCGAGCCAATGAGGGGCTTTTTTTACATGAATAGGAAGCTTGTTCCAAAGGTTGGCAACCTCTGTGAAACAAATCTGTCACTCCAGCAAGTTCTTTTGATGTCACATACTAGCTTAAGGTCCTTTGAGAGACTGACCCGTGTGCCATTTGACTTGCGAATGTGCAGCGTTTCCATCAATGCTGGGTCAGAGATTGCTCCATATGCAAGGCACAGGTTGCGTCTGAGAAGTCTGTATGACTCAGAGTAAAGTGACAATGATTTCAATCTGTCTGTATAAGAAAGGTCTTGAAGACCTGAGTTTTCTATATAATGAACCTTTCTGGTCTCTACAATTGCTCCAGGTGATTGGAAAGGAACATACCAATGGGAATGTTGTACTCTATTATTGGCATAATGAGGGAAGAGTACATGGAGGTTAGAACCTCTTTTTTTCTGGAGGCAATGCCCTTATATATGAGATAAGCAATATAAAATGCCCTTCTTACGACTGCGTAGAGTTTCACTTCATAATCTCGAATTACTGAAATCTCGAAATTCAGTAATCCAAGACTATGAAGCTGAAAACCAAAATGCAAAAGTGCATAAGAGCGAATTAGAATATCTGGAATCCGCGCTTATGCATTTCTGGTGCATCGCATATGGTGCCTGAAATCTCAGGTAAGTGAGTGTATGTGTGTGTGCTTTTATGTTGCATGTGTGGGTAAGGGAAGGGAGGTGTAAGTGTGAGTGTGAGTGTTGGATTTGTTGCTGTTTTTGTATGTGTGATGTGTGTTTGTGTGCAAGCTAGTAGAGGATGGCGTGGTGTGGGGTTTGTTTTTGTTTATGTTATGTGCATCCTCAGAGTTGGTATATATAAGTAGGGGGGGTGGGGGCTTGCCGTGTTTATATGTAGTATAGGGTTGTGTGGTTTGTGTGTTGTGGGTGGAATGGTGTGTATGGTAAGTTGTGTATGGGGTATGTATGTTCATGAGTGTGTGATTCGGGATTGTGAGTTTCAGTGTTGTGAATGGTTCGACTTCATAGTCTCAGGTTACTGAATTTTGAGATTTCAGTAATTTGAGAATATGAAGTGAAACCCTGTGGAGACATGGTGATCAAAGTTAAGGTTGCTGTCAACCTATGTGCCCAGATCTCTCACCACTGACTGTGTGCTTAGGAAATTTCTATTGATGCGGTAGTTTGTAGGAGCATCACCTTTGCCAAAGGAGATGATAATACATTTTTTTGCATTAAGTTTAAGATCATTACTTTGGCACCAGTCATTAGTCTGTGTAAGACATTCTTGCAGGATGTTGACATCACTATGGGTTTCAATGATCGCTCCCAGTTCACAGTCATCAGTAAACTTTGTCAGCCGCAGTCCTTTAGTTTTAGCCTGCACTTCGGAAAAGTAGATTCCAAACAGTAGGGGTCCCAGAGCAGATCGTTCTGGAACACCACCGGTATGGACCTGCTGGAGGAGGTAGAGTCCCCTATTTTGACTGTATGAGTTCTATCAGTAAGACAGTTTGCAACCCACCTGACAAAATAATGGGTTGATACCCAGCTGGGTGAGTTTATCAATGATGCCTGAGTGGGAAATTGTATCACAGGCCTTGGCTAAGTCTAGGTAGGCTGTATACACAGATTTGCCCTCATCTAGGGCATTGGTGACTGTCTCAAAGAAGTCCACAAAGTTTAACAGGCATGATTTTCCCTTGGCAAAGTCAGACTGGGTAGGGTTGAGCAACTGGGGATTTCCTCTATATTTGTTAATAAGGTCCATGATGATTCATTCCATGACCTTGCAGATAAGGCTGGTCAGGCTAATTAATCTATAGTTCCTGGGGTTTCTAAATGCACCCCTTTGTGCAAAGGGATGATGGTAACTGTTTTTCATTCTACTGGGGTGAAACCAATGCTTAGGCTGTGACTGAAAAGGGTACTCAATGGTGATGCTAATTCCTGTTTTAAGCCATGTAGAACACAGCCCAGGATGTTGGCTGGTCCCACAGAGGCTGTGTTTTTGGCCTTGGAGAGGGCATTTAAGACCTGTTCCTCAGAGAAACTAGGCAGGGGACAGGTGTTTGGGATGCTTTGGGGTATATGTGGTGTGGACAGAGGAGTGAAGTTTTCACTGATCCTGTAAGCCAGCAGGATTGCTATATCCACAGGTTCTATATAGGTAGTACCATTAACTATGAGTTCAGTGCAAATTTGGGCCTTACCTTTGAGGTTACAGATATAACTAAAGAACACCTTGTGGTTATCCTTAATTGGGGTAGGCCATGTAATTTGGATTCATACTTAGCTTTGGAGGTTTTCAGTAAGAGTCTTATTTGCTCGTTTAATTTGAGGAGGGAGTATTTCCAGTTTTGAGGCCATTCCTGCCTGCTCTTAGACAACAATTTCTTTCTTCTGTTGTATAGCCTATTAATGGCAGTTGTCTACCAGGTAGGTTTGTTTTTCCTTGAAGATCTTGAAGATTTTGCTTTGGTTCTATAAGCTACGGCAGAGTCAATACAATTGCATAGGTGCTTGTATAAAGCATTGATCGATAACTCAGCATAAGTGTTTGTTCCATCAGTGGAGGGAGGGTCTATGAAGTTATTTATGTTGTCATGTAAGAGGTTGTAATTGGCGTTGGAGAGGTTTTTTAGTTTAGCTGTTGCTAAGGGGGGGGGGGGTCTTGTGTTATAGTTATTTCTAGCGAGACTGATTTGTGGTCAGATCTCACCAGGGATGGCCACATACTGGGTGTGGTGCAGCGGTATCCCATGTTGGCAAGCACCAGGTCCAGGGTGCTTGAGCCCCCTGATGGTATGGCAACTAGCTGGTCTAGGGCATTGGAGTTAATGAAGTCCAGGAACCTTTGGACAAGTGAGTTAGAACATGTATAATTTACCCAATCTATGGATGAGTAGTTAAAGTCACCCAAAACCTGGGTGTTTGGTTGTATCTTGATTGACTCAAGTAGATCCAAGTAGGTTGAGTGAATGTCCTGATTCATGTCGAGGGTCTTATAGATGGCAATGACCTGAAGAGGGGTCTTACCTACAGTCAATTGCACCTGAATTAATTCAAGGGAATTGTTTAAACAATCTAGAGGTGTATTTATCTTTAATGAATTTTGATACACTATCTTCTTTAGTTTACATGCTTTCAGTTTGTGGTCAGAATGTGTGGAAGAAAATGTAACCTGGTATAGCCAGGGTGTTCTCCGCAGCCTTAAACCAGGTTTCAGTGACTGAACAAATGTCAGCATCTTCCAGGATGAGGACTGCTTCCAGTGAGTACAGTTTCTGGTTTAGACTCCTAGCAGCATAATATTGAGGTTGTGTTTATAGGGCATTTTTACATCACAAATTTTGTTCTTGTGACATTACCTAAAAAATGCACTATGGGGATGGCAAGAGCCTTAGCCAGTAACTGAAATCTCAAGGGTGACAGATGAAGACCATCTCTGGGAAAGCATCTAGGTCTGTCAACCACATCATCCCAGGCTGCCAAATACAGGATCATCTTGAATGACACCAGAAACTAAGCCAATTGTTGAAATCAATCATTTTTTGTTTGTACTGAAGTATCATCTTAGGCAAAGGTAAAATACTGCTTAAAGCCAGGGACATACCTGCCTGAGACACATAATCTGAGAGCTCAGTCACGTCTTTCTTCATATAGTCCAATGAGGTATGTCTTAAGTTGTTCACACTAACATGAACTATGACAGAGTCATAGCAGTGCCTGGTGTTGAGAGAACTGGATGAGTGTGTGATGTGGCTGATCCTGGCAACTGACAGACAGCTGACTGTGACCTTTCTCTTATCCAACCTAGTGAGAGAGACATCTGTGTGTCTAGACCCTTTGTTCAGGAAGTAGACTCCTTGAAAAATAATTTTCAAGCACGAGGCTACAGTAAAAATTTACTGAAAAAAGAAATGGACAATAGCAGACTATATAGAAGGCACATTGCTAAACCATGGTTACATAGAGGTAATGAACAATCCAACAAGGCAGACGTACATGCTCATAATGGTAATGAAGGTGTGAAAATAAGTTTAACATACAGCAATACTATAGGTGGTATATGTAGTATAATCAGAGATAACTGGAGGATTTTTTGACAGATGAGAATATAATAAAAGGTGTAGGGACACAACCTAGATTTATCTTTAAAAGAAATAGGAACTTGAAAGATGTTTTGTATCAAGAACCCATGCATACCAAATTAAATAATCAGGCTATTAAGAAAAAGGGAATGTTTCCATGTCAACACTGTAAAGCCTGTAGGCACATCATGCAAAGTAATTGTTTTATACATCCTAGGACCAACAAAAGTTATTTTTTGAATATGTATGATGATTGTAATATGCAAAATGTTGTCTATATTGTGAAATGTCAACAGTGCACTGCATATTATGTAGGAAAAACAAATTGCAGACTTAAAGATAGAATTTTTAAACAGCTATCAGATATAAGACTAGAAAAAGAACAAAATGCACTTTATAAGCATATAGAACTGCATAATGATCATATGTTTGCATTTATGGTTATATGTGTTGTAAATAGAAGTCAAAGAATGGGTGACTTAAAAAATGAAACTGAATACAAAGAAATGAAGTAGATTCTTAGACTGGGAGCTGACAAAGCTCCAAGATTAAATGACATTGTCCCTTTAAGACCAGCTCTAGCAAAAAGGAGGGTAAATTATTGATTTTCATTGGCTGTGTTGTGTTATATTAGTTACAGTGTTTTTAGTAGTTTTATCATCTGATGAAGGGATTTACCATCTGATGAAGGGATTTACTCGAAAGCGCGTATGATACTGTTTTTTTTTTATTGTTTTAATAAAGTGAAGTTGTTTCATTTACTGCATAGTAGAACCTGCCTTATATTTGATTTATATCTCTGGAAAAGCATCGAGGTCTGTCGACCACGTCATCCCAGGCTGCCAAATACTGGATCATCTTTGAATGACACCAGAAACTAAGCCAATTGTTGAAATCAATCATTTTTTGTTTGTATTGAAGTATCATCCTAGGCAAAGATAAAATACTGCTTAAGGCCAGCGACATACCTGCCTGAGACACATAATCTGAGAGCTCAGTCATGTCTTTCTTCATATAGTCCAGTGAGGTATGTCTTACGTTGTTCACACTAACATGAACTATGACAGAGTCATAGCAGTGCCTGGTGTTGAGAGACTTGAATGAGTGTGTGATGTGGCTGATCCTGGCAACTGACAGACAGCTGACTGTGACCTTTTTCTTATTCAACCTGGTGAGAGAGACATCTGTGTGTATCACAACTAAGTCGTCTATGACTAATATGTTTGTTTTTGTGCTATGCCTTAGAACTTGTCTGGTGAGACACTGGTCTGGGATATATTATGTGTACCATGTTCTGCAGAGGATGTATTATGTGAAGCATGCTTGTGTTTGTGTTTGGAAGATTTCTGATGTTTAGGTAAATGTCTTGTAAGGACCTCTGCATATGTAGGTTTATGTGTTGTTGGTTTGATAGGTGCAGGAGGTAAGGTGTGCATGCTGACAAACTGCTTAGTATCAGATGGACTGACTGGTGAGGGAGATAGCCTGGATTCTAGGTTCTTGATATAGATGCAACTCTCACATAATGAATTTGTGTGGACTAGAAGAAGTGGGTTGTCAGTGTACATGAGGCAATTGCTACATTGCCTCAGGATGCCCATGTCGACCAGGCTGGCTGGAGAAACTTTGGGAAATTGTCCATCCATAATGCTAGGCAAGCTGATGTTGCCAGAAAAGAGGAAGAGGACAGAAACAAACATGTAAAGTAGAGGACAGGAGATCTGGACAAACACTATGAAGGGCTAATGGATAGGATCTGTGTTGGTACCTCAGGAGCGCCGCTGAATGTATCACCTGTCAATGAGGGACAATCAAGCGAACTCACTGATAGAGCACCAGCAGAGTACTAAGGGAACATTTGCAGGCAAAAGTGTTTGCATCCATAAACAGTAATGGTGCCCACTGCTACGCGGCAGTGATTGATATATAAACACGGTGCTATGTAGCAAATGAGCACAAAATGAGCTAACCAAATTACCCGATAAAAAAGCTTGATTGATATATAAACACGGTGCTATGTAGCAAATGAGCACAAAATGAGCTAACCAAATTACCCGATAAAAAAGCTTGAAACTAATCCCTGTTCCAGCAACCTTCAATCAGATGAGTTCTAACTGCACACTCCTCACATTAAGGTGCAGGGGAAGTCACTCCAATAAAAGATAGCCTGGTTTAGTGCTTGAGTTATACAAACAGTACTAGATTCCACAGGTCTGAATCTAGTCTATGCTACAGCAATTTAAAAAAAGAGTTCAAATAAGCAGTGATATAGTAAAAATGCAGTTTAAAACTGCAATATGCAGTGAAAAATACTACTTAAGTTGTGCAGATATAAGCAGATAGCTTAGAATTGCTTATATAGCAAACGAGAGCAAACTGATTTAAACTAATTAACCAATTAACCAAGAAAAAAGCTCAAAACTGAGCCCTGTTCAGCAACCTTCAATCAGACAAGTTCTAACTGCACACTCCTGCCACTAGGGTGCAGGGGAACCCTCTCCAACAAAAGATGTCCTGGTTTAGTGCTCAAGTTATACAAACAGAGCTAGATTCAGCAGGTCTGAACCTAGTCTATGCTACAGCAAACAAAGTGCACCAATTTCAGAAAAAAAATAAGCATGCACAATAGGCCTTAAACCAGCAATTCCCAGCTCAGAAGGGAAGAAGCTATTCTCTCCTCCCACAAGAGTGTAGACCACAAACCTTCTTAATGTAAAATAACTGTCCTGAAGCCCAAGTGCTAAAACCAGAACTAAGACACTTTTAGAATAACAGATGCACTAAGCCTTCAGCAGCAGTTCCCATCTTTGAAAGATAACACACAAATTGCAGGAGCAGGATGGCAAGATGTGCCTATTCCTATAATGAATCCAAAGCTTGGACCAAAATGGTATAAAATCTGAATTTATTGAAAAAAATATAACATATCCTCATTTAGCGCTTTCATCCACAAAATAGTGAACTTCATCAGAACACTTTAAACTACTACTGCCTGATATTTAAAAACATTTTGGCGCAAAAAAAAAAACTAACCTTAATTCCAATTTTAAAGTGACATTAACTAAAATAAAATAATATATGTTGACATCAAGTTTACTAATGCAAATGCATAAACAATATGCAATATGCCCAGTCATCATTCTATAATATCTCCAGCGGAGTGTAGCCTCCCAGACATCTCAAATGCGCAGGTGAAAGCTGCTCTCTCTAAAGCTAAAAACACAGCATCAATGGGACCAGATGGTGTCCCCGGCTGTGTGCTACACGAGCTAAATGAGGAATTAAACCCACACATAAGGCAGCTGTTTAATCTCAGCCTTACCACAGGATATGTGCCCAAGGAGTGGCGTACGGCAACTGTGGACCCACTCCACAAAGGCGGTGCCTCTACGGACCCTGGTAATTACCGCCCCATAAGCTTAACAAGTCTAGTCTGCAAAGCTATGGAGAGGATCATAATGGAGCTCATAAACAAAGATATAGTGGACTTGCAGACATTGGACCCGACCCAGTTTGGCTTCGTCAAGGGCAGATCATGCCTTTTGAACTTGGTCAACTTCTTCGAAACAGTCACCAAGGCCATTGATGAGGGAAAGGCAGTCCATACAGCCTACCTTGACCTTGCAAAGGCTTTCGACACAATACCCCACTCGGGTATTGTAGAAAAACTTACCAGCTAAAATGTAAACCCATATGTCACAAGATGGGTTGCAAACTGGCTTAAGGACAGAACCCACAGGGTTAGAGTTGCTGGCGCTATGTCAGACTCCAAGCCGGTCATAAGTGGTGTCCCACAGGGCTCTGTCCTTGGCCCCCTATTGTTTGGCATCTACTTCTCAGAAGTACAGGCCAACATGGGAGGACTTTGGCTGACAAAGTTTGCAGACGACTGCAAACTGGGCGCCATAGTGGAAAGTGCATTGGACATGGATATCCTTCAGAAGGGACTCATGGAAACAGATAGCTGGTGCCAGAGCCATGGCCTGAAGTTAAACGCCAAAAAATGTATAGTCATACCCTTTGGGAAAAACAAGGTAACCCCAAGCTACCATATAGGTGGCAATCCACTAAGCACAGAAGAGGTTATCAGGGACCTGGGGACCCAGGTTGACAGTGGCCTTTCTTTTGACACTCACGTTGCTAAAGTGGTTAGAAAGACCTTCTACATTGCCCACCTGATCATGAAGGGATTCACATCCAGATCTAGTGAGGTCATTGTTCCCCTGTACTCTTCACTTATCAGACCAATGATCGAGTACAATGCCCCATTCGGGATGTATCTCACCCGACATCTGCAGCAATTGGAGAGACCCCAAAAGTTCCTCACCAAAAGGATAAAGGGACTCCAAAATCTGTCATATGCTGCCAGATTGAAGAAACTCCAGCTCTATTCAGTCCCATACCATCTGCTCAGAGGTGACATGTGCCTGACATACAAGGCCATGTCCAACCCGGAATTAATGGACATGCTCCACCTCAAAAAATCCAAATCCACCAAAACCACTAGAGCAAGCGACTTAAACCTTAGCACAGATATAAATAGAACGTGCTGGAGGGATAGATTTATCACTCAGAGACTCCCTGTGCTGTGGAATAAAATCCCGGTCCATGTGAGGCAGAGCACCTCGCTGTCTCTGATCAAGAGAAATCTTGACCTGTGGATGGGAGATTGTAGCT
Source organism: Protopterus annectens (assembly GCF_019279795.1). NCBI lineage: Eukaryota > Metazoa > Chordata > Ceratodontiformes > Protopteridae > Protopterus > Protopterus annectens. The sequence goes on along the minus strand of NC_056729.1, from coordinate 197,436,912 downwards.
TTATCCCGGGAATCATCTTTGTGTCACTGCTGGACAGAAGCACAACAAACTAATGGGTACAGTATTTTTTCATATAAGGGGTGGCGTAAGCCACAAAACTTTGGGCTAGGCTTATAAATGCCTTAGGGCAGATAGCCTAGTATAAACCTATGAACCTATGAACCTATGAACCTATAATTATTCATGTGTTACGTTATTTAATTTCATATACATCTTATTAATAATATTCTAAAAGATACATTCTAAAAAATACTTTCTAAGAAATATTTTCTATAGAATATTCTGAAAAAATACATTCTAAAAAATTAATTCTAAAAAATCTTCTAAGTGCTAGTGAGAAGCTGAATATTTCATTTAACTTATAATACTGTAAATGTTTTCTGATACAGCATAACTATTTAAATAAAAATATAAATAAATGATTTTTTTAAAACAAATAAATTATTAATATATAAATTCATACATATGTACAAAAGTAAATTCATCATAACCAGATATGCGATAATATAAAATTGTACATAGACATAATACATGATCTGCTAACTCAACCGAGCTGCAGTAAAAGTTTAATAGATATGAAGTCATTTAAACCAGGCTCTCTAACTGCATCAGTTAGTATCTGCCAATATGTTTCCCTTTTACCCAAAGATAACTTAATGTTTCCACCCTGGGGGCTATTTGAAACCTAATAAATAATGGGCATTTTTGGCCAATTTGACTCTGGATATTTGGAAAAGCAATCTTATATTTATTACTATCGACGTTGTCGATTTGTTTTCTTGTATCCCCAAAGATCAGGGGTTGGAGGACTTTTGCAAAAGTTTGAGAAAGTTTTCCAAATTTGAATGGGATAAGATATGTCTCATCTTAGACATGATGACTTTAGTGTTAGATCACAATTATATTTATTACGAAAGAGATAATTTTAGACAAACCAGGGGGTAGCTATGGGGGCATCTTGTGCCCCCATATTTGCCAACCTGGTTTTGTTAGAATGGGAAACTACTTAATTGTTTACAAGCAGTTACTACAAGCATGTAGTTCACTATTCTAGGTTTTTGGATGATATTTCTATCCTGTGGGATGACCCAGAAGACAGTATTGAACATTTTATTGAGTATATTAATACTTTTTTAAAATTTACTTATGCTTTTAGTGAGGAAGGTATTGCTTATTTATATATATATATATATATATATATATATATATATATATATATATATATATATATATAATTCTTGAGAAGGCTTTCAGTCTAAAATTTATATGAAACAAACCTTTTCTAACAGTTATCTAGAATATTCCAGCAATCAGCTGAGACACATGCTGCGAAACATTTACAAGGGGCAGTGTATTCGGGCTGCTCGAAAGAGTTCAAGTTATATGACAATGGTAGAAGAGATTAATTTTATTAGGTCATTGTTCACAAGTAGAGGTTATCCTCTGTCTATATTGAATGATGTTTATGTATTATGTTACCCAAGAATGGGGTAAAAAGTATCCACCCTTATTAGGTGCAGGGACTAGTATCAATAATGTACAACAGATTAGGGGGTTGCCCACATGTCACAGTAGAGTATGTGTTCTTCAATATTCCCCCTACTTAACTATATTAAAAATATTGTAAAACAGAATTGGAATATTTTGGTTGTTGAACAAGGAGTTATGAATATAGTAGGCAAACGTCCCAAGTTTGTTCATAAAATGGGGTTTAACCTTAAAAGAATTTTAGAATATGGTGTGAAACGTAGAAATGTTATGAAGTTGAGGAAACATACTACTAAATGTGGAAGTTGTAATCAATGTTCCCTAATATGGGAGACACAAGGGGTGAAACTTGAGAATACTAATAAGACCAATCTACACTTTAGACAAGGGAACTGTAATAGCAAATTTATTATTTATCTTGCTAAGTGTATGGTATGCCCTGCATACTATATAGGCAAGACTGAGCATTTTTTAAAAAGAGGATATACGATCATTTATACAGTATCAGGACTAAGGATGACAATAACGCCTTATTTAGACATATTGATCGGCTTGGGAATACTCACAATTTTAAATTTGCTGTTATTGATTATGTTTCAAATAGCCCCCGGGGTAGAAACACTAAGTTATCTTTGGGTAAAAGGCAAACATATTGGCAGATACTAACTGATGCAGTTAGAGAACCTGGTTTAAATGACTTCACATCTATTAAACCTTTACTGCAGCTCAGTTGAGTTAGCAGATCATGTATTATACCTATGTACAATTTTATATTATCACACCTCTGGTTATGATGAATTTACTTATGCACATATGTATAAATTTATATATTAACAATCTATTTGTTTAAAAAAAATCAATTATTTATATTTTTGTTTAAACAGTTGTGATGTATCAGTTAACTAGCATTTACAGTAGTATAAATTAAATGAAATATTCAGCTTCTCACTAGCACTTAGAAGATTTATTAGAATAAATTTTTTAAAATGTATTTTTTAGAATATTCTATAGAAAGTATTTCTTAGGAAGTATTTTTTAGAATGTATCTTTTAGAATATTATTAATAGGATGTATAATTATTAGTATATGAAATTAAATAACGTAGCATATGAATAATTTCAAGAATGATGACTGGGCATATCACATATTGTTTATGCATTTGCATTAGTAAACTTGATGTCAACATATATATTTTTTTACTTTAATGTCACTTTAAAATTAGAATAAAGGTTAGTTTTTTGGCTCCAAAATGTTTTTAAATATCAGGCAGTAGTAGTTTAAAATGTTCTGATGAAGTCCACTATTTTGTGGATGAAAGCTCTAAATGAGGATATGTTGTATTTTTTTTTCAATAAATTCAGATTTTATACCATTTTAGTCCGAGCTTTGCCTTCATTATAGGGACAGGTACATTTTGCCATCCTGCTCCAGCAGTTTGTGTGTTATTTACATTATCGTTGGCTATTTGCAACTTTGAAAGATGTAGGCTACCTCTCCTGCCATAAGAGTGTAGACCACAAACCTTCCTAATGTAAAACAACTTGCCTGAAGCCCAAGTGCTTAAAACTAATGGCTTAGAATAACTGTTACAATTTAATCAAACTACAAACAACCAGTAATAAATTCAGCAGAATAATTGCAATTGAATACTTTTAAGAACAAGCAGCAAAGCAAAATAAAGTAGTAAAGTAGGAATAAACACAAATACAATAAAAGCAGCTGAATAAAGTGCATTTTTTTAGGTTAAATGGGAAGGGAGGAAACAAGATAATTAAGGGTTGAGAAACTAAGGAGGTGGGACTTTCCAAATGATCTCTCTGTACTTTGTACAATGAGCTAATGAGATGGGACTGGGAGGAGTTTGCAAAATCAGATTTATAGTAGGGGCGGGCAGCTCAAAGGCCACCAAATTTAAGAACAGACCAACAACTGGGTGGGTGGGAAAAGAAAAATAAAATACAACCAGAGATCAGCAATATTCAGGTTGTATGTACTCAGAGCAGCCAGAAGGATGTGGTTTTCTGGACTAAAGTTGCCTCTCATGTGCCTCATTCCATGTTGCTGTTTAATTTTGTAACCTGCAAGCACATATTTGGCCAAAATTAAACCAGTCTCTCAATTACAGATGCTTCCTTCATGCATACTTATAACATACATAATAACAATGCAGCATCTGGTAACCTAAAAGCACATAACCCACAGTTAACCGGACTCCCACAGTTAACAGAAGTCTCACATATTACATCTACTAAGTTCAGGAGTCCAAACTATAAAACTGAATTGACTGTAGTATTACTATTGAATGGTAACATGATTGCTTACTGTTGGGGTGTGGTTGTTTTCATTTTTAGCTGCTATATAATCAGTGAATGATAATATCCTACTTTTCTGTAACACTTACTAAAGAAGAGTAAGTCCACAAAGAAACAAAATACATGTGTAGACAGCTGTATACAATGATATCTCACACTTTCCACTCAATGTCATTCATAAAATTATAAGAATTTAGCATTTGTCATACAATATTGGTAAATGTGTGCTTCTGTTGTGCTGCTCTACCTAAATTACACCAAACTTGGCAGTTTCCTGTTAAGTTCTGACTACTCCTCTGGTCTACTGTCATATATTGGTGCAGATTTAGAAACTTACTATGCAAGTGAGGGCTGCAAAAGCTGAACTGTAAGAATCACAGAATAACACAAGCGTGTGTCCCTTTCTATAGTTGAAAATTATAGTATTCTGTGGATGAGCTCCACTGGAGGACATTGAGTGCTAGAACATGCATGAGGAAAAAGCAATACTCAATTACAGTGTAGCATGTTAAATCTTTTGTATATGTATGTGCCATATTACCAGTCAGTCAACAGTGCTGTACTCTGTCACAGCAGTACTGCATGATTAATAACTTTTACAGCAGTTTGGAAAATACTACCTGTGTTTTACTTGAAATGGGGGAAAATAAAAATGAACAAAGTTAAATAATGTACTGCTCTACATTCGGTATTCCTTAACGTATGCTGATAGAAATGCGGCATGTACTGAAAGCTTTCCCAGCATTGCAACACACAAATGTTAAAGTGTATTGTTTTGATGTATGTGCATAGAAATGGCCCCTACCCCCAAAATGTGAAGGCAACAAAATGTCCTGGTATTATAGTGCAGAATATTTGCCACTTAGATAATAAAAGAAATGGCGGCAACGGTAGTGCAGCGGTTAGTGTTGCTGCCTCACAGCAAGAGCTTCCCGGTTCAATCCTCAGCTGGGGTACATTCTGTTTGGAGTCTGCATGTCCTCCCTGTGGTCGCGTGGATTTCCTCTGGGTGCTCTGGTTTCCTCTCACATCCCAGAGACATGCTGTAGGTGGATTGGACACTCTAAATTGGCCCTAGGTGTGAATGTGTGCATGTGTGTGCCTTCTGTGGAAGGTTGGGCACTGGTCTGGCAACTCGACATTGTAAAACTTCACTGCCAATCATAAGCGGACAGGTGATCTGCTGTGGTGACCCCTAACCGGGAAAAGCTGAAAGAAGAAGAAGATAATAAAAGAAATAATGGTATTGAAAAGGAAAGGGGGTAATCTATGTAACTGTTCAGTCCAATTGGCAAACCAGTATTCATACTGCTATCTCTTCCTTAGGTGCTATCTCTATATGGGTGTATGTGCTGGGCATGTTAATGTCACAACTCAGAGGGTGTGTTTTGCATCCTTTTATCCCCTGAGACATACATTGTTCAATCTTGTTCTGGACTTCAAAAGGATGCAAAGTTACTGTAATCACGGCTGCACAGGTAAAAACTTCACTCTCCAAAGCCAAGAACACAGCATCCATGGGACCTGACAACATCCCAGGCTGCCTTCTACATGAACTACAGAATGAACTGGCACCCCACCTAAGTACCATGTTCAATCATAGCCTCACCTCCGGCTTTGTGCCCATTAAATGGTGCACCACCACAGTTATCTCACTCCACAAAGGGGGGGGGCACAACAGACCCTGGGAACTACCGCCCCATTAGCCTGACAAGCCTCGTCTGCAAGGCCATGGAATGTATCATCATGGAACTCATAAACAAAGACATTGCAGATCTCCAAACTCTGGACCCCACACAGTTTGGGTTTGTAAAAGGCAGGTCATGTCTCCTAAACCTGATAGACTTCTTTGAAGTAGTCACCAAAGCCATAGATGAGGGTAAGGTGGTTCACACAACCTATCTAGATCTCGCCAAGGCATTCAACACCATCCCCCACTCTGGAATTATAGATAAAATTACTAAACTAGGTATAAATCCCTATGTCACAAGATGGGTTGCCAACTGGCTTACTGACAGAACCCACACGGTGAAAGTAGCAGACTCCAAATCAGACTTCAGACCAGTCACAAGTGGAGTACCACAGGGTTCAGTCCTGGGTCCTCTCCTGTTTGGTATCTACTTCTCTGAAGTACAGGCTAACAGAGAAGGTCTTTGGCTAACTAAATTTGCAGATGACTACAAATTAGGAGCCATAATTGAAACTCCTAACGATGTGGACATCCTACAAAAGGGCCTTGCTGAGACAGATGCCTGGTGTCAAAGACATGGTCTCAAGCTCAATGCCAAAAAGTGCATTGTCATCCCCTTTCGTAAAGACTCTGTACCCATGAACTACCACATAGGTGGTAGTCTACTTAACACTGAAAGTGTGATAAGAGACCTTGGGACACAGGTGGACAGTAGTCTCTCCTTTGATAATCACATCACCACAGTGGTCAGGAAATCCTTCTACATGGCACACATCATCACAAAAGGTTTCTCATCCAGACAAAAAGAGGTCATTGTTCCCCATTACTCATCACTCATTAGACCCATTATAGAGTACAATGCCCCTTTTGGTATGTACCTTACAAGACATCTACAACAACTGGAAAGGCCCCAAAAATACCTCACAAAAAGCATTACTGGCCTCAAACAGATGCCTTACGCAGACCGTCTCAAAAAACTCCAGCTTTACTCCATTACATATCACCTACTCAGAGGCGATCTCTGCCTAACATACAAAGCTATGTCAAACCCAGAGCTGTTGGACATGCTCAACTTAAAGAAATCCCAACCCCTCCGAGCTACACACTCTAGGGACCTAAACCTTGTCACCACAATAAACAGAACATGCTGGAGGGATAGATTCCTGTCCCAGAGACTTCCCATACTCTGGAACAGACTACCTATCTATGTAAAACAGAGCTCCTCATTAGCACTCTTCAAGAAAAATCTTGATGACTGGATGGGTAATAGGAAATTCACCCTGGGGATCATTTCTGTGGTTCTGCTTGACAGGGGCACAGGAAAATCATTTTCTTGGGTGGCGAAAGCCAGGGTACCTTTTTGGCTAGGCTTGTATCGGCCCTTAGGCCAATAGCCTAGTACCTACCTATGAACCTATGGCATATGTTAAAGCTCAGGGTTGAGCCTCAAGCTGGTCAGATAAAGTGATCAAGATCCTCCTCTACCTGCTGCAGGAGTTGTACCTGCAAAATTTGACAAGTAACTGTCTGCTTGGAATCCACTTTGAAGTACTCCCCTTTTCAAAAGCTTTTATATACACAGCTGATGATCAATAACAATACTTAATTCACACTGTGCATCTTAAATAAATTTAATCATAATAAGTCCCCATCATGTTCGTGTTGCTCCTTTCCCCAAGCTGACCTGCGGCACACCCTCTGGTCTTGTAACAATACATATAAACTCTGGGATTCCCTTAAAGTCAGATTGGAAAAGATGGGATATCAGAAATCCACCCAGTCATGGGAAATGGCACTTCTGCCCATTACTAATTCTAAACTTCCTAAATTGAAACTCCATGTACTTATCATAATATGTTTATTAATCAAACTATATATAACCAAAAATTGGGTGGATCGTACTAAACTATCCTGGAAAAACTTCAGAACTTTCGCAGCAAAATACATATCTTAAAGAATCCTAATAAGAAAGATTTTTATCAGGAATTTTGGAACCTGATCTTTACTATTATTCAGGATGACCAGAGAAGTTGATATTCACCCAATCTGAGGATCATACTAGATTAAAATAATTGGTTTTGTCCCTCATCAATAACAGTATTATTAACAACATTATCATTTGCCTTTATAATCCATTACTATTAGTGTCATCAGTACCATTAGCAACATTACCATACTTCATTATCATCATTAATACTATTATTATTATCATTTATTTATTTATTTATCCTTATTTTTTTCTCTTTATGACTGTTGGTAGTCCAGGAATCTAAGTCTTTTTTTTTCTGTAATACCTGGCTCTATTTTCCTAAACACTCAGTAGCTGTATATAGAAGTAAATAGCGGTACTTAACAATTTTTCATAATATTTTATAAATGTTTCACTTTTTTCTTAACTTTATGAGCGGTATTAATTGCTAACGGGCTTATCTTTTGATTATGTAATTATCATGTTTTGAATTATTTCCTTTTGAAAGTCATGTTTTATTTTATGTATGCTTATTATCTCTTATGTGAAAATAATAAAATGTTATTTAAAAAAAAAACTGTCTGCTTGGAGTGTAAAAATATTGACATTTAGCATGGGTTGGTATGCTATTTGTTCTCCCTAAAAGAAATCCTCCAACTCTAGGCAACAGTGTTGATACGGGTATGATGACCTGCAGAGGTAGAATGTGCACCAGGTGATCAGGTGAGTTTTTTCTCACTCTCTCTATCTCTCTGTTTATTTTTTTTTTTTCTTAGCTATATCATGTTATCTTTATCTCCATTCTATGCTTCTTTCCCAGAGGTGCAGAGTTCACAGAGAAAGCCCAGCTATGTGCATCCAAAGTTGAGAATGCTCACCATAGCCCTCTACCCACCTGGGAACATCTTTACAGGGTTGTGTCAGTGGCTACAGTCCCATGGGCCTTCACTATGTGTGGCAGCCTGGAAAGTAACCAACATTATGATGTTCAGGACCTGGTGGATGCAGCAGTTGACCAGGTGGTGGAAATGTACTTTCAAAATACACAAGACCATTCAGGCAGGAACAAGACTTGCTGACCCTGTTGGATCCAACCACTGAGCCACAGTGGCCATCACCTCCACAATATTGGTGCCACCCTCTGCAGTTCCATCAAGTGGGGAGGTAATTGAAGACCTTCAGGATAGGGCGAGATCTGTGGTCCACAATTCTTCATCCCCCTCCTTTTGTGTATTTCTACTATCTGTATGTCTTGTGTCCCCCCTCATCCCTGATTCTGTGTGCCCCTTGTCTTCTCTCTCCCTCGTTTCTTGCTTTCCTATCTTCCCCTTTATAGCCTTATAAAATACACATTAGAGTGTCTACATATGGACACCCTTACTTTAACTAAAGAACATTGTATAGCTTTTTAAGTTTTCTTCCAGATAGCTGAACTGAGTGCAACTTTCTTCAAAAGACTCCTAATGACATATTCTGACATACACAGGCTTGTATATGCTTATCATCTACAAAAATAGCCAAAATGAGTTATAACTTTACAATTGCATGGCTTCCATCACATATAACTAGTCTAGTTTTACTGCATTTTATGATCATTCTGATAAGCAAAACTATTATGGGTGTTTCTGTGAAGCACTTCACTTTTCCATAGTCACCACCATTCATTGATACTCACATTAACATAAAGGTGCAACAGTGCTCTTTGTTAATAGCCTTTGCAGATTTACAAATTTCAGGACTGAAAACCACCCCAGTATCTTCAGTTGAAACAACAAAGGGGAAATATTGATTTGTGTAGATCCTAAATACATGAGCACCAGGCAAGTAATATAATATAAAATTGCATGTTGTGCATCCTGAAATGACTTACCATATGCAAATGTTTTTGTGTTCGTTTAATTTATGTGTTAATTTTTAATGATCAGTGCTGATTATGGTAATGCTTTTTTTAAGTTCATTTTATATTAATTCTATGAATAATGGTACCTTTTTCTTAGAAAAGTAAGTGCTATGAGAAACATTCAAAACATTCAGTTTTCTTTGATTGAATATGAGTCATCACATTCCCGTAATGGAGCTTCCTTCCATCTCTTTATACTAGCGTTATACATGATAAAAGCACTGTATAATTAAAACATGCTTACAGCAGGAGTTCATTTTTCATCTCATTTTTATATGTAAGGAATTATAAAAAAATGTTAGGTATCACTAAGTCTTGCTATGTTTCTATGACAAAAACTGCTGAATATTTTCAAAACACTTCTGCAGAAAGATTTTCTTTAGGTAAATAGTTTGTTGCTGCGGTCATCACAGCTGAAAAGATAGACATAGTTGTGTATTTATGTTAAGTCATGACAAAGTGTTAGTTGAAAAATAAATGTTGTCTTAACGGCTGTTAAATTGGTTTTACTACATTATGTTTCATTTCTTTACAGTTAGAAACTTCTGGCAGAGACCTACTAGAACAAAATGTTTCAAGGTCTGGCTTCAGAAGAACCCTATTATATAAACTCTGAGTCATAACTTTACTGCAGAGAACAGTGGTAGCCATGTGCTAAAGTACTAACGTCTAAACCTAATATTTTCAGAGAATAGCTGTTTATTTAGCCGCACTCCTTGACTACATAAGTCCCATTAGACCTGCAGCCTGTGTTCAGAGGAGTGCCAAGATAATATTCTTACTGAATGGAAAATTTGTTCAGAGCATGTAAGAACTTTCCTACTGTATTTGATAGGAGCTGTGGGATCTTTTACATCTGCCTGGCCTACCATCTACTCAGGCAGGTGATGTCTCTGTTAAACAGTTCATCTAAGGATGAATCACTCAGGGGTGTAGCACCGCCACCCCGATCCCTTGCACCAGTACAGTCTTAGAAAATAACAACAAACACATGCTGTGAGGCTAGAACCCCCAACATTCTGATCTCCTTGCACCAAAAATGAGTGAGCTTCCTGTTAAACCACTGACACTGGACAGCTGCTACTTTAGGAACCAAATCTACACATCAGTTGAAATGGGTCTATGTAGGTTTAGAGACTGGAGTTATATTATGCAGCGTTTAGTGAGTTTATTTGGTTCAGCATTATGACACTTAAGAAATAATGGCATTGAAAAGAAAAGGTGGAAATCTATGTGACTGTTCAGTCCAATTAGCAAACCAGTATTCACACTGCTATCTCTTCCATAGGTGCTATCTCTATATGGGTGTATGTACTGTGCATGTTAATGTCATGGCTCAGAGGTTGTATTTTTCAGACTTTTTTCCCCTGAGGCATAAATAGTTCAGTTTTGTTCTGGACTTCAAAAGGATGGCATATGTTAAAGCTCAGAGTTGCGCCTCAAGCTGGTCAGATGAAGTGATCAAGATCCTCCTCTACCTGCTGCAGGAGTTGTACCTGCAAAGGTTGGACAGGTAACTGTTTGGAGAGTAAATATATTGACATTTAACATGGGTTGGTATACTATTTGTTCTCCCTAACAGAAATCCTCCAACTCTAGGCATCAGTGCAGATACGGGTATGATGACCTGCAGAGGTAGAGTGTGCACCAGGCGATCAGGTGAGTTCTCTCACTCTCTCTATCTCTCTGTTTATTTTTTTCTTAGCTATATCACATTTTCTTTCTCTCAATTATATGCTCCTTTCCCAGAGGTGCAGAGTTCACAGACACAGCCCAGCTATGTGCATCCAAAGTTGAGAATGCTCACCACATCCCTCTGCCCACCTGGGAACATCTTTACAGGGTTGTGTCAGTGGCTACAGTCCTATGGGTCTTCACTAAATGTGGCAGCCTGGAAAGTAACCAACATCATGAGGTTCAGGACCTGGTGGGCACAGCAGTTGACCAGGTGGTGGGAATGTACTTTCAAAATACACAAGACCTTTCCAGCAGGAACAAGACTTGCTGACCCTGTTAGAGCTAACCACTGAGCCACAGTGGCCTTCAGCTCCACAATATTGGTGCCACCCTCTGCAGTGCCATCACAGGGGGGGGGGGGTAATTGAGGACCTCCAGTGTAGGGTGAGATTTGTGGTCCACAATTCTTCATCCTCATCCTTTTGTGTATTTCTACTATCTGTATGTCTTGTGTCCCCCCTCATCCCTGATTCTGTGTGCCCCTTATTTAGGTAAATAGTTTGTTGCTGCGGTCATCACAGCTGAAAAGATAGACATAGTTGTGCATTTATGTTAAGTCATGACAGAAAATTATTCAAGTGTTAGTTGAACAATAAATGTTGTCTTAACAACAGCTGTTCAGTTGGTTTTACTACATTATGTTTCATTTCTTTACAGTTAGAAACTTCTGGCAGAGACCTACTAGAACAAAATGTTTCAAGGTCTGGCTTCAGAAGAACCCTATTATATAAACTCTGAGTCATAACTTTACTGCACAGAACAGTGGTAGCCATGTGCTAAAGTATTAACGTCTAAACCCAATATTTTCAGAGAGTAGCTATTTATTTAGCCGCACTCCTTGACTACATAAGTCCCATTAGACCTGCAGCCTGTGTTCAGAGCAGTGCCAAGATAATATTCTTACTGAGTGGAAAATTTGTTCAGAGCATGTAAGAACTTTCCTACTGTATTTGATAGGAGCTGTGGGATCTTTTACATCTGCCTGGCCTACCATCTACTCAGGCAGGTGATGTCTCTGTTAAACAGTTCATCTAAGGATGAATCACTCAGGGGTGTAGCACCGCCACCCCGATCCCTTGCACCAGTACAGTCTTAGAAAATAACAACAAACACATGCTGTGAGGCTAGAACCCCCAACATTCTGATCTCCTTGCAGCAAAAATGAGTGAGCTTCCTGTTAAACCACTGACACTGGCCAGCTGCTACTTTAGGAACCAAATCTACACATCAGTTGAAATGGGTCTATGTAGCTTTGGAGACTGGAGTTATATTATGCAGCGTTTAGTGAGTTTATTTGGTTCAGCATTATGACACTTACACAGCAGGTCTAATTGTTACGTGTTGTAGAAATTTTGCATTTATGTGATGCATTGGGCTTGCATTTATTTGTTTTTCACTTACATGTCTTCAAACCACACCTTGCTACATTGTGAAATTATGAATTGATATCGTTCAATGTGATTCTTTAAAAATACAAATTCTCTGTTAAATAGTGCATTTCATTATATTAATAATCACATCAGACATGATGCAAATGCCATTTTGCCTATGCTCTGTGCCATCTACCCATAAGGGTGATGTCCAAATGGATTAACAATACAATAAATAGGTAGAATATAATGACATATTGGTCCACTGGTGATAGTTACTATTATACAAAGAAGCTGTTTAAAATAAACCTACACATCTTACCTTTTTAAATGGCTCACCTATGTATCTAAAGTTATTTCCATATCTGTATTTATGCAGGAATGTCATTAAGATGGAGATATTCATGTAATGTATTTTTCATGTACACACCATTCATAAACTAATAGTTTCTTAGGGAAGTACTAGGCAATCAGTCCATCAATGATTACAAACCTAGCCAATAAACTATATGCATTCAGAAATTCCATCTGGCTTCATCAAGGGACCAAAGAGGAGACTAGGGCACTCAAGTGAATCATCAGCAAAGCTGCCGAAGCATGTCAGTATTCCATTAGCATGTGCCTTATTGTCGTAGGCGATTTAAGTACATAGTGTCCTGTTCAGAGTTGAAGAACTGTAGTAATGGATCTTCAGGAGAATAGAGAGGGAATAACTATGCTCAATTAACTAAGGAAATGTGGGTTATAAACCCGGGGAGTCCTTGCTATGGACTGCTCTGGCTACTTATTTAGCTGTTGAAAACTGACAGACACTTTATGTAATGTTTTGCATAGTGCAACACATGCTGTACTCACTCAGTTAGCCACTGCTGTTGCCATGGAGTGCATGCACTATATGTCCCTTGACTGACTTTGGTGACTCTGGGTGGGATGGTGTAGTTGGGATTCAAACAGTCTAGTAGAAAGGGGGTATTTACAGCTCTATTAAAAAAGGAAAGGGAAGCAAGTTTCAGAGGAAATGAAGAAAATCTGAAGAGAACAGGGAAAAAAGCTTAACTACCACAAAATAGGACCTGCATCGAGTATTACACATCAGATAAAAAACAAAGTCAGGGTTAGGAAAATAATTGTCAAAGAATACAAACACCTTCCAACCACCGAAAAACTCACTTCTCAAGAAACAACATTGACAGCATAACCATGAGGAAAAAACGTTCACAGAGGTGCTTTTAACTTTTTATTACACGTTCTGCTACCTCAGCCATTCACCTTCAATGGAACAATTTACTACCAAAAAGTCACCTACTTATATACCAATATTACAATCAATTATTAGAACAATTAATTAATCAAATAAATAATTAAATAATTCATAGGCTTTACTAACTGATTCTCTTAAAGCGCAATCACACAGTGCATAAATCTATACAACTAAAAGGGAAAATACTTTTTTGATATCAAAAACATTATAAATCCATCAAATGCCATACAAGTAAAACATGCAATATGAACAAATAATTCATATGTGCACAAATTCATTTATATAACAAATTACTATAAACTCACCAAACTTGTGCACTTATGAAAAAAATATAAAGATTTATTATTTGATCAAACTTATTGTTCATGTTGCATTAACCTACTTAAATTATTAATTTTTATCACAATTTATAATCATAAATTTCATCCTGCTATGTTTTACAAAGTCATATTACTATCCAAATTCATTCCTCTAGGATATAATGTGTGATAATTAATTATCATTCTATATTCAAGTTTATTTAATTCCCTTTTGAAGTTGCCAGTATATACTTTTGGTCGTGCTAATACGCTGAAAGTAAATCCCCCCACTAGCTCATTGTGCACAGATATAAAATGATTGGTTACAGGGCTTTCCATATTCTTCCTTCTAATGTCTTCAATGTGTTCTAGAATATGAACCTTGACCCACATGAGTTGCAGTTGAATTTTTCCATTGCAAAGTATGATTTCCTATTAATTTTAATGCCATGTAAATTTTTAACCTTATTACATACAGAACATTTCCCACATCTGTACATTCCATCTGATTTATCATCCCCTATCTCATGAATTTTCCTATTACGTTGTTGTTGTTGTCTTTTGGCTTTTCCCGATTAGGGATCGCCACAGCAGAACTCCGGTCCGCTAATGATTGGCAGTAGATTTTGATGAACGCCGAGGTGCCAGCTCGAAGTTCAACCTTTAGTGAAGGCAAGCCCATTTACGCATGTCTTTCAAACACCCAACCAACCACGGGGAGGACATGCAGACTCCACACAGAAGGCACTCCCCACACTCCAGCCAAAAAACAAACAGGAGAACCTCTTGCTGTGAGGCAACAGCGCTACCGTTGCACCACCGTGGCTGTTAATTCCTTTAAATTATTGTGCCTACCATATGAAAATGTAATGTGTTTGGGAAAAAGATTTCCCACCACAACATCCTCAATTACTGTTTCCCAAAACTGTCTCACTATCTCCTCCATAATTCCAGAAAAATCAGAAAATTTAGTTACAAAAAATAACTTTTGTTCTTCTTGGGACTGGTCTACTTCTCCACAATGGTTACCTACCCCATGTCCTTGTTTACAAATCTTTTGCTGGGCTTTAGAAAGGATCATCTCAGATTAACCCCTTACAGATAGCCTTTCATGTACCTCGCCCATGAAACCTTCTCTAAGCTCCTTTTCAAAAGTGTTGTAAAAAATCTTTCTGAATTCGACATATGGCAGTGCTCTAAGTAAGTGAGGGGGAATGCATACTATCAGCATGTAAAAAGTTGTTCACCAAAGTCAGTTTTCTATATGGTCTATGTTGAACTTTGCCCTGCCCATTTATGTAAAACTCAACATCTAAGAAGACTATATTATCACCCTTACATTCCCAAACAAATTTGAGTTCATGTGTATTTCCATTGAGCTCATCCATAATTTTTTCAAACTGCAACTTGTCACCCTTACATATAAACAGGAGGTTATCTATGTAATGTTTATAATACACAACATTATTTACAAAAAAAGATTTTTGAAACATGAATTGTTTTTCAAATTCACCCATGTATAAGATAGCATAAGATGAGGCAAATGCTGCCCCCATCACTGTACCTCTAGATTGTAAACAAAATTCTTTCTTCCACACAAAATAATTGTGTGTCAAACTAAACTCCAAAAGAGATAACAAGAAATAGGTACGAGGGCCTTCTCCCATCCCTTTTATCACAGCTTCTAAGCCCCATTTTTCTCTATATTTGTATACAAAGCTGTCACATTGACAGTGGCCCAAAAATAATCATTATACCACTCCATGTTACATAAATGCTTACAAACCTCACTAGTGTTTTTAATGTGAGACACAATATGGCCCAAGTATTTTTTAAGATGAAAATCCAAAAATGTATTAACTCTTTCTATATATGAGCCTATACCTGAAATTATTGGTCTCCTGGGAGGGTTCCTTAAACTTTTGTGAATTTTGGGTATAGCATATAAATAAGGATGTTTGGGTTCATTTACAATCAACATCTTAACATCATTCGATTTCAAAAAGCCCAAACGTTCCCCACTTTCCAATAATTCACAAAGTTCCTCACTAAACTGTTTCCAGATAATTTTTTATAAACAGTTTCCTCTGATAACAAATCCTGCACCATGTTCTCATAATGTTCAACATTCATAACAAGGCACTTACCCCCTTATCTGCTTCTTTGACATCTATTCTGTCTAAAAATGTTCTTAGCTCTTTTAATGCTAGCTGTTCACTTTTACTGAGATTATAATCTTTGTGTGTTTTACAAAATCTACAAAACTCATATTCACTCAGCACACACTGCATTCTCAAACACATTAATGGCATTTGCACATTTGGGAGGTATAAAGGTACTGTTAGAAGGAAGATTAGGTATAGGTATAGGCCCATAACCCATACAGAATTCCCCACAATGGGATCTATCACTTTCACAATCATCATCTGGAAGCAGTGTGTCCAAATCATAATTATATATCCTTAAATTTAATAAATCATCATTTTCAGAAATATCAAATACATCCTGAACACATTCTTTCTCCCGATCATGAAAAAATACTTTCAAATTCAGTTTGCGAACAAACCTCTTAACATTAGTTATAATATCCGCTAATGCGGGAATCCTTGTGGGTACAAACTTGGCCCCCTTCAGTAACACATTTTGCATTTCAGTAGTTAAATACACACTAGAAAGATTGACCACATTTAAAGTAACATCACTAATACACGGAATACATGGAAAATTCAATGTTTAATTTTCATTCAATAAGTTAGAAGATGACCCAGTCAGGTTAGGTAACGTATAATCATTTAACAAATTCTCATTTATGTTCACATTTGGAGAATTCATTAAGGGAGAATTTAAAAATGTTCTTACTGTCTTTACTTCCACAGGTTGCTGTTGCGTTTCCCTCATTTTTTCCTGGAACGAGTTTGTACCTGAGAAGGTACTGAGCTGGAGCCCTGAGCATTTTTGAAAGTCCCTCTGCTCTTTCTGGTGAACTTTCACTGTCAGTCTCTTCAAAAGAGACACTTTTCCTGCTCCTACTGATTTCAACTGATGAGCATGAAGACCCGTTGGCATTTTTGGACATGCGCACTTTGGATTTGAATCGTTGACGTCCTCTGCATTGCCAGGTGTACACAGTGTTATTTTCAAAATCTTTCAGATCCCTACTTGATTTCCATTTTTTGCACTCAAGCACATTTTGTTCCACTTTATTGATTTTTACATTAATGCTCTTAAATGTGTTCTGGAACAGACTATTAGAAGCTGTTGACATCAGATCATTCTGAAAATCTGTGATTTCCCCCCACAACGTTTCAATAGTTCTAGTGTTCCATTTAATTAGAACTCAGAGCCAATTTAAAGTACATTCTAAAGTGGCTTGTCTCCATTCACATAATAAATCATTTTCATCCTCAGTGAAACCCTCAGCAGGTAACATTTCAATGTGAAGCCCCCTGGGCATGATGCCCAAAGAGACATACTTTTCCAACAATTTTAAGTCATAAAATATAGTTACCTCTTTGGACACGAGACGTTCCAACAACATACATTTCTCCACCGCATTATTATCTTCAGAAGTCGACCAAAAGACTACACCAGCAGTCTTCCGCTCTCTTTCCATCATGAAATCAGCAAACAATAATCCATCATTGATAGTAGGTATATTAACATTGTCCAAACTCATGGTTATCAAATTCTCAAAGAACACAAACATCTTCCAACCACCGAAAAACTCAGTTCTCAAGAAACAACACTGACAGCATAACCATGAGGAAAAAACATTCACAGAGATGCTTTTAACTTTTTATTACACGTTCTGGTACCTCGGCCATTCCCCTTCAATGGAACAATTTACTACCAAAAAGTCACCTCCTTATATACCAATATTATAATCAATTATTAGAACAGTTAATTAATCAATTAAATAATTAAATAATTCATAGTCATTAGTAAATGATTCTCTTAAAGTGCACTCACACAGTGCATAAATCTATACAACTAAAAGGTAAAATACTTTTTTGATATCCAAAAAAGCTTAACTACTACAAAATAGGATCTGCATTGAGTATTACATATCAGATAAAAAAGCAAAGTCAGGGTTAGGAAAATAATTGCTATGTAGTTATTTTAGCCCACACTCAATTCCAGGAACATGCACTTTGACTTTCAAAAAGATTCCACACAGGCAGCAAGGACAACATGACACACAGTGTAGCACTTTCTTAGCATAAACTTATATTTTGCCAGTGCGAATGCCAACAATGGAAAGCATCCCCTAAAGCTAACTATCAGAATCAGCTGCTGGTGCAGTTTGAACCACTCTTAGAAAAACATACATCTAAGCAGCACAATTTGGAGGTCAAAAGCACATGTTTTAAAATGTAATCCACATTCTGCTATAAGAATCTGTCATGGGGATTCCTTAACAAGCATGTACACATGTCACCAGTGCTCCTCAGCTATGCAAGCTGCTAAGCAACCCTACATGTTAAGCAGCATGCCCTCATGGACAGGACAACTGTTAGAGGCTACACTGAGTTGCAGACAGGCCGAGCACATAATATAAACAACAGGCTGAAAATAAGCTTAACCTCAGTAAGCAAGCATGAACTGATGGCAACATACAAGGCAAAGGCAACTGGTACAACATTATTAAGAGGCAGATTAAGTTTAATGAGGAATGTGAAGTTATATAAACGCCACTAATAATAATTATTGATTACTATCAAAGTAATTATGTCCACTCAGTGTCACATCTACATTATGAAAAGGAAATGTTGAAAAAAGTATGTCAGACAGACACAGCTACAACATAAAAAGGGAGTAAGTGTTCTACATGAGGGCTGAGTACAGTGGAGTTATAACATCTCTAGACCTTGATGTGATGCCTTTGCTTATGAAATGTGCTACATAGAAGGCTTTTCTCACCACCATGGAAACTTGGTGGTTGATTTTCAGATTGGTATCAACCTATATACTCATATCTTGTACCACTGGATTTAAATTTTTGGGGTGCTGTCAATACCGTAATTAGCAGGGAATTCAGCTTTTTCAAAGGGAATAATAAAGCATTTTTTGTGTTTAGCTTTAATACATAGCTTTGGCACCAATCATTTGTTTGCATTAGTCCCTTTTGCAGTATTCTATCATTGCTACGGCATTCAATGGTTGCGTCCAATTTGCAGTCATAAGTGGACTTGGTGAGCCACAGACCATCTGTGTTTGCCTGGACTTCTGAGAAATAAATTCCAAACAGTAGAGAGCCCAATACAGATTTCTGCAGTACACCACTGGTGACATGTTTACTGATAGAGGTGGAGTCATCCACTTTGACAGTATGTGTTCTGTCAGTGAGCCAGTTAGCTACCAATCTATTGACATAAGGGTTAATTCCTAGTTGGAGGAATTTCTCTATAATACCCGAGTGAGGGATTGTGTCAAATGCCTTGGCTAGGTCAAGGTAGGAGGTATGTGCTATCTTTCCCTCAACCAGGGCTTTATTGACTTTCTCAAATAAATCTATCAGGTTTAACAAGCATGACCTACCCTTAATAAATCCAAACCGGTCTGGGTCTAGGGTTTGAAGATCACCTATGTCCTTGTTGATAAAGTCCATAATGATTCTTTCCATGGCCTTGTAGATGAGGCTCATTAGGCTTATGGGTATATAGTGTCCAGGGTAAGTTGATGAACCCCCTTTGTGCAGGGGGATTACTGTAGCCATTCCCCATTCTGCTGGAACTTGACCAGTTCTTAGGCTGTGATTAAAGAGAGCACTAAGTGGATTGACTAGGTCCTGTTTTAGATTGTTTAGTAGGCATTCTGGGATGTTATCTGGTCCCATTGAGCCATGTTTCTTGTCTTGGAGAGAGCAGATATGACCTATCTGTAGAGATAATAGTCAGAGGACTGGTGACAGGTATACTTTGGGGTATGGCTGGTGGGGACAGGGGACAAAATTTGCACCAAATCTGTCAACTAGAAGGTTGGCAATTTCCACTAATTTAGTACGAGTTCAGCTGATAACTGGGCATCGCCTTTCAGGTTTCTGATGTATTTAAAGTATGCCTTGTGATTATCCTTAGCTAGGGATGCTGTATTAGCTGTGTATTTAGATTGGGAGGACTTGACAAGATTTATGATTTGTTTGTTTAAACTGTGGAGGGAATTCTTCTTAAGCTGAGTCTCTTCCCTCTTGTTGTTAGACATCAGTTTCTTCATCCTGTTATATAAACTGTTTACAATTGAGGTCTACCAGAGTGGCTTGTTTTTTGTTGGAAGGACCTGGTATTCATCCAGTCAAGTACAGCCGAGTCTATACAACTGTTTAAATGGTTATACAGGGCATTAACATACACCTCTACATAGGAGTCAGTATTGTCTGTAATTGAGGGGGGTTTGAAACTTTTTATGCAATCAATTTGTAGGCAGTAGTTTGTTTTGGAAATTTTTTTAATGTTTTTGTTCCTGAAAGTGTGTCAGGTCCATTTACATTGAACAAGAGTGATTTATGGTCCGATCTTACCAGAGTGGGCATCACACAGTGGGGAATGCAGTGTTCCCTTATGCTGCTGAGTACTATGTCTAGGACATTTGGGCCCTTTGTGAGGGTACTGACTATCTGTTCATGGGTATTTATATTGACAAAGTTGAAGAACCTCTGGGCATGCACATTTGTGTTTATGTATATTTCCCATTTGATGGAAGGATAGCTAGAGTCAACCATGACTAAGGTGTTTGTCAAGTTAGTCCAGTAGGTCCAGGAATGTGGAATGGTTTTCTTGGTTCATGGTGGGAGACCTATATCTAGCAATGATGTGGTGAAGTATTTTGCTTATTGTTAATTGGACATGGAGTAATTTGAGAGAGTCATAATCTTTGATCAGTCTCTAGCTGTACTTGGCCTTAAAGAAAATAGATACACGCACCTCAGCCTTTGGTTCTGTCATGCTCAGTTTCTGGTCTGAACATGTGGAAGGCATTGTACCTTTGCATGGCCAGAGTACTTTCTGCAGCTTTGAACCATGCCTCAGTGACTGCACAGATGTCAGCATCTTCCAAAGTGAGAAGTGCTTCCAGGGAATGCAGTTTCCTGTTTAGACTCCTAGCATTAAGTAGCAGAACCATGATTTTATCTTGATAGGATTTATTACATTGGAAGTTTTGTTGTTCTGACATTGCCTAACAAGGCACTATAGGGGAGGCAAAAGCCTTTGCCAGTATCTGAAAACCTACAGGAGATAGTTGAAAACCATATATGGCAAAGTATGTTGGCCTGTTGACCATGTCTTTCCCAAGCTGACAGATACTGGATCCTCTTGGACTGACACCAGAAGCTAAGCCAATTGCTAAAGTCAATGATTTTTTGTTTATATTGTGGCGTCATCCTAGGTGAAGTTAGTATGCTAGACTCATATCTGGCTGGGACACATAATCAGAGAGTTCAGTCATGTCTTTCTTCATATAGTCCCAAAAGGTACATCTCAAGTCATTCACCCCTTCATGGACTTTGACAGAGTCATATTGGTATTTGTTGTTGTGGATTCTGGCACCTGGCAGACATCTAACTGTGACCCTCTCCTTGTCCATACTGGTGAGGGGGACATCACTGTGTCTTCCTATGGAGTCAATTAATTACCTTTCTAAGGATATAGTGTTACTTTTGGTTATACTTTCTGGTATAGTGGCTGGTAGTCATACATATAGTCTTGTGACATACTGATATGACATGACATATTCTATGATGTTGGTAATAACTATTGATAACAGATACAAGTATAAATAGGGATATAATCGGTTATTGGGGCATACATTTTAGAAACTATGACTAATAGAACCTGGAAATTGAACTGATGATTATAATAAGGGTAAACTGATAACTTCTGTTTATCAACTGTTAATGTAACAGGAGAACTAACATGTTTAGCTTGTAAATTGAGGTATACATATTACTACATGAAGGGAGACCCAATTATGACAAGCTTCTATGTGTTTGACTTTCTCTTGTTATGTTACTGGAGTTATATGTCGAAGCCAGTGTTTATTTCTGTAAATCTATTTTCTATGCATTATTTGACTGAGCTCAATAAAACATGTTGAGAAAGGTGCTATGCATACTTTACATGACATACTATCCTACCCACCTAATAATGAGATTTGTGTTGAGTCATACTGTTTTCCAAAAACTATTGTGAAGATTACACATATGACAGTGTACATTAAATTAACTGTGATCATTGCTGTGTATAACATACTTTTCACAGAGTATAGTTGATGAGTTTACCATTTACTACACAGACTTGTATTGCAAATTGCATGTTGTGACTAGACAGTTGTACTTCATGTTAAATTCCTAATACAAAGTCTATGACAATTGTTATTCTGACACCCTCAGTAAAACTATCACTTATTTGGATTTGAACCCTGCATTTTATCTGCAGTCATTGAAAACCTATTGCATTATCACATTGCACCAGAGAAAATTAAATTAGAGGTGTATTTTCTACACTCAGTACTGTCCAGAGCATGCTGTCTGAGGTGCACCAGTGCCAGTCTCATTTACACTACTGAAGGCTTTCAACATTAAATTTTTCAGTGTATGCATTCATAACTGAACTGTTGCTCATTGCTAGTGACCACTGCCAGACAACAGTGTGCACTGCCAAGCATCTTGCAAAGGCAGAAGATTAAAAAATCCAAAAAAATAATAAAATAAAATAAGCGGCATGTTGATTTATTCACATGGTGACCTAAAATATCTAGCACTGAACTTAGCACCTATGGCATTGCTAATCACTTTCATTTCTATTAAACATCACCATACCTTCATGTAGTGACACATGTTGAGTAAGTGGACACACTGGAGTTTAAAGAAGCTCAGTTTGTGCACAGCATATACTAGTAAAATTTTAATGAAATGTTTTACTGTCATGATTATTTGTTCTGACATATCTGAAGAGGTTTAAATTAAGTATCTCTGTTTCCGCATTCATCATGTTCCTGATTTTATTTCCTCACACTTTAGTCTGTCATATTTGTTTCATCATGCATATAAAATTTGCTATTATTAATAACAATGGTTCAGGTTCCAAGACACAAAAACATGTGTTTAACTTTGAATATTTTCTTTAAAACACCAAGAGCTGGAACCAATCCCTTATCATCATCTTAATATTATTACATTAACACATTTAGCTACAGAGAAAGTTACACAGCACATGTCTTTTGGTAATCAATAATGCAAGATGGCTGATGGAAATGCACCTGAGCCAGTCTTTTTTGTGCTTCTGATGGCATTCCAAATTAAATGTTTGTTTTTTTGCTCGAGAAGTAAACTGTCATTCAGAGTTACTAACCACTGACAGACACAGGGGTGCAATGCCATATGTTGTGAAAAGGATGAAGCAAAAAAAAAATAAAAACATCTCTCATTGATGATTTCTCAATGTTGTAGTCCTCTAACATGAACTGTGGACATAAAGGATCCCTACATTCATACAAATATCGCCAGCTCTAAATTTGAACATTGGAAACATGCAATTAACATGAAACATTGAGAAGATTAACAGTATTTGCCACATACACATAAATATTATGAGCCACTGAAATTACAGCACATTGTTTCACGCTTTGACATTATAATGCTTTACATTTAGGGATAGTATACCCATTTTCTCAACTTGTCCTTTGTCATTTCATAGAAGATTTATGGACAAAAGGAATGTTTGCACCTGCTAAGCTAGTGAGTCATGTCACAGTGCAAACATATGCAATACAACTTTCTTTTGTGAGTAGCACTCACTTTT